>NC_133666.1:350274383-350875843 GCF_037893015.1 Macrotis lagotis
CTTGTTACCATAACAATTTTCTATGGTCTGATTTTTTTTTATGTTGCTTGCTCATTTTTCCAGGCTATTACAATTTTTAATTCTTTGTAAAAGTAGGGTTCTACTTCTAGGATGAAGAGCACTCTGTCCAAAACTTCTGTGGTTTTATGAAGTTTATGTCAGAGATTTTTATGTTTCCAGTGATCTTTATGTTTTCAGTTCTTTGAAACTTCTATTTTTCCAACTTGTACTCTAGTCTGTGAATGCTCACAATATGAGAAGCTTCCCTTATCCACTGTATGCATAAGCTCTGTTCTGCCACTACTCCTCACCCCGGGGCTGACCCCACCCTATCAGGAACTGTGATCTGCTTTGAATGTACTTTCCCAGTGTTCCTAGAGAGACTCCTCTAATCTTATGATGATTTGTTTGACCTCATTACAACATTCTTTTGTTTTGCTATAGCTGGGTTTATGCTAGTGTAGCCTGTGCTATCCTGGGCTCCACTTACCTTTCAACAGAACTTTCTTGCTCGATTTTTAACTTTTCTTGGACTGGAAAACTTTTTCAGTTCATCTTTTTTTTTGCATTCTGCCACTCTAAAATTCATTTATAGTCATTCTTTACATGTATTTGAAGGCATTTGGAGAATGATCAGATGAGATTTTGTCTTTACTCTGCCATTTCATAGCCCTGGACTTCAGTATCTAAATCTCAACAAAGAAGATAATAATAATAATCAGCTTTAATTTTTTGTAGAATTTCTGTCAAGTGTATAAAAATTTTTATAACCACAAATCATCATAATCATCATCATCATTATCATCATCAAATCATTATCTTCATCTTCATTCTTATGATGTATTCTCATTTTGAAGAGGTTAAGCATTTTCTAACAAATCCCATCTAATTAAAGAAAATCACATTATTATCTTTACATAACTTGATTCCAAAAACTGTGATTTTATTATTTTAAAAGTAACATATTTTTAAATGATTACCCTGGAACTCATTTAGTGAATAATTTAATAATTTTTTTTTAGGTTTTTGCAAGGCAAACGGGGTTAAGTGACTTGCCCAAGGCCACACAGCTAGGTAATTATTAACTGTCTGAGACCGGACTTGAACCCAGGTACTCCTGACTCCAGGGCTGGTGTTATATCTACTACGTCACCTAGCCACCCCCATTTTAATAATTATTATTTGCAAACTTTTGTACTTCCAAAGTATTTTTATAAAACTTGCTTCTTTATTTCATTGTCATAACATAACTGGAATTTAATGGAAAATAATGATATATATATTATATATTTATATATAATATTGTATATATGATAATATGTATCTATAATTTAAATTAAAGAATGACTATAAATTTGTTAATGAAATCTCTAAAAGACATGTGTCATTGTGCTTAAATTATAAAATGGAAGTAGGTGTTGTTAAAAAAAGTTATCAAGTGAAATTGAAACTACTTTACTTATTCAACAAAGTATGAGAAATAATGAAATAATTGAGATTAAATTTGAAAGGAATAAGTTCATTTAGAAGAACAGCTTTAATAATGGCAGCTATAATCAGTATGATCCAAGTAGCATATAATCAGTATGATCCAAGCAGCAGCAATTTTTATTTGGTCTTTTTGTGTTTTTTTTCTACTGTAGAGCACATGATTTGGAAATATCTTATCTCCTATTATAATTTAGATCATACACAAGAAAAATCTCCAAGTCATTGTTGTATTCAAACATCATCTCCTTTGGCTCTACGATTTAATATTCCTAATTTATTGAGACACTGAAATATGTTTGTAACAATTCCTGGCTACTCATCAGAGTATGGCAAAGAAATTCACTAACTGGAAAGATATATAATGCTTGTCACTATTGTGCAATGCTTTGTCCCCCTTATCTTAAAAATTGCTTTAAATTCTGTAATTTGAAAGAAAATGCTGATTGCTGCTATAAAGATAAAACCACATACCAAGAGGAAGTCAAAGATGCTTCATCCTAAACCAGCAAAAATATGTGTTGGTCCCAGATCATGGAAGAGCTCAAAAAAAGATTTTGAAAATCAATAAGAGTAGAGGAAAAATTGGGGAAAAGAAATGAGAGTAATACAAGCAAATCATGAAAAATGAGTCAATAGCTTGATAGAGGAAATATAAAAACACAGAAGTAAATGATACCTTAAAAACAGACTAGATCAAATGAAAGAGGTACCAAAATCAATGCAGAGAAAAATACCTTATAAAGCAGAATTAGGGATGGGGAAGAGCCAAGATGGTGGAATGTAGGCAAGAATTCCAAGGAAACCTTCCCCAGATCATTTCCAAAATCTAGATTGGCAGAACTCATAGAAAGACTAAGTGAACAATTTTTCAAACCAAGGCAACATGGAAGATCCATGGGAAGGATCTATTCCACTCAGACCAGGCAGGGTTGAAGGGCCATACCCCAGCCCAGATAGCAGCACTAGAGCAAATCAGCTCCAATCTTCCAGGAACAGTCTGTGGGGCACCTGGGTCATTGGGGGCACCTATGATACTGCCAAGGATGACTCAGAGGGCCAACAGGAAAACTGCCACACCAGAATGAGCTCAGAACCCAGTGCAGCTCAGACCTCAGCTTAGCCCCATCCCAGAAACTGGAAGTAGGCCTCAGCACCTGCATTCAGAGTGTTCATCCCACAGATAGTAATGGATCAGGGGAAACTGTTAAGTTCTCTCCACTATCCCTAGCACAGGACTCTGCTGCTTGGTCCATATTTAGACCCTGGTTGCAGTCTGAGTCCCCATACTGCCCTTAGCTGAGCAAGAAACTTCCTCACAGCTCCAGAGCATAGAGTAGTGCTCCTAAGGATCTATAGACAGGAACACAGACCAGAAGAACAGTCAGACCCTTTGATAAAATCTCGAAGAAATTAAGCTCCCTGGACAGGTGTTACAAATACAGTAAAAAAATTGGGAAGTGCACTAAAATCAGGTCACAGGCTGGGAAAGTGAGTTAACAATAGAAGAAAAAGAATCTGTTCTTAGTTAATTTCTTTGGTCTCATAGAAGATCAGAATTTACAATCAGAAGAAAAAAAACTCAAAGCTTCTGTATCCAAAGACTCCCCCCACAAAAGGCAATTGGTTTCAGAGTATTGAAGAATTCAAAACATATTTTGAAAAGTAAAGGAGGTGGAGGGAAAAAATTGAAAAGAGAAATGAGAGTGATGGAGGAAAATCATGAAAACCAAGTCAGCAGCTTGCTGAAGGAGATGCAAAAAAATATCTAAGAAAATGGCATGTTAGGAGGGCAGCTAACTGGTCCAGTGGATAGATCATCAGCCTCGGAGTCAGGAGGCACTGAGTTCCAATATGACCTCAGACATTAATGATTGACTTGCTGTTTAATCTTGGGCAAGTCACTTAATCCCATTACCTTGCAAAAAAATCAAAATAACATGTTAAAAATCCAGTTTAGCTCAAATGGAAAAGGCAGTCCAAAAAAGTCAATGAGGAGAAGACAACCTTAAAAAGCATAATTGATCATATGGAAAAGGAGATAAAAAAGTTTGCTAAAGAAAATAACTTCGTCAAATGTAGACTAGAACTAAGGAAAGTTTATGACTTTATAAAAAATCAAGAAACAATAAAACAAACTAAAATGAATGAAAAACTAGAAGAAAATGTGAAATATCTCATTGGAAACTGGCCTGGAAAATAGATTCAGGAGAGATAATCTAAAAATTATTGGCCATCTGAAAGTTATGTCTATGAAAAGAGTCCAGACTTCATTTTTTAAAGGTTTTTTTTTTGGCATGGCAATGGTGTTAAGCGACTTGCCTAAGGTCACACAGTTAGGTAAGTATTAAGTGTCTGAGATTCCTTTTGAACTGGGGTCCTCCTGACTCAAGGATCAGTGCTCTATCTATGGTGCCCTCCAGCTTCCCGCAAGACTTCATTTTTAAAGAAAATCTACACAAAAATTGCCCTGATATCCTAGAAGCAAAAGGCAAAATTGAAATTGAAGGAATGTACCAATCATCTCCTGAAAGAGATCCCCTCTGCAAAAAAACAAACCAAACCAAACCAAACCAAAATAATAAAACTCCTAGGAATATTGTAACCAAATCTTAGAATTTCTGAGACAATGTGAAAATATTGCAAGGAGTCAGAAAGAAACAATTCAAATATGAAGAATCTAGTCAGGATTACATGGAATTTAGCAGCATCTATATAAAGGGTTCAAAGGGCTTGGAATATAATATTCCTGTAGGTAAAACAGCATAGATTATAACTGAGAATCAATTACCCAGCAAAATTGACCATCCTCTTTCAGGGACAAAGATTGACATTCAGTCAGGGGACTTTCATTTATATAAATATTTTATTTGTTTTCCAATTACATACAGTAGTAGTTTCTACCTATCATTTTTGGTAAGATTTTGAATTTTAAAAATTCCCTTCCCCTTCCCTCCCCCTCCTCCTCCCCCCAGAAGGCAGTCTGATGATCTTTTAAATAGGGAACTTCCAAACTTTCCTATTGGAACAGTCAGAGTTTAACAAAAAGTTTTATGTTTGCATATAGCATTCGGGGAAGCATAGAGTGGGCAGATGGGAAGGGCAAATGATGAGGGATTTAATGATGTTGAAGTATTTGTATTCATGCATGGATCAAATTGAAATAAGAAATTCACTGAAGAAGAGAATTCCTTAAATATTAGAATTGAGCAACTGAAAGTAAATGAATTTGTGAGAAATAAAGAAGCAACAAAAACAAACCAAAAGAATTTAAAAGATAGAAATCAATGTGAAAAAAATCAATGTGCATCACTGCACCCACAACTTACAGGAAAATAGATATACAAGCGGTAATTTTAAAATTAGTGGAAAATATGAAAGCCCTGATAACAAAAAGAGCCCAGATATACTCTTTCAAGAAATTATCAAGTAAAACTCTCCTGATATTATACAACCAGAGAATGAAATAGAAATAGAAATAATCCATTGATCACTTGATGACAAAAATATTCCAAAATGAAATCTTCCATGAAAATTAGATACAAATTCCAGAATGTCCATGTCAAATTAAAAATATTGCAAGACAAAAATAAACAAACAAAAAATCATATATCATGGAGCCAAATTCAATGTAACACAAGATTTTGCAGGTTTCATGTTAAAGTAATGGAAAATATGCAACATCTTGGCCAAGGACAAGCCAGGGATCAGATTTCATTCCTGGTTTAAAAAAAAAAGCTTTTATCTGTACTTCTTATAGCCCAGGAGGAGAGCTAAAACAACAGAGATGCGCAAAAAAGCTAAAAGAGCCCTTAATATAGAAAACAACTTTACAAAGATGATAATAATGCCACATGTGAAGAAGAAACCAGCAAAAAATCACTCACAGGGAATGTATCAAAACAGTCTCTAATTTGGATTCAAACACAAAAGCTCAGTGAAGAGGGTTTTTTTAATTAGCATCATTTATTTATTTTTTCATCCATGTTCATGTGTATATTTTTAAGTTACAAAATTTCCTTCCATACACACTTCCCAACCCCAACCCTTCTGTGGCAAAAAAAAAAGACAGATTAGCATTGTACATGCATATTTTTGATAAACATGTTTACAGATTAGTCATTTAAGTATGAGCAATTAAGATTAAGGGAAAGAGATACATAAGAAATAATTTTCATAAAGTGTTCATCAGATTCTGCAGGGTTGTTTTTATTTAGTTTAGTTTAGCTTTGTTTTCCTTACTTTGGACAGAAATAACATAGCTCATATTTGTACTAACAGGGTTGTCCTTGCTCCCTGAACTGCTGAGAGGAGTTGCTTCCATCAAGGATGATCATCTCACGATGTTGTTAATCCATACATGATTCTCTTACTTCTCCCTTCATTCGGCATCAGACCATCACTAGAAAAAAATAGCAGCAAAATTCATTTGGATCAGCAAATTGTCAAGAATAGCAAGGTATGTTTTATGATTTGATTTATATAAATCTGAGAGTGGAAGGTTGAGGTGTCCCACTAGTAGAGCTTTACTGTCTACATCTTTCTGTAGCTCTTTCAAATTCTCCTCTAAGAATTTGGATTCTGTTTCATTAGGTGTATACATATTTATTGTTGAAATTGCTTTATTCTCTATGACACATTTTAGGAGGATATAGTTTTCTTCCTTATCTCTTTCTAACACTATCTATTTTTTCAGATAACCCTTCTATTAGTTCACCCTGTTCTCCCCCTCCTCCTCTCCCCTCCCCCTTTCCCCTTTTAATGCATGAAAGGTAACTTAAATTTCTTAACTGGATTAAGTGTGTCTAAGTTAACTTTAAACCAAGTCTGATGAGATGAAGTATCAGGTGGTTGTCACATCCTCCCTTTGTCCCCTCAATTACAATAGGTCTTTTGTACCTCTTAATGTAATGAGTAATTTCAATACTAAATATGTAAACACTCAATGGGACAGCATCCAAATTCTTGGAGGAGAAGTTGAAAGAGCTACAGAAAGACATAGCAAAACTCTACTAGTGGGAGGTCTCAACCTCCTCCTTTCAGATATAGATAAATCAAGACATAAAAGAAACAAGAAGGAATTTAAGGAGGCAAACAGATTGTTAGAAAACCTACATATGATTGACCTATGGAGGAAACTGAATGGGAATAAAGGAATATACTTTTTTTTCTGCAGTAAATGGCACTTACACAAAAATTGTTCATGAACTAGGACATAAAAACCTAATGATCAATTCCAGAAAGGCAGAAATACTGAATATATCTTTCTCAGATAATAATGCAATAAAAAAGCAGTACTGCGTCAGGGAGATACAGACCCAGAACTAATTGGAAACTAAATGACCTCATTTTAAAGAATGAGTCTATCAAGCAAAAAATTATATAAAGAATTAATTATTTCACCCTAGATAATGACAATAATGATACAACATGCCAAATCATATGGGATGCACTCAAGGTGGCTGTCATTGGATATGTTATATCTTTAAATGCTTACATGAATAAATTAGAGAAAGAAGAAATTAATGAAGTAAATATTCAACTAAAAAAAATTAGCGAAAGAAGAAATTAAAACCCCCAGTTAAATACCAAATTAGAAATTCTAAAAATTAAAAGGGAAATTAATAAAACCAGAAGCAATAAAACTATTTAACTTATAAAGAAAACCAAGAACTGGTTTTATGAAAAAATGAACAATAAAATTGATAGACATCTGGTCATTTTTATTAAAAAAAAAGAAAGAAGAAAACCAAATTGCTAGTATCATAAATGCAAAAGGTGCAATCACCACCAATGAGGAAGAAATTAAAGTAATAAATCTGAATTATTTTGCCCAACTCTATGCCAATAAATTTGACAATATAAGGGAAATGGACGAATAATTAAAAAAATATAAGTTGTCCAGATTAAATGAAGAGGAATATAAACTTAAGTTGCCCTATCTCAGAAAAAAGAATTTCAATAAACCATTATTGGACTCCCTAAGAAAAAATTTCCAGGGTCAGATGGATTCACAAGTGAATTCTATCTAACATTTCAGGAACCATTGCTTCCAAGTCTACAAAAACTCTGGAAAAATAGGTGAAGACAGAACTTTGCCTAACTCTTTTCTATGACAGAAATATGTTGCTGATACAAAAACCAGGAAGAGTTAAAAACAGAGAAAGGAAATGATAGACTTATCTCTCTTTTGAATATAGATGCAAAAATGTTTTGGTTTTTTTTTAGTTTTAGTTTTGTTTTGCTTTTGCTAGGCAATGGGGTTAGGTGGCTTGTCCAAGGCCACAGAGCTTGATAGTTATTAAGTGTCTGAGGCCAGATTTGAACTCAAGTACTGCTGACTCCAGGGATGGTGCTCACTCCACTGTGCCACCTAGCCACCCCTAATGCCACCTATCCACTCTAGATGCAAAAATCTTAAACAAAATCTTAACAAAATGATTACAACAAGTTATCACTAGGATAATACATTATGACCAAGCACGATTTATTCCAGGAATGCAGGGTTGGTTCAATATTAGGAAAACTTTTAGTATAATTAATTATATCAATAAAATACCTATCAGAAAACAAATGTTTATATCAATAGATGCTGAAAAAGCTTTTGATAAAATACAGCACCCATTCCTGATAAAAACAGTAAAAAATGTAGGAATAAATGCTTTGTTACTTAGAATAATAAGCAGTATCTATCTGAAGACATCAACAAGCATTATATCCAACAGGGATAGGCTTGAGGCATTCCCAATAAAATCAGGGATGAAACAATGATGCCCATTTTTACCACTACTATTCAATATTGTATTAGAAATGTTATCTTCAACAATAGGAGAAGAAAAAGAAATTGAAGGAATTAGAATAGGGAAGGAGGACACAATACTCTCACTCTTTGCAGTTGACATGATGGTATACCTAGAGAAACCCAAAAAGTCATCTAAAAATCTATTAGAAATAATTAGCAACTTTAGCAAAGTAACAGGATATAAAATAAATTCTCATAAATATTCAACATTTTTATATATATATGACTAGCAAGATACAGCAGAAAGAACTAGAAAGAAAAATCCCATTCAAAGTTACCTCAGACAAAATTAAATACCTAGGAGTCTGTCTGTCTGTCAAGGCAGACTCAAAAAACTTTCTGAAAATGATTAAAAAATTCTTCTCACACAAATAAAATCAGATTTAAATATCTGGGCAAATATAAACTGTTCATAAATATGTCGAGCTAATATAATAAAAATGACAATTGAACCAAAACGAAACTACTTGTTTAGTGCCCTACCAATAAAAATTCCAAAAATTACTTTAATGAGTTAGAAAAAGTTGTAAGTAAATTTATATGGAGAAATAAAAAGTCAAGAATTTCCAGGGATTCAATGAAAAAAAGTGCAAAAGAAGGTAACTCAGATCTAAATTTATATTATAAAGCATTAGTCCTCAAAACTGTCTGGTATTGGCTAAGAAATAGAGCTGTGGATCAGTGGAATCGACTAGATGTAATAGCAGGAAATGATTATAACAATCTGCTGTTTGACAAACCCAAAGAGTACAACTATGAGGATAAAAACTCTCTGTTCGATAAAACCTGTTGGCAAAATTGGAAGTTAGTATGGAAGAAACTTAGAATAGATCATCACCGCACACCCTATACCAAGAAAAGAACAAAATGGATACAGGATTTAGACAGAAAAACAATATTTTAAGCAAACTAGATGGTCAAGGAGTAGTTTACCTGTCAGATCTATTGAAAGGGAAACAGTTTATGACCAAAGAAGAGATAGAGAACATCATTCCAAACAAACTAGATAATTTTGACTACATTAAATTAAAAATCTTTTGCACAGACAAAACCACTGTAAGCAAGATCAAAAGAAATGTAGTAAATTGGAAAACAATTTTGGTAACTAGCATTTCTGACAAAGGACTCATTTCAAAAATATACAGAGAACTGAATCAAATTAAAAAAAAAAAAACAAGTCATTCCCCAATTGACAAATGGTCAAAGGATATGAAAAGGCAATTTACAGCTGAGGAAATCAAAGCAATCCATAGTCATATGAAAAATTGCTCCAAATCATTACTTATTAGAGAAATGCAAATTAAAGCATCTCTGAGATACCACCTCACACCTCTCAGACTGACCAAAATGACCATAAAGGACAATGATCAATTTTGGAAGGGATGTGGGAAATCTGGGACACTAATACAGTGATGATGGAACTGTGAACTCATCTAACCATTCTGGAGATCAATTTGGGATTATGCCCAAAGGGCAGCAAAAATGTGCATACCCTTTGGATGGGCAGTACCACTCCTGGGTCTATATCCTGAAGGAATGATAAAAAGGGTTAAAACATCACTTGTACAAAAATATTTAGAGCAGCCCTGTTTGTGGTGGCAAAAAATTGGAAAATAAGTGAATGTCCTTAAATTGCAGAATGACTTAACAAACTGTGGCATATATATGTAATGGAACAATATTGTTCTATTAGGAAACCAGTAGGGATGGGAATTCAGGGCAGCCTGGAAAAATTTGCATGAACTGATGTTGAACAGGATGGGCAGAGCAAAAACAACATTGTACACCCTAATAGCAACATGGGGGTGATGATCAACCCTGATGGATTTACTCAACCCTTCAGTGAAACATCCAGGGACAGTTTTGAGCTACCTTCAATGGAGAATACCATCTGGATCTAAAGAAAGAACTATGGACTTTGAACAAAGACCAAAGCCTATTACCATCAAATTAGAAAAAAATGTTAAGTTATTATGTAATTTTACTAGCTCATACTTTATTTTTCTTCCTTAAGAATATGAGTACTTTTTCATCATATTCAATTGAGATCAATATATAACATGGAACCAATGTAAACATTAACAGAATGCCTTCTGTGGGTGGGGTGGGGGGAGGGAAGCAAGCATGGGGGAAATTTTGTAAAACTCAAAATAAATAAAATCTTTCTTTAAAAAAATAAAAAATAAAATAAAATGAATTTCAGTGCAAGGATTGCCTTTACCGAATGCATAAAATACTGTTTTCCAAATTTCCCCCAATTTTTGGTATAGTTTTTGGTATTGTCAAACTGAAGTAAAACATTATGTCCAATCATATGCTTGTTCGCTTTTGTATGTTGTTCCAGTTAAGAAATAAGTGTAATAATTATTAAGCAAAAGAAAAAAAAGAATATCAAGGTATGGGGGCAGCTAGTTAGTGCAATAGATAGAGCACCGGCCCTGCACTCAGGAGTACCTGAGTTCAAATCTAACCTCAGACACTTAATAACTGCTTAGCTGTGTTAATGCCATTGTCTTGCAACCCTCTCCCCACCAAAAAATAGCAAAGGAATTTGAAAACAAACTTTAAAGGATGCTAACTTAACTCTATCAAAACTAAAACTACATGAGTTTCAAATCAAGTATGAAAACTATATAATCATATGAAAATTGATCAGTCATTATTGATTAAGGAATGCAAATTAAAACAACTTTCATATGTCACCTCACAGCTATCAGATTGACTATGATAACAAAAATTTGTGGGAGGTCTGGGACATAAATGCATTACTGGTGGAGTTGTGAAGTGATCCCACCATTCTGGAGAACAATATGGAACTATGCCCAAAGAGCAATAAAAATGTTAATATAATTTCATCCAGAAATTCCAATTCTATACCTATATCCAGAAGAAATCATAAGTAATTTGAAAAGTACCACATGTTGCAAAATATTCATAGCATCTCCTTTTGTACTCACAAAGAATTGGAAATTGAGGGGATGCCTATTAATTGAGGAATTATTAAACAAGTTTTCATACATGAATATTATGAAATATTTTTGCTCTATAAGAAACCATAAATCTTCAGACTCTAGAGAAACATGGAGAGAATTACACGATAACATCCTGAATGAAAGGAGCAAAACCAAGAGGGCAATGTACACATTAACAAATACATTGTGAAATGATCAAAGCTGATAGATCCAGCTTCCCTCAGCAGTTCAGAGAACGAGGACAACGCTGTTAGACTGGCTATTTACATTGCTATCCCTATCCAGAGAAAAAAAAGCAAAACAAAATAAAACAAAAAAAGAAAACCCTTCAGAATCTTATGAGAATTGCATTCACTCAAAATAAAATCTCTGATGTATTTCTTTTCCTTAATCCTAATTACTCCTACAGAAAAATAACTAATCTGTAACTATGTTTAACACAAATGAGTATGTACAATATTAACATCACTGTTCACTCTGAGGGCAGAGGGGTGGGAAGGAAGGATTGAAGAAAATTTTGTAATTTAAAAATATACATAGGCATTTGGATAAATGTTGATAAAATTCCATAATATTGATATTGAAAAGTAAAATATCAATTGAAATTAAATAAGCTTTAGAATATTCTGGATATTTAATCAGTTCTAATCTTCTCAAAATTAAATTAATATTTTATTGTTGACAATTATATGCAATGACAAAATTTTAGTATTTATTTAATAAAATGAGTAAGAACAGTTATTCCCATTCCCTAATTGCTCACTCTTATGATGAAAAGCAATTTAATACATGTAAAACATGTTTAATAATACAAAACATATTACCATGTTAGTTATGTTGGGAAAAAATTTCAAAGGATTAAAAAAATTAGAAAATACAGAAAATGAAAAGTACTGTCCTTCACTTTGCATTTAGACTCCATCAATTCTTTTGCTATAAGTGGATAGTATTTTTTAACCATGAATCCTTTGGAACTGTCTTGGATCATTGCATTGCTGAGAAGAGCTAACTTTTTTCATAGTTAATCACTGTATCTTGTTACTGTCTATCATGTTTTTTCTATTTCTTCTGCCTTCACTTTGTCAATTCATCTAAGTTTTCACAGATTTTTTCCCTCTCACATCAGCCTTTTCATCAATCATTATAAAATAGTTATATCCCTATTCATAGCATCTCTTTTTGTACCGGCAAAGATTTGGAGATTAAGGAAATGCCCATCAATTGGGGAATGGTTGAACAACTTGTGTTATATGAATATTATGGAATAACTTTGCTCTATAAAACAACATAAATGGTTGAAATCTAGAGAGGAATGAAATGAATTACAGGAACTGATACTGAGAAAAGTGAGAAGAACCAAGAGCACATTCTACACATTAACAAGAACACTGTGTGATGATGAGCTTTGTTGGATGCAAATCCTCTCAACAGTTCAGACAACTAGGACAACTCCATTAAAGTGGCTATGTACAGTGCTATCCCCATCCAGAGGTAGAAAAATGAAAGAAAACAAAATAAATAAACAAAATTCCTTCAGAATCTGATGAACACTACATGTACTTTTTTAAAAAAACATTTCCTTTATGTATTTCTTTCCTGCCTCTGGTTTTCTCTCTTTTCCCTTATTCCTAATTCTCCATATCTAAAATGACTAATCTGTGAATGTTCAACACAAATTTATGCATACAATATTTACCTGACTGTTCACAGTTGAGGATAGGGGGTGGGAAGGGATAGCAGTGGAAGTAAATTATGTAACTTAAAAATTTGCATATGAATATAGATGAATGTTGTAAAACTTTTATAACATGTGTCTGGAAAAATAAACTATCAATTAAATGTTTGAATATTCTATTTCTGCTATTGATAATCTAGACAATTTACATTTTATTTTTGGCAAGACAGTGGGGTTAAGTGGCTTGCCCAAGGCCACACTGCTAGGTAATTATTAAGTGTCTGACTCAGGTACTCCTGACTCCAGGGCCGGTGCTCTATCCACTGGGCCACCTAGCCACCCCTACAATTTACATTTCTTTTAGGTTTTTTGTTTTTTGCAAGGCAAACGGGGTTAAGTGGCTTGCCCAAGGTCACACAGCTACGTAATTATTAAAGCGTCTGAGATAGGATTTGAACCCAGGCACTCCTGACTCCAGGGCCAGTGCTTTATCCACTATGCCACCTAGCCGCCCCAATTTACATTTTTAATAAATATTAATTTCACTTTTGATTTTCAGATACAATTGGACAAAATAAATCCTACATACTGCTTTAAATTCCTCTTCATTGGTGGTGAATTCACACTTTTCATTTTTGGCGCAATTAATTTGGTTTGGTTGTTAAAAATCAAATTAAAAATGGTTAATTGTTTTACTTTGTCCTCATAAAACTAGGTTCTAATTTAATTTATTATTTTAATTGTTTCATTACATTCAATTTTATTATTCTTTCCTTTGAATTTTAGAATTTCCACTTTGG
Organism: Macrotis lagotis; assembly: GCF_037893015.1. NCBI lineage: Eukaryota > Metazoa > Chordata > Mammalia > Peramelemorphia > Peramelidae > Macrotis > Macrotis lagotis. Next base: position 350,288,121 of record NC_133666.1, read on the forward strand.
AGATTTTTATATATCCTTTTTCTAGTTATATTATGTTGTGTGCCCAATTTATTGATTTGCAGTTTCTCTTTAATTGATTTAACATTTAGATCTTCAAAATTTCTCCTAAGTACTCTGACTGCATCCCATGAAATTTGGTTTACTGTATCCTTGTCATTATTTTTAGGGAAATATTATTTTTATTATTCTTTGACTCAATTGTTAGGATTAGAATGTTTTAGCTTCCAATTAATATTTATATCATCTTTCCATGGTGCTTCATTATATCTGATTGCTTTAATGAAGATATAAAGAGGATGCATTTAATATTTCTGTCTTCTGCATTTGATTGTGAGGCTTTTATGCCCTAATACTTGTATTTTTTATGTATATTCCAAGAACTGTTAAGAATAAGTTAATTTCCTTTCTTTCCCCATTCAATTTATCCAACTGTTTATTTTATCTAACTTCTCTAAAAGTCTATTTACCTCCATAACCTTCCTGTTAATTTTTTGGCTACATTCATCTAGTTATGAAAAAGGAAGATGGATATTACCTAGTATAATTTTATTGTTTCCTACTATTACTCATTTAACCTCTCTAGGAAGATTTGCTATACCACTTAGTGCATCTGTGTTTAGCACTGATATTATTTCATTGTCTATGGTACTCTTTAGCAAGATGTACAGGAGATTCATGCCATTAATATTTACAGTTATATTTACTAACATTGTATTTCCCTCCATCCTATTATTCCAATGATTATACTACTTTCATTTTTTTCCTTTCATCACTAGTATTTTACTTCTGACCACTGCCACTATCAATTGGTCTGCTCTTTTATCACCTCCAACTTTTTCTTTGTCCCTTTTTTCCTTCTACCTCCCTATAGGGTAAGGTTGGTTTCCATACCTAGCTGTTTGTGTATGTTTTCTTTTTGAGACAAATCTGATGAAAATAAGGTTGAAGTTAAAGTCATCCCTCCTCCTTTCTGGAAGCATTTTAATGTTTTGAACCTCTTCATATTAGATAAGTTATCTCATTTCAACTCTCCCTACCCATTCAACAAATGCAATTCTCTTCCCCCCACCCTCTATGTTTTTCCCTGAGGAAAAAATCCTTAAGACTTTTTGTTTTGTTTTGTTTTTTTGGTTTTTTTGTTGACTAGTGATTCTTTGATATAAATAAAGCTCCATTGCCTTCTGAAATAATATATTTAAAACCCTCCTTTCCTTAATGTAGAAACTGCTAAATACAATGTAATTCTTATTGTGGCTCTTAGGTATTTGAATTATTTCGGAATGCTGGTGCTAACTTTTTCCTTTCCTCAAAAATTAAAGGATTTGACTATAATATTCTAGGTTCTTTTCATTTTGGAAATTTTTTTTTAGGTGGTGATCACTGGATTGTTTCAATTATTGTATTACCCTCTGTTTCAGGTTATCAGAGCAGATTTCTTTTATTATTTCTTTGAATATGCTATCTAGCTCTTTTTTTATCATGACATTCAAGTCCAAAAATTCTTAATTTATTTCTCTGGATACATTTTTTCCTTGTCAGTTATTTTTTTTTCCCAATGAGCTATCCACATTTTATGCTATTTTTTCATTCTGCTTAACTGATTCTTAAGTTTCATGGGAGTCATAAGGTTCCACTTGCCCAATTCTAATTTTTCAGAAAGTATTTTCTTCAGGTAACTTTTTTTGCCTCCTTTTCTGTTTGGCCAATTCTACTTTTTAAGGAAATCTTTTGTTCAGTTCATTTGGATGCAATCTTTTAATTTCATCTATCGTGCTTCCTTTATCAATGTTTTGATTTTTCCCCCCATGATTCTCTTTCATAACTTATCATTTCTTTTCCCATTTTTTTTTTTTTTAGTTTTTGCAAGGCAATGAGGTTAAGTGGCTTGCCCAAGGCCACACAGCTAGGTAATTATTAAGTGTCAGGGGCTGAATTTGAACTCAGGTACTCCTGACTCCAGGGCTGTTGCTCTGTCCACTGTACCACCTAAATGCTCCCCCTATTTTTCTTGTATCACTATTCTTTGGTTTTTAGAATGTTTTTGAGCTGCAGCAGTTATTGTATACATACACATTTCTATTAGAGGTACCACATGTAAACATTTTCACATTATTTTCTCCTTCTATATTTGTGTTTTCATCTTCCCTGTTGTGATTGAAACTTTCAGTGGTCAGTATTTATTGTTGTCTTGTCATTCCCCTGATTATTTTTTGACTTTTCTTCTAGGAGGTCTGTTGTTTTGGTATCTTCAGACCTGGCAAATCGCCTGCTCTACTTGGTTAGCCTTCTGGGTATGGATATTGTATTGGTCTTTTGTGTTGCTGTTCTGTTGTGCTAGGGCCACAGCATCTTAATATCTAACCTATTTTAGTTCTTAAGGACTTGCTTGCACACTGGACTGTGCTCCTTTTTATATAAATGAGCTGTAACTTTCCTTTAGTCCCTCTAAGCTGTCATACTGGATATTTATTTCATCCTTTTCTTTTGTGGATTTTGATATTTCAGAATTTATTTTGAGAAGACATTTAAAGTTGCAAGTGGGAGAGATATGGGAGAGCTCAGGAAATTCCCTGTCTTTTCTTTGACATACTGGCTTCTTTTTTGTTTACAATTTTTACAATTTATTTATTTATTTATTTAAGGCAATAGTGTTAAGTGACTTGCCCAAGGTCATACAGCTAAGCAATTGCTAAGTGTGTAAAGACACTGCTTCAGTGTCTTGATCTTGAACATTATATTCAACTTAACTTCCTCCAGGTCTATTGTATTTTTTTGCATTGAAAATGCAAAAAATCAAAATATGTATCTTTTCAATTTCTTTGTAGAATATATCTAATTCTCTACAGCAATTAATATTGGTTATGTTGAAATTCTGCTCATTTTGGTCTCATGCTCACCATAGATATTACAGTGATTGACAATTTCAAAATGATATGATATATATATATATATATATATATATATTATTTGGTATTCATGACAAGTATACTTGTACTCAAACTTGATATCTACCAGAATAGTATTGTTCAACTGCTTTCTGCCTTGGAGTCCCAAATTTCTCCATCAATACCAACATAGCAGACATATTCTTTCTTCTGTACTAAATCACCTTCATTATCATTATCATCTTCATTATCCTCATCCTCCCTAAATCAGTCCTTACTGTTAACATAGAAATCACCAAAATATTCCTGTCTCATCTTAGTCATAGTGATAATCCAAATCTCTTTTAGAGTATGGCAATACTATAATACTCTAGTTCAAGCTTTCTTATTCTTTATACTTTTAGCATTAAGAATTTCTTAAACCCTTTTAGCACATTGCCTTGGGTATTTCTATTACTGACAAAAAAATTTTAAATGCATTGATAGCTAATTTTTAAATCTAGGTCCTCCACTCAAGACCTCTTCTGTCACCTGTTTATGGTGTATGGAATGACCTCTATCTTTGAAAATCTTGCTACAAGTTCTTCCATAACATACCCAACAGAAAAAATGAGTCCTTTAATTAGACTCATATATATACAAGGTGACAACCAGATTCCCTAAATCAAATGAAACTCATCACCACAATGATTATTTTTTCAGTGAGTATAACCAATGAAGATCATCTAATTCTGAACTTTCTCTTCATTTTCCACAACTTTGCTATAATTTTATATTTGTTTTACCCATTTTTCATTGAGGGAAACGAAATTCAATTCACTCTGTGAAGTTATTCTAACTACAACATAACTCAGTTTAGATGTGTTTCTTAAAAGAAATTTCAAATGTATTCATGCTGATTTTTGTCTAAGAAATATATTCTGCATAAAACATTGCCTAGGAGATAATAAGATCAAAACTATCTCAAGAGCATTCAGAAGCAGGAAAAACAGTTGCTTCAAAAAAAAAAAAGAATGGATGATATCAAAAAGAATCTGGTAGACAAGAGAAAGAAAAAATTTAATTTCCCTTCTTTATGTGAAGGACATTATACAAACCCTTCTAAAGCCTATATACTCCAAGAGTCACACTGATGTACTCTAAGAGTCCATTGTTTCTGTGTTTAGCTTGATATTCAAGAATATCTTACTTTGTTACAGAATGATTTGGGCATTTTACAATTTAATACTAATATTATTTTTGGTACTTTCATTGCTAGTATTAGTAAGAATATTCATATTATAGATGCATCTGTTCATTATTTTTGTTTGTTTTGGAGTAATTCTGATGGAGAAACTTCCTCCATTGAGCTAAACAAACACATGGTCAGCAATTTAAAATTTTTATGTAGAGGTATCAAGCAAACATATTTGAGGTAGCATTATCTTCGGTTGATAATACTCTCCAGTGAGATTGAATGAGAACAAAATATTGACAGTCACTTAACATATAACCATTGTTAATATGAAGGATTTTTTTATTTCTTTTTAATCAACAGAAAGCAGAAACTTTAATATGTGATTTAATTATCTTTTGTCTTTTGTGCTTGAAATAATTATTTGTGAAGATTAACTGAATTTGTGGTGCAGCACTAAGAAGTTAAAGGACTTGTCTAGATATTGAGTTCCTCAACAGTAGGAACTGTGTTTTTGGTTTTTTCTTCATTTTGCATTTCTTTGTATCTTTGGATATTAGGACAGTACCTGGCATACAGGCAATCAATAAATGTTTGTTAATTGACTGAATAATTATCCATTGAGCAGACACTCAATATATATATATATATATATATATATATATATATATATATATATCAAAAGAAGTATTTAAAAACAGGTTTCCCTGTAAACCAGTCTGGCTTTCTAATACTTGTATCAAACTATTTTTCTAATCAATAATATAGATAGGTAGAAAATCAGGAAGAAAGATATAGATAGGAAGAAAGACAAACAAATAGAAAATAAGAAAACATGATTTAATTCTAGATGATTTTTAATGGAATCATACATCAAATTGGTTTTGCTAATTTCCCCTTTCTGTTGCAAGGAAAGGTTTCTATCTGATGAAACTCATAAAGAAACTGGGCTATCAGTTTATTGAAAGGCAAAATATTCATAAATATGCATTAATTTTATCACCAGTAATAAAAAATAGTTCTGCCTGAAATTATTGTGGTATTAAAATGGAGCTTAAAACAAAGCAGTTGCATTAGCTAAATATATGCTATATGAGTATTTGCTATATAAGATTAATTTCTATCTCTCACAATTAGGATGACATTAAATTTACATTTCCACCACCTAGAAAAGCAATACAATGTTGGAATATCTTTAGGAATAAATGAAATAAAAAAAAATCTTATTAGCTCATATCTTATTCTTTTTTTCTTTTTCCACACTCCCTTTGATTGTTGCAAGTGCCTGAACTAATTAAAGACTTTATACTTCAAAAATAAATGAAATAAGCCAAATATCAGGCAATTAATTTTATTAAGAGTAGCACGATGACTTTTCATTATTGTAGCTTTCAAATAAATATAAATGTCAAATCTCTACCATTCTAATAGTCCTTGTTAAATCATCAGATGATCTCGTAAGGAAAAACCAATGAAACTAAAATAAAAAAAAACAAAAAAGAATAATCAAACTCTCCCTCCCTCTCAGAATTTTTCTTAACTTTTGCTTTTAAGCAGTTAAGTGTTTCTAGACAAAGTACACCTCCAGCAGAATTTTTAATAGAAAAAAAGATGAATTAGTCTTAAATTGTGTGAAAAATCATAATAGTTCTCCAAAATATTACACTAGGCTTATGTTATCACTTCAGTATTTTAAATAGACAGTTTGACAACCAATGAATTACTCTTTTTTCCTTAGTATTTCTCTTTTTCAGCAATTCATTTTTGAGTTTGATATTTTGGAACTTTTCCTGCATTTATTTCTGTCCAAGCTGTAACATTTGTTTATTTTAAGTATAATTGAAATTCTTCCTGAAATAGGATTGCCTAGCAAGATAAAACAATGGTGCATAAGCATTATTCATAAGCTCTAACAAGCAAATACCATAATTTTACTTTTGCTTTTACTGAATTCATTTCATAAACTTAAAGTAAATGGAATGGCATAAAATGAAATCTTCCTATGTTTGCTTGAACCCAACTCAAAACATTATCTCTCCCTTCATCTAAACCCATTCCATTCATTATCACTTCACACCAGTGCTAAAATATTTTGGATAAGTTTGTTTGTTTACTTCTTATCAAATTTCAAATCACAATATTAAGATCATTCTATATTTTACTAAATTTCAGTCCATATAGTAATAATATTTTTTGATGTGAACTTTAATTTTAAACTACTCTAACAAAATGAGATAATTTATTTGATTGTCAAGAAAGCTCTCAAAATATTTCAAGGGTTTTATGATGTAAAATTCCATTTACCTCCAGTGTTGGGGGCGGGGGGAAGAGGCTTGGCGGTCGCTTAGAAGGGGAAACATAATCACCTTATAAGGGAATGTTACAGAACTCGGCCCCTCATTGGGTAAGAGTTCATGGGAGGGAAGACAGAGGGGATAAAAGGGTCGGCTGAGAGGTGGGGGGAAGCGGGAATGTGATCACAGAAGAATAAAGACTGATTACCCACCTCAGGCACTCTGTCTGGTTCTTCCCCCATCAAAGAGTGGGGGCCGGAGGTACCCCGAAGACTCATCACGCGTTGGACTGGTGAGTAAGAGGACAGACTAGCATAAAGAAGCCGGCGTTGTAAATAAAAACCCGGCAAGTGGCGCCCGGAACAGGGACCTGATTTTGCTAGGGAACGTCTGAATCCGCTGGTCGGATTCTCCAGACAGCCGTTTCTGACCGGGAGGAAGGAGAGGGCGTTTACTCTCAGATATTGCCTGAGGGACATATCCCTATTGTGTTGACTATGCTTCCTTTACCTTCCCTTTCTCCTTATGCTCTAATCACGCTCCTTGCCGTGCTGGCCTGTCTGATTGTGCCCTGCTGCCTCCTTCTCTTTTGCCGAACGGGAACTTTCCAGTTCTGCCACCTGTTAGGATTGCAGCCTCGGCTAGTAGACAGCATGGGGGGCCGGAATAGTATTCCCGCCTTTGAGCCGGAGGAAAAAGAGGCCGTTGCAGGGCAGCTTTATAAACTCTGCGCTAAGCATGGCCGTAAATTACCTATCAAGACGTGCCGTGCTTTTGTTGAGAATATCTGGAACATCTGCCCTTGGGTGCAACATAGTGGGATCCAACCAGATAAATGGAAGGTGGTAGGGCAGCAGATGGCCTCCTATAATGACACCTGCCCGGGAAAACTGACCCCCAAGGATTTTACAGTGTATAAGATAGTGGATGCAGCCCTGCATCCCCAGAAGGTGACTTTGGCACGAACAATCAGCACTCAGGTGGGTAGCTCATTGGCGGGATCGGATTCAGAGAGCTCAGAGGAAGAGGGAAGGCCACCCCCTCCCCTGTATCCGTGGGAGGAACTTAGAAGAAACAATGGGGGAACAAGGGGCCCCCAGGGAGAAGAAAATGCCGCATGCCCCTCCTTACCGAGACAGAATGAAAAGGGGGAGGGCAATGAATGTGGCACACTTAGAGATTCAGGGCCGGAAGTTTCCGAGCGCGGGAAGGGAGGGGTGCAAACAGTCCTCAGGGGTGGCAGGAAGAGGAGCGTGAGTAGGTGGGACCGGGAGGCTGCTGACGAGGAGGGAGAAGTCCGCGCTGATTGGACAGCTGCCGCGCCCCAGGCTTGGCGGCCCAGCCAGGAAACAGAGGCAAAAAATCCCCCATGTTCCTTGTCCGCCCTTCAGAGATCCCCTCAAGGGCTCCGCCCATCCGGCCTACTTGCCACCAGTGCCTCCATAGCAATAGAGAAAGGGGAGGAGGTGGACTGGGATGACTGGGGCCTCTACCCGGTATTTACGGACCCCCTTACCGGAGCCCGAGACTACCGCCCTGTCCCTTTTAAGATGCTTAAGGAACTTAAGGAGGCCGTGACTAAATACGGCCCAAGCTCCCCTTATGTAAAAAGACTGATGCAAAACCTCTTTGCTACGCACCCTTGGACCCCTGCTGACTTTGACGAAATTGCAGCCGCGTGCCTAGATGCCTCCTTATATTTAGCTTTTAAGGCTCAGGCCCGCAGAGAGGCCTCTAAGCTGGCAAAATCCCGGGGTTATACTCCCCTGGATTTAGCCATTGACCTCCTGTGTGGAACTGGGGCCTATACTGACCCTGCTGTTCAGGCCCAGTATGGCCAGTTTGAGCTAGAGACTGTTAAAGAAACACATGTTGCAGCTTGGGATAAGATTGGAGCCATGAAAGGGGGGAGAGCCACACAGAAGTTGGTTGGGCTGAAGCAGAGAGCAGATCAGACACCCCTCTCATTTGTGAACGAGGTTAAAGAGACAGTGACTCGTATAATAGGAGACACCCCGGGATCTGATCTACTTATGAGACAATTGATTAAAGAGGGTCTTCGCCCCAAAGGGATCGCAGCCATTAGCAGCCTTCCCCCCGACGCTTCATTAGAAGGAATTGTTGACAAATTGCTGGACATGCCCAGCGAGGATTCAATTCAAGCCTTAGTGACTGCCATGGAGAACCGGGAGGATAGCCTCCTGACCGCCCTTCACGGTATGCAGGTGAGACCCACCTGTTTTGGGTGCGGAAAGCCAGGGCACCTCAAAGCACAGTGCAGGCAGCGGCCCCCCTCCACTTCAGTTCCGACCTGTTATTCCTGTGGAAAGCCAGGTCACATAGCCAGGTTCTGCCGATCCAAAGGGAAGTCGGGAAAAGGGAAAGGGAGGGGCCCGGCTGCGGGGCCCCCCCCCGTGCTCAAAGACAGCGGCCCCATTACTGTGACTATCCCCGTGAGGGTTGACTATAGAGAAGGGACACAGCAGAGAGAGATCGGGCCTTGGGAAACCTCGATGATTCCCATTGAGCTAAATATTTTCCCAGCGCTCATCACAGGGGCTGAGAGATGTGTGGACTTAGTCACCCATACCCAGGTCATTTTTGGTCCCGGAAGTCCCACATCCGTAAGGGTCACAAACCCCCACCCCTTTCCCACCTTGGTAAAACAGGGCCAAGAGGTAGGAAAGGCGCTGCCCTTGCGGGCCCCTCCCGCTCATGTGAACTGGGTCCACCCGGTCAGCTCTGGGCGACCACTGTTAACCGTCACGGTGGAAAATCAGAAGCTCGAAGGGATAATTGACACTGGAGCCGATTGCTCTGTCATAAATAGGGGACAGTGGAGGCGCGAGTGGCCACTCCTACAGAGCCCTCAAGCAGTGACGGGGGTGGGGGGCAATAGATCTGCCATGAAAGCAGCACACGCCCTACGGTGGTCAGCTTTGGAAGAATCTGGACTCTTCACCCCACTGTGCCTACCCGACCTCCCTTATGCATTATGGGGTAGAGATATCTTGAGCCAGCTTAACCTGACACTTGCCACCCCTGATAGCCTGCGGGGAAATTAATTGGGGCCACTCTAGAGATGAGCTGTTCCCCCAGAATAACATGGATTAATAAGAAACCTATTTGGGTTGAGCAGTGGCCCCTGACAAAAGAAAAGCTCATCGCCCTCACAGACATAGTAATGACCCTCCTGCACGAGAACAAAGTGGAACCGTCCCTTAGCCCGTATAACTCCCCCGTCTTTGTCATAAAAAAGAAAGGGGGGAGTTGGAGAATGTTGATTGATCTTCGGGCAGTAAATGCCAACATGGTACCCATGGGGACCCTCCAACCTGGTCTCCCTATGCCCACTGCAGTCCCGCAAGGGTGGACTATTATAGTGATTGATGTTAAAGACTGCTTCTATAGCATTCCCCTCCACCCGGAGGACAAAGAAAAATTTGCCTTTTCCCTCCCCGCGATCAATTTCCAAGCCCCCAGTAAACGTTATCAGTTCACCGTCCTACCGCAGGGAATGGCCAATAGCCCCACCCTGTGCCAGCTTTACATGGATACTCTGCTACATCCTATCAGAAAAGAATTCCCGAATTGTATGCTCATCTTGCAACGCACCACCCATGTCCTCCGCGAGAAGGGGCTTCACATAGCCCCGGAAAAGGTACAGATGGATTTCCCCTATGATTACTTGGGGCATAGGATTTTTCCAGGAAAGATTAGTAGGGCACTTCCTCCGATCAACATCGAGGGATATACTACTCTTAATGATTTTCAGAGGCTTGTTGGCGCCATACAGTGGCTGCGTCCCGCTATGCCCCTAAATCGCACACTCAAAACTACGCTTTTTAAACAGAAAGGGGGAGTTGGCAGGTCACTGACCCATTCAGACCTGTCTCAGGTACTATTTACCATGAATTTCCTACAAGTCAGGGATGACGGCACTACAGCCGCCCAGAGATTTTTCTCCCCAAAAGGACATGCTAAGAAAGAACCAACACTCCTGCCCTCTCCCACCAAGGCCCTACCAGGCTCTAAAGTCATGTGGAGAGATGAAGAGGGAGGTTGGCATGGCCCTGTAACGGTAAAGAACAGAAGACAGGGCCACCTGTCATTTCATCCCGAGGATAAGATAGAAGAGCCAGAAAGATGGCTCCCTGTTTACAAGATAAGAGACCTTGATTAATGCCCAACCCTACGGGGTGAGAGGAATTTCTTTCTTTTTCAGGCCTTCTGATCATCGTAGGGATCCTTGGAGGTGCTCCATCTGAAGGAAATCCGACATGGGGAATACTCCGAGTTATTCCCTCTCCCCTTCCGGTAGCACGGAACTCCCCGATCTACCCTCGCCTGCTAGTGACCAATACATCGATGGGGCTCCCTTCTGCCTCGGTGGGGCCCCTCATGTGTGGCCACAGGGGAAGACATCGAGGATCCCATACCATGGAGGGATTGCCAGATGGCGGGAGGATACCCCCTTGAGGGTGAACAAGGACGCTGATTCTGGGAATCACCCTACTTGTTGTCTGTTTCTGCCGCCTAGCTAGGCGACAGAGGGGCTATATGCTTCTTAATCAGAAAGCCTTCATGGCCATGGAGACGGGGGAGGATCCCCAAGTCTGGCTAGCCGCCATGCATGACATGTGACACCTAGGGGTAAGACGAGGTAAACCCCAAGACGGGCAACTTCTCCTGACCCAGCCACCTAAGACAGGCCCTGAGGGTGTCGGGCGCCTAGGACGGGCAAGGTCCTGGGTTGAAGGAGATGACCTAAGACAGGGTTCCTCGCCCCCGGCTATCAGAGGCCAGTAGAAATGACACCGCTTAAGGCTAACCTCAGCACCGCTTAAGGTCACACCAAGTGATAACCTTGTAAAACAGAAAGGGGGAGATGTTGGGGGCGGGGGGAAGAGGCTTGGCGGTCGCTTAGAAGGGGAAACATAATCACCTTATAAGGGAATGTTACAGAACTTGGCCCCTCATTGGGTAAGAGTTCATGGGAGGGAAGACAGAGGGGATAAAAGGGTCGGCTGAGAGGTGGGGGGAAGCGGGAATGTGATCACAGAAGAATAAAGACTGATTACCCACCTCAGGCGCTCTGTCTGGTTCTTCCCCCATCAAAGAGTGGGGGCCGGAGGTACCCCGAAGACTCATCACGCGTTGGACTGGTGAGTAAGAGGACGGACTAGCATAAAGAAGCCGGCGTTGTAAATAAAAACCCGGCACTCCAGAGATAGAAATGATCCAATCTGATTATAAGATGAAGATTTCTTTTTACTCATTCTTTTCTTTTATTAAAAGAAGTATCTAATAATGGAAAAACAGATTATATGACTACCATTGTGTAGTTTCATATCATTTTCTTTTCCAATGATGAACAGAGATTAATTTGGAATTAAAATTTAAAAAATAATGAATCATTCCAACACATAAATTAAAGTGAAATATATTATAAAAATTATAGTTGAGAAAGACATTTATAAGAGGGGAATGGCAAGTGAGAATATCAACTTTCTAAATGATTGCTCAACCAATCATCAGCTCAGTAGATGGAATAAAATGTATATACTCTAAAACAGTCAACAGTTTTCATGCAGTACTTTGTGGAAAATAATGGATACTCACTTTGTTATAATGAAAAAATGGTTCCTTAGAAACACATCAAAACTGACTCTTACTATTTAGCACTTTATTTGAAAATCACAGAATGTTTCCTGTTCTTGACTTAGGTGTTTCCAGCAATATTCTGAAAAATGACTATTTTGCTGAGAATTATATACTGCTAGACAGATTCATGTGGAAGGTCCCACAGAAAATATAAGCTTAAAGGTTGTTGAACTCAAATAAAATCAAAAGGCATTATATTAAAATTGCATAAAACTAGGGGCAGCTAGATATAGCAGTGGATAAATCACTGGCTCTTGAATCAGTAAGGACCCAAGTTCAACTCTGACCTCAGACACTTAATATTGCCCAGCTGTGTGACCTTGGGCAAGTCACTTAACCCCAGTGACTTGCCAAAAAAAACCAAAGCAAAAACAAAAAAACCTAAAAATTAATAATAAAAACTAAGTAATTGCTTCTTCCAAGAAATAAGGGAAATCCAGGAAACTTGAAATTCAAGTAAATTGTTAGTCTCTATATATGTTTTCCTGCAGTTCTCATTTTGAATTAGTTTTAAAATGTTTTCTGTGTTTCAATGCATTTTTTGCTTTCCTAAAATTTCCCCAAATTCATTTAATCTGGTCATGTTGTGGGCCAGATTTGATCATGGGCCATGTTTTTGACACATGATATAGTCAATATACTTTTATTTAGTGCCTTCTAAGTGGTAAATATTATGCAGGGTGGTAAGGAATCAAGAAGAACAAACAGTGCCTGTTCCAAAGGGTCATATGAATAAATTATTATTTTAATTTCATCACATTTTAAAAATTTGTAAATAGAGTTATGTTCATTAACCCATGTAAGTTGGACACTGGGCATTAAAGATATATTGGCAATCTTTCCAAGTCACAAAAGTCTAAGATGAATATATTGACATTATCACTAACTGTATTTTGTTTGGAATAAGACAAATGTAAATGTGATCATAAAAAGTCACTCATAAAATAATTATACCTAAAAACTACACATATACCATCAGTATGAAACATAGCTTTTATTATCACATTTCATAACTGAAATTTTGACACTGATCTGATGTAGAGTACAGCAGCTGTGTACTTGCTAACATTAAACTAAATACAATCTGGGAGAAAAACTGTAGAATCATAATGGACAATTTCCTTTCATGTAGTTAGCAAATCAATTGTAAAGATAATTGGGGGGGAATTAAATTGAGATCGGACATGCAATGGACTGAGTTAATTTTTTCTGATTTCAAGTGTGATTATCCTCAATTTCTAATGCATTAGAGATTGTACAAGATGTCATTTTTATAATGTAACTCAGGAAATATAGTGCAACGGCCTATTATTAATCACCTATATTGAACAGAGCATTTTATTTGACACTCATGAAAATATCATATATAGATAAGCATCAATTTCTATAACTGTATAGTTCATAGTGAAGTTTATAAGTTTATAATTGTTGTACAATTATAATAAAATCTTAAAATTAAATAATTTTGTTTAGAAGCCTCCAGAGATTGAGCATATATGTCCAAATATCATTGGGAACTCAAATTAATTTAAATAAGTGAGAATTTATTGAAATTCAACTCTTAGCCAAGTCTTTGTTTGGCAGTGATATTTCAGTAAATTAATACTTCTCCCATATTCTGTAGGGAGTAAAAATACATTTAGAAAAGTAAATACAAATTTGGTAGGATGCAAAGTAAATTTTTGTCAATGATGTTGGAGAATAAAAGCAACTCTTCATGTAAAGGATGAAAGAGTCACTCTCCATAGAAACTGAAGGGAACATTCAATCCTTTCTTTATAGTTTACCTAATTACTCTATCTGGAAAAGTCAAAGCAGCATTCTTGAAATGTAATATGTGCTAATATGATTATGTCGACAAGGATATTTTAAAAGTACCAATATCAAATTTTTAAGAAAATCTATTTGGGGACCTCTGGCCAAGATGGTGGAGAGAAACCAGTCACTGTCCTAAATTCTCCTGGATTTTCTTCAGAATTAACATGACTCAAGCCTCTTAATAGAAGTTTGAACCACATAACTCAGAGAAGATCCTAGAAGAAGAACATCCACCTGTGGATGTGACAGGGGAAACCAGGACACAGAGTAGGGAAGCAGCTCAGGGTGAGTGGGTTCAGGCCCAGGGACTAACCTGAGAATAGTGTTATAGGCATTTGCTGGGTGGAAGCAGGGAGAGCTCCAATGTGGAAGCATTTACTATATGCTGTGGAAAAGCTTCAGCATGGTGGCTAGATGTCAATCCAATTTAGTTCAGTCGCTCTGGAAGACAAAGGCCATGAGCCTCTTGTTTTCAGCAAAGCTTCTGTGTTTCCAGCTCATTCACCCACCCCATTCCTAAAGTGACTCTTCCTAGAACAAACACAATAAGAGCCTCCCCTCCATGCCCCCAGACTTAGGTGTGGACAATACATATCCCCCACCCATTGGTACTGATTGAGTATTAAGGGGATTAACTCTATAGCTCTTGAGCCCAGACCACATTGTTCAAGGATAACAGGGTTTCTGCTGTTCTCCTCTCCACCCCCCACCCCACCCCACCCCTGGTCTAAGAAGTGCACTACTAATCAAGCTCACAGACACTCTATAGACAACATCTAGCATTCCCTACTGGTTGGCCTACTTGAAATTACTAAGTCCAGTGAGCAATGCCCCTGGGGATTTCAATAAGAAAGGTCTATTTAGCAGCCCCTTCCCCCAGTACAAGATCCCAGGAAAATGAAGAAAGGCCATAGATAGGGAATCCACTGAATGCTACCTTGAAATTGAGGATCCTAACTCAGCAAGAACTAAAACTTCAGAGAAGCATATGATTTAGTCTCCAGCCTAGAAAGACTGCTCAGAAGAGATCAGGAAGGAGTTTAAAAATCAAATGGGAAAATTGAGAAAAGAAGTGCAAGAGAAAATTAATACTTTGCAAGATAAAATTATCATCTTGCAACAAGAAAATGAAAATATAATTGGACAAGTGTATAAAGAAAATAATTCTCTAAAACACATAATTGGACAAATGGAAAACTCCATGTAAAATAGAATAGAATTGAGCAATTGAATTGCAAAAGGTAAATGAAGAAAATAATTCTCTAAAAAAAGATTGGAATCTGTGGAAACTAATTGCTTTGTGAGACTACTAAAATCTGTCCAACAAAACCAAAATAATGAAAAATTTGAAGAAAATATAAAATAAATTATCTATTTCCAAAATACCTGGAAATAGAGAGAGAGAGAAAATTTAAGAATATTGGGCTTCCTGAAATGATTGAGGATAAAAGAAGACTAGAAGATACTTCATAATGTAGTGAAGGAGAATTGATTTAATATCATGGAACCAGAGGGCAAAATAGTTATTGCCACAATACATCAATCCCCTTCTGAAAGTGACCCAAAAATGAAAACACCAAGTAATATGTGGGCAACTCCAGAACCATCAGATATAATAGAAATTCCTTGAAGGAGTCAAAAAGAAAAACACTTTAAATATCAAGGGGCCACAGTAATGATTACACAGGACCTGGTTGCTTCTGCATTAAGGGATTAAAGGTCCTAGAATATGATATTTTGAAGAGTAAGGGACCTTGAAATGGAGCCAAGAATTCACTGTCTAGAAAAATTGAGCCTTCTCTTTCAGGAGAAAAGATGGACAATTAACAAAATAGGAGATTTCCAAGTTTTCCTGTTGAAAAGATCAGAACTGAATGGAAAATTTGGACTCCAAACAGGAGACTCAGGAGATACATGAAAAGGAAAAAGGGAAAGGAAAAAAAAACTGTTAATAAGATAAAACTTGTTACACCCCACCTGGGAGAAGAATTCTCATAACTCTTGAGAATTGTAATTCTATTATGATGGACAATCATGACTTCTCCATGAGTCTGATACAATAATTTAAAAATAATATTTTCCTAAAAAGGGGGACAGTAAAGTGACTGGAGGATGGCAGAGATTGAATAGGGTAAATTCTATCACATGTAGAAGTGCAAAGGATCTATTGCAATAGAGGGGAAGAAGGAAGTAGGTGAGGATCACCTGATAATAACTTTCATCAGATCTGGCTTAAAGTTAATATACACACACTCAGTTAAGTTAAGAAACTTATCTTAGCTTTCAAGTGTTAATAGGGGTAAGGGGGAGGGGGAATAAAGCTGACAGGAGGAAGAGCAGGAAGAAGGGGCAAAGAGAAAGGGGAAAGAAAGGGAAGGGGTTGGATATAACAGGGCAACCGCACTGAAGGAAGTGGTATTTAGAAGCAAAATACTGAGAAATAGGGATAAGGTGAATAAAGGGGGAAATAGAAACAGAGGGAACAATAGGATGGAGGACAATAAAAACATTAGTAATTATAACTATGAAAGTGAATGGGATGAACCCTCCCATAAAACATAGGTAAATAGCAGAGTGGATTAAAAACTAGAATCCTATAATATACTATTTACAAGAAATTCATTTAAAGCAGAGAGATAAGTACATAGTAAAGGAAAAAGGTTGGAGCTGAATACATACTATGCTTCAGCTGAAGTGAAAAAGGCAGGGGTGGCAAATCTTATCTCAGACAAGGCAACTGCAAAAATAGATGTCATTAAAAGAGATAAGGAATTATGCTCCTAAAAGGATAATGATAGATAGCCATAGATAATGAAATAATTTCTAAAATAAATATATATACACCCAGCAGTATAGCATGCTCATTCTTAGAGGAAAAGTTGTATGCATTACAGGAAGACATAAATAGCAAAGCTATACTTATGGGAGACCGCAAACTCTCTCTCACTCTCTCTCTCTCTGAATTAAATAAACCAAAACATAATATAAAAAAGAAGGAAGACAAAGAGATAAATAAAATGTTAGAAAACCTAGACATGATAGACATTTAGAGAAAATTGAACATGGCTAGAAAGAAATATTCATTTTTTTTCTATAGTGTATGGCACCTACACAAAAATAAACCACATACTAGGGATTATAAACCTCATAATTGGATACAGAAAGGTAGAAATAGTGAATAATTCCTCTCTAAATCAATTTGAAATAAAAATCACATGAAAAATGGGCCATGGAGAGACAGACTTAAAACTAATTGGATACTAAATAACTTCATTTTAAAGAATGAGTGGATCAAACAACAAATTATAAACAAAATTAATGATTTCCTCATAGAAAATAACAATAATAAGACAACATAACAAAACTTATGAGAAACAGCTAAAGCAGTTATTAGGGATATATTACATCCCTAAATTCTTATCTGAATAAAATAGAGAGAGAGAGAAAGAGAGAGAGAGAGAGAGAGAGAGAGAGAGAGAGAGAGAGGAAATCAATGAAATAAGCACACAACAAAAAATAGAGAAAGAACAAATTAAACCTCCCCAATTAAATATCAAATTAGAAATTCTAAAAAATATAAAGGAGAAATTAATAATAATGGAAAGCAAGAAAAATAGTGAACTAATAAAAACTAAAGAGTTGGTTTTATGAATAAAAGACAATGAAATTTATAGATCTTTGGTTAATTTGATTAAAAAGAAAGAAAGAAAGAAGAAAACTAAATTACTAGTATCATAAATGAAAAATGTGAACTCACCACCAATGAGGAGGAAATTAAAGTAGTAATTCAGGACTATTTTGCCCAATTGTATGGCAATAAATTTGATAAACTAAGTGAAATGGACGAATAATTATGAAATATAAATTGCCCAGCATAAAATAAGAGGAAATTAAATATCTAAATAACACTGTCTCTGAAAAAGAAATTCAACAAGCCATCAATGAACTTCCTGAGGAAAAAATCTCCAGGACCAGAAGAATTCACAAGTCAATTCTATCAAACATTTAAGTAATAATTGGTTCCAATTCTACATAAACTATTGAAAAAATAAGTGAAGATGGAGCTCTGTCTACTTTCTTCTATGAAACCAATATTTTCCTGATATTAAACAAGGAAAAATCAAAATAGAGAAAGAATATTATAGACCAAGTTCTGTAATGAATATAGATGCGAAAATCTTTTAAAAAATCTTAGTAAAGCTATTATTGCAAGTTATCACTAGGATAATACACTACACCCAAGTAGGATTAATTCCAGGAATGCAGGGTTAGTTCAATATTTGGAGATATGTGAATATAATTGACTATATCAATTACAGAACCTAAGAGAAATCATATGATTAATTCATTAGATACTGAAAATGTCTTTGGGAGCGGCTAGGTGGATTTTATTGCATTATGATCTGAGAAATATGAATTCACTATTTCTTCCTCTCTGTAAT
This sequence comes from Macrotis lagotis, assembly GCF_037893015.1. Classification (NCBI taxonomy): domain Eukaryota; kingdom Metazoa; phylum Chordata; class Mammalia; order Peramelemorphia; family Peramelidae; genus Macrotis; species Macrotis lagotis. The sequence continues at coordinate 350,306,398 of NC_133666.1, forward strand.
TGATTATTAGGGTTTTATGCCCTAGTATGTGGTTTATTTTTGTATAAGTGACATGTACTGAAGAAAAGAAAGTATATTCCTTTCTATCCCCATTCAATTTCCTCCAACAGCATATCATGACTAGGTTTTCTAACAACCTATTTACCTCCTTAACTTCCTTCTTGTTTATTTTATGTTTAGATTTATCTAAATTTGAGAGTGGGTGGTTGAGGTCTCCCACCAGTAGAGTTTTGCTCTGTATGTCTTCCTGTACTTCCTTCAACTTCTCCTCTAAGAATTTAGGTTGCTATACCATTAGGTGCATTCATATTTTGTATTGAAATTACTTGTCTATGGTACCTTTTAGGATGATATACTTTCCTTCTTTTTGTCCTTTAACTCTCTACTTTTGCAGCTGCTTTCACTGAGATAAGGATTTCTACCCCTGCCTTTTTTACTTCAGCCAAAACAAAACATATTTTGCTCCAACCTTGTACCTTTTCTCTTATGCATTTATTTGCTTCAAATGAGTTTCTTGTAAGCAGAATATTGTAGGATGCTGGTTTTTAATCCACACTGTTATTCATTTATGTTTTAAGGGAGACTTTATTCCATTTGCATTAAAAGTTAAAATTAATAACTATTGTCCTCCATGTTATCTTCCCTCTCTTTGAATTTTCCCTCATTTTCCCTTTATTCATATTTCCTGCTATTTTGTTTCTGAATACCAATGAAATTCAAAGCCAGTCTGATGAAAGTAAGATTCAAGCAGTTCTTACCTCCTCCCTTTTTTCCCTCTATTGCAGTAAGTCCTTTGGATCTTTTTTTTTAGTTTTTGCAAGGCAAATGGGGTTAAGTGGCTTGCCCAAGGCCACACAGCTAGGTAATTATTAAGTGTCTGAGACCTGATTTGAACCCAGGTACTCCTGACTCCAGGGCCAGTGCTTTAACCACTATGCCACCTAGCTGCCCCTGGATCTTTTAATGTATTGAGATTTACCCCATTTAATCTCCTCCATCCTCCCAGCTCTTTACTGTCCTGCCTTTCAAGGAGGTCTTGCTTTTAAATCATTCTATCTGAGTAAGAGAAAGAGCATGAGTTTCCTTCACTTCTGGATAAGTATGTTCTCTCTACTAGAATTATAATTATTGAGTTATTTGAGTCTTTTTCCCAGGTAAGGGCATAGCCCAGTTCATCTTAGTGGATAGCAGTTTCTTGAATAAGTCATGAATGTCCATCTCTTCTGGGTAAATCAATTTTCTCTAGTAGAGTTACAATTCTCTAGAGTTATTAAAGTCTTTCTCCCATGTAGGGATATAGTACATTCTATTCAGCTCTGGTCTTTTCATCAAGAAGAGTTGAAAGTCTCCTATTACATTAAATGTCCATCTTTTGCTCTGGAAGAGAAGGCTTGGTTTTGCTGGATAATGGACTATCAGCTGCATTCCAAGCTTCCTTGTTTTTCAGAATATTGCACTCCAGGCCCTTTGTTCTCTTTATGTTGATGCTGCCAGGTTCTGTCTAATCCTTGTTGTGGCCCCTAGGTATCTAAATTTTTTCTTTCTGGCTGCTTGTAGAGTTTTCTCTTTTATCTGATAGTACTGGAATTTGACTACAATATTCCTTGGTGTTTTCATTTTGGGATCCCTTTCCAGAGGTGATTGATATCTTCTTTCCATAAGTATTTTGCCCTCTGGTTCCACTATATCAAGGCAGCTTTCCATCACTAAATCCTGTAATATTGAGTCCAGCATTTTTTTCTCTTCAATGCTTTCAGAAAGACCAATAATTTCTTAAGTTAACTCTTCTCAATATATTCTTGAGGTCAGCAGTTTTGCTGATGAGGTATTTTACAGTTTCTTCTATTTTTCAATGTTTTGGTTTTCTTTAAAAGATTATTGATGTCTCATGAAAACATTGATTTCCACGGACTCCATTCTTTTTATATAGAGAAGAATTTTCTCCATTTACCCTTTGCAACTCCTTTTCCAATTGGTCACTTCCATTTTTGTAAGAGTTTTCTATTTGACCAGCTGATGTTTTGAGAGAATTATTTTCTTTCTGCATTTGTCCAATTATATTTTCAAAGGATTTATTTTCTTGCTGCAAGGTGTTAATCTTCTCTTGTGTTACTTTTCCAAAATTTTCCAAATTTTCCAATTAATTTTTAAACTCCTTCCAGATTTCTTCAAGGAAGTCTTTCTATGTGGGAGAATAAATCATATTCTCCTCAGAGGTTCAACATCTCTGTGAGTCATTTTCCCTCTAAGAATTTTTCTTTGAACCATCCTTTCGTTGGCCTTCCTTCATTTTCCTAAAATCTCGGGTTGGAGGAGGGGCTGGTTCACAGAGGATTGGTGTTGGAATCTCTAGAGGCTTTACTCACTGTTTTAGTGTAATATCTCCACCTGGTCAGTATGGGGGGTGCTAGAGGATTTGTTCACTGAATGTAATATCTCCCTCCAGCAAGTAGGTGGTGCTAGAGGATTGAACATGCCCTCCATTCCTTCCAGTAAGTCCAAGACTGTCAGTCCCACTGCCATGCCTCCAGTCTTTGGTTGTATAACTGAGCAATTCCCACAGCAATAGCCCCCCCCCCCCCCCCCCCGGTTGACCTTAGGTTAGTCTGGCTCTCACCCTGCTCCCACTGGCTGTGTGCTCTTTGTGCCAGGCACAACCCTGATCCCCAAAGGCAGACCTTGAGGTAGGTTTTCTCAAGTTTCTCTTTCTGGGTTTGGTCGATCAGATTTCCATTAAGAGGTTTATTTCATAGTATGTATGAAGGAAGATCTGGAGACCTTAGCACAGGACCTGGATTCTCCGCCCCCCCCCCCCCCCCATTTTGCCTGGAAGTCTATAATATATATTAAACTTTAAAATGACAAAGAAAATATTCTATGAAAACATTGAGTATCAATTTGACAAAACATTTTTCTAAGCAATGCTCCCTATAAGAAAACATCTGTATTAGAACATAATTGAGTGTTTCCTCCAATTATAATTTTCCCTTCTTTTCTTGCCATGGTGGTCAATCTGATAAATGGGGTGTCTGAGAGTTGTTTTGATGTGCATTTCTCTAAACTAAAGTGATTTAGTGCATTTCTTCATTTTCTTATATGCACCTTTGATTTCCTCAACTGAAAATAGTCCGTTCATAACCTTTGACCATTTTTCTATTGGGGAATGGCTTAGATGAATATAGTTCAGTTCTCTTATATATGAGAAATGATACCTTTATTGAACACACTTTCTGTAAAGATTTTTCCTCAGAATTCTGCTATACCATTAATCTTTTTTGCAGAGTATTTGTTTCTTCAAAAGTTTAATTTAGTATGCTTTCAATGATCTATTTTACATTTTTGTAATTCTCTCTATCTCTTATTTGTCCATAAACCTGTGACTCAGTTAATTCCTCCTTTAAAAATTTAGAATCTGTTTCAATTTAGTGCACCTATGTTTATTAGTAATATTTCTTCATTGACTAAAGAACCTTTTAAGAAGATGTAGTTAACTTCATTTTCTCTTTTAATAAGGTCTATTCTGTTTTGCTTTGCCTGAGTTAAGGATTGCTACTCATGTTTTGGGTTTTTTTTTTTAATAAATTTTAACTGAAGCATAATAAATTCTGCTATAGTCCCTCACCTCTTACCTTTCTTCTTTATGTGTTTCTCATAAATAACCCATGGTAGAATTCCAATTTTTGATCCAATCTACTATGTTTCTTTTTTTTTAAGTCAGAATTTATTGCACTCAGACAGTAAAGAATACTATGTATTTCTCTCCATCCTAATTTTTCTTCTGTTTATGCTCTCCCTTTATTCACACTTTCCCTCCTTACCAATATTTTGCTTCTAACTGCCAACACCCCAATCTGTCCGTTTTGTCAGTTCCCTCCTCTTTATTTAACTTCTTCCGCTCTTACTTCCCTGTTGGGTAAGTTATATTTTCTACTCCAATGAATTGTGCATATTCTTATCTTTGAAGAAATACAGGATAGTACATTTAAAGTTATAGCCATTGCTCACCCTTCCATCTACCCCACTACTGAAATAAATTCTTTTCTTTCTTTTGCCTCCTTCTTTCCTTTTCTTTCAGTACAATCATTTTTATGCCTTAATTTATTATATCATTAGATTAGATCAAAATCAAATTCTTTTCACATCCTCTAAGTACATTTTTATTGAGTTCTTTTAGAGTTTTAGAGAGTTCTCAAGAGTTTCAACTGTCTTCTGGTATAGGGCTGCAAACAGCTTTATTGTACTGAATAATGTGTTTTTATCTTTCTTGATAATTTTTTTGTGTATTTATTGAGTCTTGAATTTGAAGTTTTCTGTTCTTTTCATCAGGGAAGTTTTAAAGTCCCCTAATTTATTGAATTTATATCTTTCCCCCAAATGATTATGCTGAATTTCCAGATTAGTTAATGCTTGGTAGTGATCCAAGTCCATTTGCCTTTCTGAATATATTCCAGACCCTAATGATCATTTTTTGTTGAAGCTGTAAAGTCCTGAGTACTGCTGACTGTGGTTCCTTGATATCTGAATTATTTTTTCTGGCTCTCTGCAGTATTTTCTCTATGAATGATGATGCTGGATTTGGCTACAATATTCCTAGGACTTTTCATTACCCTATGAAAGTAGACTTAGTTTTCCTTAATAATTTCTAGAATGATGTTAGTTTCTAGGCTCTATTTTTCCAGGCTTTAAGATAGTTCAATAATTTTAGATTGATTCTCCTACATGTATTTTACAGATCATGTTTTTTTTTCCATTGAGGTATTTTACATCTATAATTTTTATTCTTTTGATAGTTTGAATTATTTTTAATTTCTCAAAGAGTCATTATTTCCACTAAGCCAATTCTATTTATCAAAGCATAATTTTCTACAGTTGACTTTTGAATCTCCTTTTCCACTTGGACAACTACCTTTAATTGTTTTTTCTAATTATGTTGCAAATATTGTTTTCAATATTAATCCATTTGTAAATTTATGAGTTCTGCATTTTTATACCACCCTCCCTTTCATCCTTCCCCATGGCAATGAACAACATGATAAAACTTGTACACGTACATTCGGGTTTAACATATTTATATAATTGCAATATTTGAAGAAGGAAATTAAGGGGGAAAACATGAGAACAAAGAAAAACAGAAAAGTATTAAAAAAGAAAAGATAATTTGCTTTACTTTGCATTCAGATTTCAAAGGATTTTTTTTATTTTTATTTTTTTTGTTTTGTTTTGTTTTGTTTTTTTCTGGATGTGGATGACATTTCCCTAACAGGTCTCTTACTATTATCCCTGATCACTGAAGTGCTCACAGGAGCTGCATCCATCATAGTTGATAATCATGTGCATAAAGTTTTCTTGGTTTGACTCACTTCATTCAGAATCAGTTCTTGCAAGTCTTTTAATGCTTTTCTCAAGTCCAGCTGTTCATGATATTTTATAGATCAACAGTATACCATAATATTCAAAAGCAGAATTTGTTCAGTCAATCATCAATTGATGGGTACCCTCTCAATTTTTACTTCTTTGCCATTATAAAAAGTGTCTTTATAAATACATTTGTATATGTGAGTCTTTCCCATCATTTTAAAAAATCTCAAAAACTCATAGCAGTATTGCTGGATCAAAGAATCAGCATGGTTTTATTTCTCTTTAGGCATAAATCCAAATTGCTCTCCAGAAAGGTTGGATCAGTTCACAACTCTACTCTTAGCTCATTAGTATACCAATTTTCCAATGTCCTCTCCAACACTGATCATTTTTTGTTTTTGTCATCTTAGCCAATGTGATTGGTATGAAGAAGTACAGAGTGGTTATAATTTGCATTTTTTTCTAATATGTAATTATTTAGAGCATTTTATTTTCATATGACTATAGATAACTTTATTTTTTCATCTGAAAACTGCCTGTTCATTACCTTTGTTCAGTCATCAATTGGAGCATAACTTGTAGTCTTATGGATTTGATTTAATTCTCCATATAATTTAGAAATGTCTAAAAATCAGAAATAAGAACTGGGAAAAATTGTTTACCAGTTTTATCCATTTATTCTAATCTTGATTACATTGAATTTGTGCAAAGACTGTTGACTTTACCATTTTTAAAATCATCCATTTTACAATTTATGATGTCTTTTTTGGCCTTAAACTTATCCACAAATCATAAATCTGGCATATAGATCATTTCTTGTTCTCTTAATTGGTATATGGTATCACTCTTTATATCTAAATTCTGAACCCATAGGGTTGTTGCATGTATGTGTAGTCTTCAAAGGAGATTTTGTCAAATACTGAATTCTTATGCCAGAAACTAGTGCTTTGGGATTATCAAGCAGTTGATTTCTACAGTCAATACAAGAGTGTCTTTTGTATTTAATCTGTTCCATTGATATATTTCTCTATGTCTTATCTAGCAATAATTTTGATGAAAATGGTTCAATAATATATATGTGTGTGTATATATATACATGTCACATTCTTTTGCATTTTTCATAATTTCTATTGACTTTTTTGTTACTAAAGATGAATTTTGATATTTTTTCTAGCTTTGTAAACTCATTTTTTGTTAGTTTGATATGGCACTAAGTAATTTAAATTGGGAAGAATTATCATTTTTATTATATTCACTTGGCCTAACCATGAAAAACTGATATTTCTTCAATTACTTGAATTTGATGTAATTTCCTTGAAAAGCATTTTTGTAATTGTGTTCCATACTATGTCTTAATTTTTCATGGGAGGCAGATTCCCAAGTATGTTACTTTAAATGGAATTCATCTTTCCATAGTTTGCTGTTGGGATTTGTTTATCATATATAAAAGTGCTACTGATTTATATGGGCTTATTTTATGTCTCACTTCATTGATAAAGTTGTTGAATGATTTAAAGAATTTTAAGTTATTTTTTTAGGGTGTTCTAAGTATACCATCATATCATCTGCAAATGGCAAAAGCTTGTTTTCTTATTTCTTATTCTAATTACTTCAATTTATCTTTTCATTTTTATTCCTAAAGCTAACATAACTTTTAAAATATTTTATTTATTTTTCCAATGGTAGGCAAAGATAGTTTTGAACAATCATTTTTAAAAAATTATTTATTTATTTTTATTCATGTACACATGTATATTTTTAAGTTACAAAATTTCCTTCCACCCTCCCTTCCCACCCCTATTCACTCAGCAGGGAACAGTTGGGTTAGAATTGTAGGTACATATTCTAAAAAAAACATGCTTACAAATTACTAATTTTCAGTATGAGTAATTAGGATTAAGGGAAAGAGATACATGAGATAATTTTTATAAATTGTACATCAAAACAGCATTGTTTATCTCACAATATTATGGATGTATGCATTGTTCTCTTGGTTCAACTTCCTTCACTCAGCATCAGATCTCATAAGTCTTTCCATGTTTCTGTAAATTCAGACTTTTTCATGGTTTCTTAATGAACAATAGTATTCCTTAGTATTCATGTATAATAATTTATTTAACCATTCCCCAATTGATGGACATCCTCTCACTTTCTAAATCATTGTCACTACAAAAAAAAGCTTCTATGAATAGCTTGGAACATGTTGGACTTTTCCCTTTTTAATAATTTCTTTTAGATATAAACCTAGAATTAGAATTGCTGGGTCAAAGGGTATGAAAACTTTTATGGCTCTTCAGACATATTTCCATATTGTTGTCCAGAAATGTTGGATTCATTCAAAACTCCACTAGCAATGATCAATGTCCCAATCCTCCTACAACATCTCTAAAATTGATCATATTCCCTTTTTCTCATTTTGGCAAATCTAATATGTGAGAGATATACATCATCATTGTTTTAATTTGCATATTGGCATAATTTCTATTTGGAGCATTTTTTCATGTATTTGCATATAGTGTTATTTCTTCGTTTAAAAACTATCTCTTCATATCCTTTGACCATTTATCAAATGGAGAATCACTTGTTACCTTATAAATTTGACACACTTCTCTCTCTATATATTTTAGAACTGAGACCTTTATTAGATTGTTTCCAAGCTTTCTGCTTTCCTTCCTTGATTTTATTAATACAAAACTTTTTAATTTAATTTAATTTACTATATTCAAAATCATTCATTTTATCATTTATAATGTGCTTTAATTCTTGTTTGGTCATAAATTTATCCCCTTTCCATAGATCTGATAGATAGACTATTTCTTGGTTTATTATTATCTATGGTGTTGCTCTTTATGTCTAAATGCTGTAATCATTTTGACCTTATTTTGATATAGAGGTGTGAGATGTGGATCTATGCCTAATTTTTGTCATACTATTTTCCAATTTTCCCAACAATTTTTTCTCAAATAGTGAGTTTTTAATGCAGAAGCTGATGACTTTAGGTTTGTCAAATAGTCGATTGCTGTAGTCATTTACTGCGACTTTTTTTAAATCCACCCTAATCTACTGCTCCATTGCCTTTTTTCTTAAACAATACCAGGCAGCTTTGATGACTGCTGTGTTATAGTATAGTATTTTTTATATCTGGTAGGGCTATGCCACCTTCCTTTCCATTTTTATTTACTAATCCCTTGCTATTCTTGCCCTTTTGTTGCTACAGATGAATTTTGTTACTATTTTTCTATCTTGGTAAAGTAGTTATTTGGTAGCTTACTTGGTATGGCACTGAATAAATAGTTTAATTTGAGAAGAATGGTAGTTTTTTATTATATTAGCTCGACCTAACCAAGGGCATTTTGACATTTGTCCAATTATTTAAATCTGACTTTGGGTGTGAAGTGCTTTATAATTATGTTCATAGGATTTCTGGGCTTGTCTTGGAAGGCATATTTCCAAGTATTTAATGTTGTCTATAGTTAATTTAAATGGAATTTCTGTTTCTATCTCTTTCTCTTGAGTTTTGTTGTTCATATAGAAAAACTGATGATTTTGTGGGTTTTTTATATCCTGCTTCTTTGCTGAATTTGTTAATTGTTTCAAGGAGTGTTTTAGATGATTTTCTTGGGTTCTCTAGGTATACCGTCATAACATCTGCAAAGAGTGAAAGTTTTGCTTGCTCATTGCTAATTCATATTCCTTCAATTTCTTTTTCTTCTCATTGCTACTGATAGCATTTCTAATAATTTATTGATTATTAATGGTGATAGTAGTTATCTTTATTTCATCCCTGATTTTACTGGAATTGCTCCAAGTTTATTTCCATGACATATAATATTTGTTGATGGTTGTAGACAGATAGCATGCATTATTTTAAGGTAAACTTCATTTATTCATAAACTTTCTAGTGTTTTAATAGGATTGGATGTTGTATTTTATCAAATGAGTTTTCAGCATCTATTGAGATAATCATATGATTTCTGTTGGTTTTACTATTGATATGTTTAATATGTTTAATGTTTTCCTAATGTTGAACCATCCCTGATTACCTGGTATAAATCCTATGTGATCATGGTTTATTTTCCAAGAAATAACTTGCTGTAGTCTCATTGCTTAAATTCCATTTAAGATTTTTGCACCAAAATTTATTATGCAGATTGGTATATAATTTTCTTTGTTTGTTGGGTTCTTCCTAGTTTAGGGATCATCACCATGTTGGTGTCATACAAGCAGTTTGGCAGAACTACTTACTCTCCTCTTATTCAAATATTTTATGAAGAATATGAATTAATTGTTCCTCAAATGTTTGGTAGAATTCACTTGTAAATCGATCTGGATCTGGAGACTTTTTCTTAGTTTATTGATGGTTTCTTGAATTTCTTTTTTCTCAAATGGGGTTAAGTAATTTATTTCCTCTTCTTTTAATCTGAGAAGTTTGCATTTTTGACTCTACCCCACAGTTGTTTCAAGGTATAATTTTATGGTTTATGACAATATGAATAGTGAAACTTTTGAGAATAATAGGGCATCAGTTCTACAGTTTCATGAAACATTAGAAGACATCTAGTTCAACTCCTTCATTTTATAGGTTAGGAAACTAACTTCAGTGGAGGGTAACTGGATCTGGATCATATATTTAGTGTCCTGGAAAACCATAATGCAATTTTAGCAATGGATGAGGTTTAGATGAGTTCCACTAACATAATTCCAAAGTTATTGAAAAAAATTATGGCAAGGATCTGAACTTCAGTAAATAATAGTGACAAGAATTGACAGAGATTAATATAAATAGATTTAATTTTGCCAATGAAGAGAGATTGTTGAGGTATGAACTTGAACTTGTGTTCTGGAAGTGATCATGAAAAGAAAGAAATATATTCAGTATTTTCCTGGAACTCTTGTGATATGGAGTGAGATAAGGAAAATAGTCACAAGAGTTACAGTGTCCTCTGGTCATTACTAGGCATAATAATAGCCAGTCAACAATGAATAAGGATTTATTAAGTGATAATTGTGTGCCAAGCACTGTGCTAAAGTCTGAAAAAATAAAGCAGGCAGATAGATAAATAGATAGATAGATAGATAGATAGATAGATAGATAGATAGATAGATAGATGGATGGTTGAATGTATGTATGGATGGGTGGATATGTGGATGGATGGATGAATGGATGAATGGATAGACGATACTTTTTCTTTGTTTCTAGAAGATACCATGACATCAGGGATATGATGATTTGGATTTGAGTGAGGGGTGTTGTGCTAAGTGACCAGCATCAATTTCTTCTCCACAGTCATCTGGATCCACTGGCCAAATATGAATCAGGATGACTGGAGAGTTCCTGGATGTCAGACAATCAGGGTTAAGTCACTTGTCCAAATTCACACAGATAATAAGTGTCAAGTGTCTGAGACTGGAAAATAACTCATATCCTCTTGACTCCAAGTTCATTCCTCTATCCATTGCATCACCTAGCTGCTTCAATGAATCGCTAGAAAATGTGAAGAGTGATATAAATTTTTGTTCTTTTTTTTCAACATAGATAAGACAAGTAAGATATATCTTGTTAATAATGAGAGGCATTAACAGATATCACAATATTTTTTAGATATAAGATGTAGATATTTAACTATAAAACATTTTACTTTGATAAAAGACCTGCAATTTCATAAATATTTATATTTCTGTATTGTTTAAAAGCAGAAAATGTCTGGCTAATAAGACAAATCAGAATTGAATTTTCTGTAATACTTTTCTACAGAACAGACATTTGCAAAGTTATTTTCATAGGATAGCTTTCTATTTTGGTTAGAAAGATTTTATTTGTTTTATTTGTATAGATTAGTCTACCTAAAGTTAGAAAGTTTCATTTTTACGAGTTCAAATTTGGCATTAACACTTACTACATATACAATATTGAACAAGTTAATTAAATTTATCTAAGTTTTCTCATCTGTAAAATGAACTGGAGAAAGAAATGAAAAATTGCTTCAGTAACTTTACCAAGAAAACCCCCAAAATATGATCATAACGTATCATACACAACTAAACAAAAAATATATATATTTTTTTGTTTTTTTCATTCTTGGAAAGGTTGATATTATGGTTACACCATGTGACCTAAATTGCAAAACTGGATAAAAGACCATGGTTACTTAGACCTAAGTAAGCCTTTATACAAGGATGATACTTCTACTATTGATAATTTTGTAGAATTGTAAATATTTTGAATAATTTATACTATCATAATGTCATTAGTTTTAAAAGAAGGAATGTAACAGATATATATTAAATAATCATTATTTATTGATATATCATGCTTATGTAGTGAGTTCTTTATCATTATCTCATATAATCATTCAAACATATCTGAACACTGGGCTTTATAACTATTTCCTATTTTACAATTGAGAAGTCTGAGGCCAAATATAGCTAAATCACTTGCTAAGCATCATATAACTAGAAAGATTCTGAGGTCACATTTGAAGATATGTCTTTCTGACTCCAGGTCTTATTCTCTATTTATTGTTGTAACTAAGTTATAGACTTCTAGTATGATAAATATAAGGACATTATAAAGATTATTAAGGGATAATTACATGTCAACCACTGTACTAACATCTGACAAAATACAAAGGCAGTCAGATAGATAGGTGGGTAGAAAGAAAGAAAGGTAGATGGATAGATAGATGGATGATGTTAGAAAAAGTGATATAGTGCTATAAGTCTTGTTGACTGGCTACTATTATGCCTAGCATTGTCCAGGGTAAATAAATAAATCAGGTTTCTTTCTTGGTAGCTACATGAAGTCTAGTATTATAAGGGACATTAGGAACTTTTTACTTCTTCATTCTAGAGTTAATGATACGGAGGTACAAAGAATGAATCCCCAGCTTCTTAAATTGATTAAATATCTGGACCATGATTTGAACTAGGTGGTTATGACAAAAAAAAATGATCTGATCTACCACATACATATATAAATAAATAGGCATTTCTATTCATAAATGCAATGCTTGTATGTATATTTATGTGTAGATATGCTAAGACTACATATTATATAGATACATGATTAACACAATGATTATATGTACTCATGAAGATAACAAATATACTTTATATATTTACATATATATTTATGTATAGAAACATATATACTATATGGCTATGCATTTGTATGTATGTATATGTAATTATATGCATGTTTATGTTCAAACATATAGTATTATTAACCAGTAAAACATAATTTCCTCATGACAAAATAAAATGATTCATTTCTGTCTTGGTATGTCCATTGCCAAGCAGAACTTATTGCACTGATTAGATGTTTAATAACAGGAATTTAAAGGAGCATTCATCCAATGAGAAAAAAATGACAAAATTTTGGTATAGGAATGTAATGCTATAATGATGTTAAAAAACAAAAAGAGAAACACAAGGAAAAACATGAGACAACATAAGAACTTTAATCAAATTAATGAGGAGCCATGATTCCAGAGGTTCCCTGATGGAAAATGTTCTTACCCATATCCTTATCCTTACCCACCATATTTAAATGAGAAACACATTTTTGAATATGGCTCAGGTATACATTTGCTGTGATTGACTATACATATTAGGCGTATGTAACCCTTTATATTGGATGTATAAGGTAAAGGAAAACAATTAATTACTTTTAAAAAGATGTAAATTCAAGTAATGAATAAATCAATGCAACAATAAAAGTATTTCTTGAGCTCTTATAGTGTGCTGTGGATTGTGCTAAGTAAATGCTAAGGATGTAAGAACACAGTTAAGAAAGACACAGATCTTTAGCAGTTTACAATTCTAAAGCAGTGTATTTTCTTTTGAATGGTCATAGAGTTAGAAAGTAAATCCTATGGACATCATGCAATTGACCTATCTTTTCCACGAACAATAGAAGTATTGACCTGATTATCATTGGAGAAGAGCAATATATGCAGCAGATGGAAAGCAGAAAAAAGATAATTCAGAAAGACAGTTGGAGAGTTTCAAGATAATATGAAATAAACAACAACAATAATCAATTCATCTTCCATGGTATTCTTATTGTAGTGAATTATCTGTATATTAGGAAAGCCCTGTGCTGAGGTACAGAAGACTAAAGTTTTTCCAAATAAAGAGCACTTCAGCCAAAAGCTTTTCATCAGTTTATTAAGGGTTAAAAATATTTGGGATCTATTTGAAAGTCTATATAAATCAGACTCAACCAAGTTACTAGTTAATGAGAATACTTCAGGATTTAAGGTTTAATTATAAGTGCAAATAGAAGGCTGGAACAAGCTGGGAAATAGTCTAGAGAAATTACATTCCATTTATGCAGGATTGCTAATGTGGAATATTTTAGGAACTATAAAAGCATCTGTGATAGAGAGAGCTCACATTCCAAATGGGACAGAGCTGGGCAAAATAGGTATACTCAGGCAAGGGTTGGTTTTATTTTGCTTTTCCCTATATTATCACATTTTGATTCGGTTTTGATTATTGTCAGAAGAGAATTTTACATCTTACAATCACCATATAAAATTGGAAGCATTTGCAGACTTTTGTGGAAAGTTGCAATATCATGAGCAGAACATGTAAGCTCAATAAAGATACAATTTGGAGAAGCTGTAGCATTAATGGAGAGCTACTAGAGTCTTTGGTACAAGCCCACAATAACACAACAGACTTTAATTAAGAACCTACTTTGTGCAAAGTTGTGTAATACTGAAAGTGGCCAGGTTTATATGTTCCCCCAATTTAACTATTTGACAATTTTTTTCATCTGAAACAACAGTGATTTTTTGCTACAAAGTAGCTGAGGCCACATATTGTGATCCAAATTAGTCTTTCAGTTTTGGAAAAAAATAGATTGAACAATTTGGTTTTATCGGAGCAACCAGGGACTAGAAGCACAGTCACAGTTGACACAGTAAATATGCAGGCAGAGTCTACTTCTCATCATAATGAATTCCTGGAAGCAGCATCATTAACAGCCTGTGGAAGGAAAAAAGAAAACAGATGATATTTTAAAAGAGAAACTATTCTATGATTATGAGAGGGTGGATGAGGGCCTCACCAAAATCTTGCTGCAAGTAAATCACAGATATACCACTTAAAAATAGTGTCTGAATAATTATATAGGACTAAAATCTGTTAAAATAGATAAAAATATGATTGAAGTCTTATCAAATGGAAGCAAATGTGTTCTAAAATTTATTCTGCAGGAGAATGAAAAACAAAATATAGAGCATATAAAATCACTAGATCAGAAATTTGATATAAAACCAATATACAATTTGAAAACAAAGTAAAGGGTAAGCCAAAAAACTCAACCTATTCAATAAACTTCAATTTATTTGTTTTTACACTGCACACACCTAATAAATACTAACATTCAGTTCAAATTTATTCCTAATTTTAAAAAGTCTGTTCTTGCTCTCTGCATGATACTGAATCATTACCTAAAACTAACACTAATAAACCAGTTCTACTCTAAGATTATGACATTGTAATTCAACCATTCATTGAATTACTTCTATTCATTTTTTTGCAAGGCAATGGGGTTAAGTGGCTTGCCCAAGGCCACACAGCTAGGTAATTATTAAGTGTCTGAGGCTGGATTTGAACTCAAGTACTCCAGACTCCAGGGCCGGTGTTCTATCCACTGCACCACCTAGCTGCCCCATTTCTATTCAATTTCAAAAGAAACACTTTTTAAAATTTGGAAGTCCTACTTATGTTCTTACTTCTACAATACAAATCTTCATATACTTGAAGAGAAATATAATATATAATATACAATTTGCATACAACTATCCGTTGTCTCTTTGTTTTGAAAAAAATTTATAAAATGATTTAATTTTACATTCAAACAACTTTATTAAGTGTTATTATTAGAGTACATTTTATTCTTGATGAGCTAAAGCTAAGATAACAGGATAAACAAACTGAGTGAAGCTAGATTAAAAGAATATGTAAGTAGTACATACTGAATGGTAGGGAGACTGGATGGATAGCATTTGGGAAAATTTCAAAATAAGGAAAATGAAAATTTATCATTGATATATGAAATAGATGAGATATAAGAGAGGCTATGATCTGGAAGAAATTTAATATTTTCTTTTATTTTGGGAAGTGGCAAAATTGTAAAATATTCAGTCCATCTATTCTGATGGTCCATCACAAACTATTTTCTTTGCTACATCAATTCTCTTTTTCTAGAAAATATTTCGCCTTTTTATAGCCAAATCTTCCCCACTCCAATTCAACTCAAATTTCATGGTAAGTTTAGAGATATACCTTTCCCACTGTTGTTCTTCCATTCTTTCCTCACAATTTAAAATAAGTAAAAGTTCTCAGTGCTGAAACCTTATACTTCTCTCTGTGAATTTCAGAACCCTAGATGTCAAGTCAGTTTTTAGAACAAATTATATCATATACTACATATTATCTACATAGAAGGAAAGGCTCTAGTTTCTCTAAGGACGATAATAAGAGGGCATTAAAATTAGATGGGGGAAAAAGGTGGATGTCATAAGATTAGGAGAGGCAGTGGAAATAATTCTTGTTTATTCATGGATATAGATCCTAGTACTGAGTCTGATATGTACTATCACTGTGGCTTTGAATATATTGCTTTATCATCCTAAATTTCACTTGTCACAACTGTAAAATAGTTGTATATACATGTATATACATGACTCTAGCAATCTTTTATATGTGGTATGAATATATTTGGATTGAATCTTCCCATTTCAACTTTTTAAATTTATTTTAAAATTTATTTTAAATTTATTAAAATTTCCATGCATAAGTTTACATGCATAAGTTAAAAAGTTACTAAATTTCCCTCCCCCTTCCTTCTTACCCCCTTCCCCTCAGTAAGGCATATTTTGTTAAACATATTTACAAATCAGTAATTTTTGGCATGAGGAATTAGGATTAAGGGGAAGAGATACATAAGACAAATATTATTATAAAGTTCTCACCAGATTCAATAGGGGTGTTGTTTTCTGTGCATTTTGTTTTGTTTTGTTTTTCTTCTTCTGGTTGGGAATAATATAATCCCTAACCACTCTAATACAGTTGTCCAAGCTCTATAGACTATTGAGAGGAGTTGTGTCCAACAAGGCTGTTCATCTCATAATGTTGTTCATGTGTACATTGTTCTCTTGACTCTAATCCCTTCGCTCAACATCAGATCCTGTAAGTGATTCCATGTTTGTCTAGCCCATTCCATCTTAAAAGTCCATTCCTATTTTTGCTCAGCAGATAATTAACCTTAATATCTTATATCAAAAAGTACATTTGTATGTATTCTATGCTAATTGCTCGTGTAATTGATTTTCAAAAATCAATAAATATATTCAAAAGTCATAAATATTGAACTTTTTATCAATGCCTATGAAACATATCCATTAGCTTAGGCAAAATATTTTCCATCTCGAAATTACTTTAAATTTTATCTGATCATTTTGTTGGTTATGCACAATGACACATGTATATTTTTAAATTTACTTTTATTTGTTAATTATTACACAAACATGCTAAATATTTTTATCTATATTCATTTTTTAAAGATTTTGATTTTCACATTTTTGTCCCTTCTTTCTATATATTCCCCCTCCTCTTGACAGAGAGTAATCTGATATAGGCTACACATGTATAATTGTGTTAGACATATTTCCATATTAGTTTTTCTATGAAAGATGTTTTTACATAAAAAGGAAGAGAAGAAAATGAGGAAAAATACATAAAGCATATTTTTAAATGTAAAAGCATTGGTAAGTAATTCTGGTATAAAGTATATTGAAGAAAATAAAGCTCTAAAAATTAGAATTAGTCATGTGAAAGCTAATGATTCTCTGAAACACCAAGATTCCATCCAACAAAATCAAAAGTCTAAAAAAATAGGAGGAAATGTAAGATATATTTTAGGAAAAATGACCAACATGAAACATAATTAGATGAGACACAATTAATGAACTAATAGTCTCCCTGAAAGCCATGATCAGAAATGCCTGGGCAATATCTTCCAGGGAATTATCCTGGAAAACTGTCCTAATATCCTAGAAAAAGAAGATATAATAGTTTTTGAAAGAATCCATTGATGATCATCCCCCCCCCCCCCCACCTCCTGGAAAGAGATCACAAAATAAAAACTCCAAGGAATATTGTAGTCAGATTTCAGAATTCTCAGGTAAGGAATAAAATGATATAAACAGGCAAAAAAGAAGCAAGTTAAATACAAAGGTACCATGTTCATGATTGTGCCATATGTATCAGCATAGTCTATATGTAGAGCTTATAGTATTTCACAATTTTCATTTACAATGTCTTAGTTTTCAAATGATTTGGGATAGAACTGACTCATTTTCATCAAACTAATAAGTAATTTAGACGTTTTTTTCCTGATCATTTAATAAGTTTTACTTTCATTTTCATTTTCATTTCACTTAGTATGAAAAAAAGCAATAATTAGACTTTAGAAAAGTAAATAAATGTGAAAGATCTTATTCATCAGAAAAAGAACTTTGAGCTGAAGTCTTTGGACAACTGTCTATATAGAGTAATTATCTGAGTTTCTTTTCTTTTGGGGGGGGCGTGTTTCAAGGCAAAGTGGTTAAGTGACTTGCAAAATTTCATACAGCTAAGCACTTATTAAGGGTCTGAGGTTTGATTTGAATTCAAGTACTCCTGATTCCAGGGCCAGTGCTCTATCCATTAGATCACCTAACCACCCCAATTTTCTGAATTTCTTGATGTTTTTTCTCATAAAACTTTCATAAAATATAAACTCAGTGCAGCAGCATCCACACTATGTATATTTTACTATTTTATGAAAGTATATTAATGCAGAATATGCATTTCCAAATATTTTAATAGAATCTAAAAACATGACTGATTCACGGTGTTTGAAAGTGCTCATATCAGTAAACTTTGCTATCAGACTTATGGAGGTTGCTAAGCAATATAGTAGATAGAGTTTTGGAATAAAATTTAGGAAGTTCTTAGTTCAAATTCAACCTCAGAGACTATAACTGTGGGATTAAACCAGTCTTTTAAACTCTTTCCTCCAGTTTTATCATCTGTAACATGGAGATAATAACCCCTTCAATATTGTAAGAAATTTTAAAAATTTTAAAATACTATATAATGATATTTTTAATAATCAATGAAATAAGTAGTATAATGTAATACTATCAAATGCAATTATTGAATA
This sequence comes from Macrotis lagotis, assembly GCF_037893015.1. NCBI lineage: Eukaryota > Metazoa > Chordata > Mammalia > Peramelemorphia > Peramelidae > Macrotis > Macrotis lagotis. The sequence goes on from NC_133666.1 coordinate 350,324,978, forward strand.
TTTTATCCAGTTTAGAGATGCATTTTCTGAGGAAGAATGCAGTAATGGGATGGATGGTAAAAATGTTAATAAGATAACAATTTTTAGCTTTTAGTAAGAAGTAATCAACTTTGAGAGATCTTGAGCAATTTGACAAATACAAAGAATTAAATTATTTTCTCTATCCCTCACTCAAATTCATACTTCCTGAAAATATGTTAAACTTTTGGCTTAATACTCTTCATATTAAAAAAAGTTTTCTTTTTTTTATTTCTAAAAGCAACAAAAAACTTTTTTTAAATGAACTCCTTTCCAAAAGTGCCTTTTTGATTGGCAAAAAAAAAAAATTGGAAAAATGTTAGGAAATTAGGGAAACTGGCAAAATGCATACAGTGAAAAGAAAGGAACAAAACCAAATAAGAAAACAATTTCAGAAAAAATACACCTGACAAAATGGAAAAGAAAATCCAATGAAGAAAATGACTGCTTAAAAAGTAAAATTGGCTATGTATGTATATATATATATATATATATATATATATATATATATATATATATATATATATATATAAGATGCACAAAAGTTAACTGGAGAAAATATCCCTAAAAAAATTAGAATTGTAAAAATGGAAGCTCTACAATGTATCAGAAATCAGTCACACAAAGTCAAAAGAAAAAAAGAAGAAAATGTAAAACATGTCATTGGAAAAATAACTGAACAAAATAATTTAAGAATTCTTTGCCTACTTAGATTCCAGTATCAAAAACCTGGATAACAATTTTCAAGAAATTATCAAACACAAATGCCCTGATGCACTAAAAACAAGAGAATAAAATAGACATTGAAAGAATTCACCTTGGGGAGGCTAGGTGGTTTAGTGGATAGAGCACAGGCCCTAGAGTCAGGAGTATCTGAGTTCAGATCTGACCACAGAAACTTAATCATTACCTAGCTGTGTGGCCTTGGGCAAGCCACTTCACCCCATTTCCTTGCATAAGCCTAAAAAAAGGAAAGAAATAATCCACCTCTCCCTAGGAAGAAAAACAGGTTAAAAAAAACCCTTCAGAACCTGAGATATATATATATATATATATATATATATATATATATATATATATATATATATAATTGAATATTGAAAAACTTTCATAAAATGCATTTGGAAAAATAAAATGTCAAGGGGCAGCTAGGTGGAGCAGTGGATCAGGCACTGGCCCTGGAGTCAGGAGTACCTGGGTTCAAATCTGTTCTCAGACACTTGATAATAACTTAGCTGTATGGCCTTGGGCAAGCCACTTAACCCCAATTGCCTTGCAAAAACCTAAAATTAAATTAAATTAAATTAAAATAAAATAAAATAAAACAAAATGTCAATTAAAAATGAATCTACCTCCAACAAGACCCCAACATGAAAATTCCAAAAAATAGTAAAATTCTAGAATTTTCAGAACAAGGAGAAAATCCTGCAAATATCAATAAAGAAACCATTCAAATCTCAAAGAGCCCCAGTCAAGTCTACCCAGAATTTCATAATTCTACTTTAAAGGATCAGAAGCCTTGGGATAAAATATTCTCGAAAGTAAAATAAATTGAATTGCAATTAAAAAAAAACTATTCAGTAAAAATAGCCATAGTCTTTCAAGAAATATAAGGGTATTCAATGAAGAAAAGTACTTTCAACCTTTTTTGATGAAAAGACCAGAACTGAAGAGAAAATATGATCTTTAAATACAAGGACTCAATTGAAGCATAAAAAAGGTAAATAGAATTTTTTTTTAATTCAGTAAGGTCAAATTGTTTATATCCCTACTTAGCTAAATGTTACAAGTAACTCTTAGAAACTATATTTATTAGGCTATTTAGATGTGGTGTGCATAGGCAAGCAGTTTGGATATAAATTGACATTGATGTGATGACATAAAAAAATTTAAAGATGAAAAAGAGGATAATACTGGGTAAAGAGAAAAGTGGTGACAAAACGGGTTATATAACCTCATACAAAAAATGTAAACTACTTCTCACAGTGGAAGAAAAAAAGGAAGGGAATAAACATTCTTTGAATCTTACTCTCATCCATTTTGACTCAAAGAGGGAAAAACATAAACTAAGTTTGGTATATAAATTTATCTTACCTTATAAGGAAGTAGGAGGGGAAAAGAAAAAGAAAAGGGAGCAAGAGTACATAAAAAGAAGACTCAAGTAAGAAGAGAAAGTAAAAGTAAAAGAGGGGAGCTTCATGAAGTGGATAGATTGAGGGAGTCAGTGATCAGAAGGAAAAACTGTCAAGGGACAGGTTGAAAGGAACTAGGGGCAAAGTAGGATGGAAGAAAATTCACAACTAGTAATCACAATTGTGAATGCTAATAGGCTGCATTCTTCAGTATAATGGAAATGGAAAGCTGAGTAGAATAAAAATAAGAATCCTATAATATGTTATTTTGCAAAAAAATAATTTGAAGCAGGGAGAAACACAAAGGACAAAAAACAAAACCTTGAAACAGAATCTAATATGTTTTGCTGAAGTAAAAAAAGAAACACTAAAAGAAAAACAAGCGAATAAAAAAAACAAAGCAAAAAAAAAAAGTAGAAATCCTGATCCAAAACAAAACAAAAGCAAAAAATAGACCTAATTATAGGATACAAGGAAGGAAAATATATTGCTAAAGGATACCACAGACAATGATGCAGTATCAATGCTAAACACACATACACACACAAACATGTATGTATATATGTATATTCATTGAACATCTAGTTTCTTAGAGGTGAAATTGAATTTCAGAAAGAAAAACTATGATTGTGATATTTTTATTCCTTAAAATATTGAGTTTTTATGTGTCATGTATTGCTTCAAAAATCTATGTTCCTTTCTATATAATCACTCAGTTTTCTCCAGAGATCTAAGATATATATGTATGTATATATATACATATATATATATATATATATATCAATAAGGTTATATTGTTTATATTCTACAGGGCAAGATGTTGCATATAACTCTTGGATTTATTATATATTAGGGCAGTTAAAATGGTATGCATAGACAAACAATTTGAGTATGAATTAACCAAAAAATTAACAAGAAAGATCTTCAGATAGAAATTATATATATGATATATAAGTATATATGATATAAATATATACGTATGTATATATAATATATATTTATTTATATAAATGTGTATAATATAAATTAATTATCTCTGGAGAAAACTGAGTATAAAGAATGGAATATACATTTTTTCAAGTAGTACATAACATTTACATAAAATCAGATCATTTTTAAACAATAAAAAAGTCACAATTAAATAATAAAGGCAGAAATATCAAAGACATACTTGAATTTGTCATTCAATTAAAATGAACTACAAAAATAGCAACTTAAGATTCCCTAATTAATCACCAAATTAGAAATTCTGGAAATCAAAGGAGAGATTAATTAAATTTAAAATAAAAGAAGCATTTTGAACTATCAAATAAGACTGAGGTAGGTTTTTTCATTTTTCATTTTCTTTAATTACTCATTACTAAAAAATTCTTGTTTAAAAATAAATATATTACCCCCTCCCCCATAAAAATGAGAAAGCTCATGATAAATAAAGTAAAAGAAATGTTTCTCAGTCTGTGTTATGATACCATCATCTCTGTCTCAGGTGGAGCAGTTTCTTTATCATAAGTTTATCACAAAAGTTACTTCCATATTTTCCTACAATTTCAGTTACTGATTGTAATTTCCTCCATCCATTCATCCCCACTACCATCTATTAGATTTTCTCTCCTTTCATTCTGTCCCACTTCAAAAATGTGCTGTGGGGTAGCCAAGGGGCATAATGGGCAGAGAACCAGCTCTGGGGTGAAGAAGCCCCAAGCCCACACCATACGCCCAGAGATCCAGCAACCACCAGTTCTATGGTCTCGGACAGACCACCCAATTCTAGGCCCTTGCAAGAAGTAAAAAAGAAAGTGTGTTATATCTGACTTTCCTCTCCTATGATCTATCCTCTCCTATGATCTATCCTCTCCTCTATCACCCATATCCCCCTCCCCTCCCCCTATATATACCCTTTCTCTCCCTTTTCTTCTAAATGTCTATACCATATTGAGTGTGTATGCTGTTTACTCTGAAATATTTCTGATGGGAATGAAGGCTCCCTCATTTCCCCTCAACTCTCCCCTTTCCATACCATTGCAAAAGCTACATGAAATATCTTTTAAATAAAATATCTTAACGTATTCTACCTCTCCTTTCTCTTTCTCCCAGTACATTTCTTTTCACGCATTGACTCCTTTTTTACAATATATTATATCTTCAAATTCAGCTCTCTGTTGTGTCTCATCTATAAAACGTTGTTTCTACCTGCTCTATTAAATTAAAAGGTTCACATGAGTATTATCAGTATTGACTTTCCATGCAGGAATACATACAGTGAATCATCATTAAGTCCTTCAAATTTACCCTTCTGGTCCTCTCTCTATGCTTTACCTCAGTCCCCCTCCCACAAGGGCTCAGTGTGTGTGATTCTGACTGCTCTCCTGGTCTTTGAATGACTACAAGCTCACCCCTCTGCCCCTGCTTGATGGGGGTACCTAGACTGTGACTTGGGTCTGTATATGATCAAATCCCCAGAGTCCTATTCCAGGGACAGAAGAAAAACCTCGGGAGTCTCCCTGCCCTCCCGTACCTTCCATGGGCTGAGTACTCAGGATGCAGCTGCCTGGAAGCTCTTGCTGGGGGCTCCAGGGGTCTGCTTCAGTTTTCTGGGATCTGGGCTGCATTGAATGCCTAGGCTGTGTTGAGTGCAACGGTCATGCTGAGGACTTGGGTTTCATGCTCTCTCTTACAGATGTCTCCCTGCTGATCTTCCAAGTTGGGCTTAATCAAATTAGAAGAGTGAGCTATAGTTTTCCTTACAGATCCATAGAGAATAGTAGACTTTATGATAAACAAGAAATAGAGAACATTGTGAAATGAAAAATGGATAATTTTGATTATATTAAATTTAAAAAGTTTTATACAAGACCAATACAACCAAAACTAGAAAAAAGGCAGAAAATAGAAAGTAATTTTTAAAACATTGTTTCTTGATAAAAGCATAAGTTCTAAATTATAAAGAGAACAGAGTCAAATTTATAATAGTGTAACTTATTTCCTAACTGATATAAAGGTGTGATAGGAACAGGCAGTTTCCCAAGGAGGAAGTTAAGCCTATCTATAATCATATGAAAAAAATCCTCTAAATTAATATTGATTAGTGAAAATTCATTAAAATCTCTCTTAGGTATAAACTCTTATCTTTCAGATTGACTAATATGACAGAAAACAAAAATGAGAAATGTCAGAAGAGATGTGGGAAAATTATGGTGGAAATGTTAGTGAAGTTGTAAACTGGAGATACTACCATTCTGGAGATCAATTGGAACTATGCCCAAAAGGCAATCAAGATGTATTTATCAATTGATCTAACATTCTCATTACTATGTCTGTACATCAAAAAGATGATAATAATGGGAAAAAGGATCTTAATTTGCAAAAATATTTAAAGCACCAATCCAAAGACTTTGAAATTGAAGAAATGTCCATCAATTGGGGAATGTTTGAACAAGTTATGGTATATGAGTGTAATAGAATACTGTTTTTTATAAGAAATAAAGTATAGCAGGTTTCAGGGAGGAAAAAAAACCTGGAAAAACTTAGATGAACTGATCCTGAATAAAATGCAAAGAAACAGGAGAATATTTTACACAACCACAGCAACATTGTGTGATAATCAACTACGAAAGACTTATTCTTCTCAGCAATATGATGAACCAAAATAATTCCAAAAAACTTATGCTAGAAATGACTACACATATCCAGAGAAAGAACAGTGAAGTCTGATAACAGGTTGATTCATGCTATTCACATTTTTGTTTGGTTTTCTTTCTTTCATATTTTTATCTTTTTCTTCTGATTATTTCACATTATTACTAACATGAAAATATGTTTAATGTATAACTTAAATTGTTTCCTCTTTTGAGTATGGTGGAAAGGGAGTGAGAAAAATTTGGAACTCAAAATCTTACAAAAATGAATATTTTGCATGATGTTAAAGCAAATAAAATGCTATTCATAACATAAACTAAAAGATGGCTATAAATGAGGCAATAATTGCTTTTTCACAATTCTGAAGGACCTGATTGGCTTTTGGATATCCACTCTTCACACATTTATTTATTGTTTCATATAATTGTTGCTTAATTTTCAAGCATTACCCTTCTGATATCTACTGTTTAATGAATGAATTTATTCCCAAATATATTCCTACTTTTTTTTTTTAGATTTTTGCAAGGCAATGGGGTTAAGTGACTTGCCCTAGGGCACACAGCTATGTAATTATTAAGTGTCTGGCACCAGATTTAAACTCAGGTACTCCTGACTCCACCTAGTGCCACCTAGCTGCCCTACAGTCATACTTTTAATAATTAATGTCACATTTCCCTCCATCCTATTTCTTTTATTTTTACCCTATGCTTACACATTATTTTCCTTAACGTCCCTTCAGCTTCCCACCATTTTATCATCTCTCCCTTTCTTTTTCTTCCCTTCCCTTCCCAATTTAATGTCATACAAGATAGAGTTCTAAATCCTACACACACACACACACACACACACACACACACACACACACACACACACAAACACACATATAGATAAATACACAAACAGAAACATACATTCTCTCTTTTCTGTCTCTGTTTCTGTCTGCCTGTCTTTCTGTACTTATTTATTTCATTTGATTCAAATGAGAATGAAAAAATAGTGTTACTTGCCTCCCCCAAATCATTTTACTTTCTCTGCAAGACTTTTTCCTTGCATATAAGATACTCCTCCTCCACCCTGCCCTTTTTATTTTTCCTTTCCACTTCTCTGAGTTCATTCATTCTTTTTCATTCATCCATTTTTGGGAGATCAACTCAATGTAATCAACTCCGATGCCATCTTTCATTGTAGAATTCTTCTACCTAACCTAATAATATTAAAAATTATTGGGAGGTAATATATCATTTACCATTTAGGAATGTAAACAATTTGATATATTTAGTCACGAATTGTCTTTAATCTTTATCTTTTTATAGCTTTTTATACCTTCATTGGATAAAGTCTAATTTTCATTTTATCTCTGGTCTTTTCCTGAGTGCTTGAAAGTGTGCTATTTCAGTAACTCTCCTTTACTTTCCAAACTATCATATTCTAGACACTCTCTGTTTTTTAACTGGTAGTTGCAAAAGTTTTTGTGATCTTAACTATAGTTACATGATATTTGAATATTTTTATTTCCAATGCTTGAAATGTTTTCACTTTGATCTGGGAGTTCTAAAATCTGCTATCTCTTCCAGGTGATGATTGCTATAATCACACAATTTCTATTTTGCCCTCTGCTTCTAGGAGACCAGGAGAGCTTTCATTCATAGTTTCTTGAAATATTTTGTCTAGGCCCTTCTTTGAACAGGATCTTCAAGTCTAATAATGTTTTACCTAATGTCTTAAATTTACTTCTAGTTCAGCTGGTCCATCAATGTGATATTTCATATAGCCTTCTTATTTTACTCTTGAATGTTTTATTGTTTCTTGATTTCTCATAAAGTCGTTAGCTTCCACTTGCCCAATTCTAAATTTTAAAGATTTACTTTAATCAGTGAAATATTCTATTTTTCTAATAGTGAATTTCATCTTAAAAGTGTAATTTTCTTTACTATCTTTGTGTCTCTTTATTAATTTGTCTTTTATTTAATTTCTTGCATTGCTCTCATTTCTTTTTTCCTAATTTTTCTTTACCTCTTTTATTTTCTGTTTAAATTCAATTTTAACTTTTCGAGAAATCTGATTTGGAATTATGTGAAATTCATATTTTTCCTTGAGGGTTTACTAATTGCTATTTTTTCAAATTTTTATTTTTATTGATATCATACTTTTCCAAATGCATGTTATGAAGGGTTTTCAACTTTCATCAATGTACATATGCATATTTTCAAGTTAAAAAATTTCCTTCCACCCTCTCTTCCCACCACCTTCCCATCAGTGGCAAATATTCAGGTTAACATTGTACATGTACATTTCTGTTAAGCTTGTTTAGAGATTAGTCATTTCAATATTAGGAATTAGGATAAATGGAAAGAAATACAAAATAGATATTTTTTTTAAAAAATATTCTGAAGGATATTTTTTTATTTTATTTTTCTTCCTCTGGATGGGGATTACATTATCCATAGCCAATCTAATAGGGTTGTCCTAGCTCTCTGATCTGCTGAGAGCGGCTACAGCAATCAGGACTGGTCTTCTCACAATGTTGTTGTTAATGTGTACATTACTCTGATGCTTCTGCTCCCTTTGCTCAGCATCAGATCATAAAATTACTTCCATGTTTTTCTAGAGACTGATCATACATGTTTTCTTATAAAACAACTGGGCTCCATAACATTCATATACCAGAACTTGTTCAGGCATTCTTCAATTGATGGGAATGTTCTCAATTTCCAATTCTTCGCCACTACAAAAAGAGCAGGTTTAAAAAATTTTGAACATGTAGGACTTTTCCAATTTCTTTTGATTTCTTCTGGATATAGGTGGATATAGGTGTAGTATTGGTATTGCTGGGTCAAAGGGTAAGATCATCTTTATTGCTGTTTGGGCAAAGCTTTGTATTGCTTAGTTGGATTAGTTCACAATTCCACCAACAATTCATACACAACCTCACCAACATTGATCATTTTCCCTTTTTGACTTCTTAGTCAATCTGATAAATAGCAGATGATGTATCAAAGTGATTTTGTTATACATATCTCTAATCAATAATGATTTGGAGCATTACTGTCTATTCATATTCCTTGCCAATTTGTCAATAGAATGACTTGCAACCTTATTAATTTGATTCAGTTCTCTATATATTTTAGAAATGAGACCTTTACTAGAACTCTGAGATGTGAAGATTGTTTCCCAGCTTTCTGCTTTCCTTCTAATTTTAATAACATTTATTTTATTCATGCAAAACCTTTTTTTAATTTAATATAGAAAAATCATTCATTTTGATGTTTATAAAGTACTGTATTATATTTTTGGTTATAAAGTTTTCTTTGTCCATTGATCAGACATATAGAATATTTCTGGGTCTAGTAATTTCTCTCTCTCTCTCTCTCTCTCTCTCTCTCTGTATATGTATATATATATATGTGTATATATATATATATATATATATATATATATATATATATATATACCTTTTTTATCTATAGGTCCAAATCCTATACCTATTTTGGCCTTATTTTGGTATAGGGTGTGAGATGTGAGGCTATGTCTAGTTTTTATGATAATATTTTTCCAATTTCCTGCTAATGTCAAACATTAAGTTTGTCAAACAAAAGATTACTATGGTCATTTACTACTGTTTCTTTTGAACCTATCATAATCAACTGATCCATTACTCTATTTCTTAAGCAATAGCAGGCAGTTTTGATACCTGTTGCTTTATAGTACAGTTTTAGATCTGGTAGAGCTAGGCTACCTTCCTTTACTGTATTTTTTTTTTATCAATTTCACTGATTTTCTTAACTTTTTGTTGCTCTGAATGAGTATTTCATAGTTTGATTGGTATGACACTGGATAAGTAATTAAATTTAGGTAAAGTCATTTTTTGTATTAGCTGGACCTATCCATTAAGCATTTGACATTTTTCCAATTAGATGTGACTTTATTTGGTTAAGAAATGCTTCTTAATTTTATTCATACAGTTTCTGGGTATGTCTTGGTAAGTAGATTCTCAGATATATAATGTGGTCTACAGGTACTTCAAATGAAGTTTCTATTTCTATCTCCTACCTTTGGATTTTGTTGTTCATATGTAGAAAATCTGATGATTTTGGGGGGTTTTTTATGTCCTGCTACTTTGCTGAATTTGTTAATTGTTTCTAGGACATTTTTAGATGATTTTCTCATGTTCTCTAAGTATATCATCATATCTTCTACAAACACAGAAAAATTTTGCTTTCTCTTTGTCAGTTCTGATTTCTTTAAATTATAGTTTTGAAAATATTCATCCATTTCACTTGGATTATCAAGTTTATTACAGTTCAGCAAAGTAGCTCTGAATTATCTCTTTAATTTCATCCTCATTGGTGGATAGTCTGTTCCTTTTATTTTTGACACTAAAAATTGCTATTTTGTTATGAATTAGAATATTATTCCTCCCATTTTCTTTTTTTTAATTTTTAAAAATGTTTTTAGTTTGTTTTTTTTTTTTTGCAAGACAATGGGTTTAAGTGCCTTTCCCAAGGTCTCACAGCTAGGTAATTGTTAAGTGACTGAGGCCAAATTTGAAATCAGGTAGTCCTGACTCCAGGGCCAGTGCTCTATCCACTGAACCACCTAGATACCCCTACTCCCATTTTCCATTGTACCTTTTGTCATTAGTTTCTTTTTTTTGCTTTCTTTTCTTACTTTTTTCTGACTTTAAAATTTATATTAAAGATGGACTATATCTGGAGTGGGGTGACAGGAGATTTTCCCATGCTTTTTAAGTTATTGCACTGGTATTATCAGAGCTTGTTTGGGGTTTTGAAATTTTTGCTGCTTCCAAGATGATTTGAGTTGGGGAGAGGTATTGCTATGGCTCTCCTGGTCTGTTTTATTGTCCTTATTCTGGAAAGGTACCTGCTATGTTATAGTTGCATGCTATCATGCTTCTCATGCCCCTGCTCCCTTGAGAGACCAACTGAAAAGCCATTGACGCCTTCTGATTCCTTGTGAATGGAAATATCCCTTTGTGTTCTGGAACTGTGATGCTGAAAGGGTACAAGCAATGGAGTTGTCAAATAGTACCCTGTCCTCTTCCAATGGATCCTTCTCTAGTATTTTTCTGAAAGTTTTTCAATATCACTATTTGAAAACCCCTGAAGCTGCTGCTTCAACTGCCACTTATAAAATATATAGTTAGCATTACCACTACATGGACTCCGAACCAGCCTAAACTCTATGGCAGGCTGCTCATTTTGATTGCCTAAATTGATTAAACATGTCTCTGACCCATTTGATGTTTTGTTAATTTTTCTTATTTAGAACTAAGACATTATTTTAGTTATTTAAAGGGGAAAGATAGGAGAGTGCAGTTGCTTCCTCTACTCTGCTATTTTGATTCTCTATGTGGATTTTTCCATTTAATTATCTCATAATTCCCTCTTTTCTTTGAATATTTATTTCAGTTTGTTTAAATCATTCCAATGTCCACATCAATGTGAATCAATAATTAAAATATTGAACCAGTATTATACATTGTATCATTGATTATTAGCTTAAATTAAATGTGTTCTTTCCATTAGGAGTCAATATGTAAAATATCTAATGTTTTTTAGCCACTAATATAATTAAAGTTAATTATACAAATTGATATGTTTTCACTGTTTGGCAATAATAATAAATTATGAGTATCTTTTATACAAATTATTTAAATTGTTTGCAGAAGAAAGGCCAAACCAAGTATAACATTTCTAATTTGTCTTGTTCTGCTGTAGCCAGGACCCTCTGAAAGGTTTGTTTTTTTTTTACATGAAATAAGCGAAGCCTTGATGATCTACTTAGCAAATAAAGTCAAGCTCTGAGTTCATAAATTTATTCACCTGAATTGTTCCAGTGATATCATAGTTTGTATTAAATGGTTACTTAAAGTTAATTTGAGACTCTTTGTTAACACTAAGGAAAAATTTCCATTTAGAAAATAGAGACATAAAGCTAGCATATTCCTGGAGTTTCTTCCTTCATAATGTTAAATGATGCCTCTACACCAACATTAAAACTACAGATCCCACCAAAAAAATCAAAGCAAAGTTTCCAGAGTAGATATCATGGATGATAAACATATATCTCTTTATTAGGGGGAAAGGGGAAGTAAAGTCCAAGAGGCGTGAGAATAGGAAAGGCACTGGTAAGCTTTTAGTCAAAGTGCATGCCAGGTCCCAGCAACTATGTAGCAAGTCAGCATGGAAGGTCCATGTCCCACTGCAACAAAAGATTAGTGGGAACAAACCACTTCATTTGTGGAACCTGGGCACAAAATAGGAAACTAACTTTGCCATACACAATGCTTGAACTGCATAGGCAACATCCTGGCCAGCAATAAGTCAGGGATCAGATCCCAACCCCTGAACAAAAAGCTCAGGACTAAATCTCCTATAATTGAGTAGCAGAACCCAGGAAAAAAATGAGCAAAAAAACTAAAAAAACATTAATTATAGAAAGCTACAATCCAGATAGAGATGCCAATCAGAAAAAGGAAGCAGTGACAAACTACCTACACCAGAAATCTCAAAGGAGGTCATGAATTGGGCTATAATCCAAAACCTCATAGAAGAACTTGAAAAACTGAAAAATAAAAGAAGATAGGAAGATCAACAATGGAAAAAAAGAGAGAAATGTGAGCCATGCAGGAAAAGTATGATGAAAAATTGACTAAAGAAATCAGCTCCTTTAAAAATCAAAATAACCAACTGGGAAAAGAATATAAATGGCTTGCCCAAGGCCACAAAGCTAGGTAATTATTAAGTGTCTGATGCCAAATTTGAACTCAGGTACTCCTGACTCCAGGTCTGATGCTCTATCCACTGAGCAACCTAGCCATACTAGAAAGTAACTTTTCAAAAAATAAAATTTACCAATTGGAAAAGTAATATAATTCATCTAAAACTCAAATCAAACAATTGGAAAGTGAATGCAACTCAACAAAAAAGTAAAAATTAACCATCAGAAAAAGGAAATACAAAAACATACTGAAGAAAAGAAAACCTTGAAAGTTGGAATTGGACAAATAGTGACTTTTAGAAACCAAGATTCCATCAAATAAAATAAACAGGTTAAAAATATTGAAGAAAACAAAAATATAATTTTGGGGGGATATGACCTAGAAAGTAGATACAGGAGAGATAATTTATGAATTATTAGTCTACTAGAAAGCCTAGACCCCCCCCCCCCCAATTAAACCTGGAAAATATCTTTCAGGAAGTTTTCAGGGAAAAGTATCCCAATATTCTTTAACAAGAAGACAAAGTAGTCCTTGAAAAAATTCACAGAACATCTCCAGAAAGAGACCCCAGCATAAAATCTACAAAAACTATCATATTCAAGTTCTGGAATTTTCCAGTATAGGAGATAATACTACAAGAAGCTAAAAAGAAGCCATTTAAATACAAAAGATTCATAATCAGAATTGCACAGGACTTACCAGCTTCAACATCAAAGGATTGAAAGGCCTGGAATATGAAATACAGAGATAGAGATAGAGATAGAGATAGAGATAGAGATAGAGATAGATAGATAGATAGATAGACAGATATTATATTGAAAATCAAAGAACTTTGGATTACAACTAAGAATTTGTACTCCTAAAAAATTTCACATATTCTATCTGGAGAAAAGATGGATGCTAAATGAAATAGAGGACTTCCGGCTAAGATAGTGGAGAGAGGTCAGGTATTGTTTTACACTCTCCTGGTTTTCTTTCAGAACCTACAAGAATAAGGCCCCTTAACAGATTTTGAATCCACAGAACCCACAGAAGAACAGAGGGGGAACATCTTCCAACAAGGTTAGTGAGAGGGGAGCATGGGCATGCCCTAGGAAGAGAGCAGAGACCCAGGGCAGGGGTGGTAAGGTGAGGGGGGGGTCTTCCCTGAGAAACATAGCAGAAGCCTTTGCCATGTTCAGAATTGACCAAAGTATGAGCTGTGTGCTGTACTGCAATTTTATGTGGCTGGCTTGCTAGTTTTCATTTTCATGAATAAAAAATAAAATAATAACTTGCATGGAATGTGTATTAGATATTTTAATTGCATCACTAATAAATGATATCAATAATGTTAATTTTCATTGGTGTTTTAAGCAGTATTATGGACAAAAAATAACATGGAATTTTCAATTGATTTGTAGATAATTTTGTCTGTAAAATGCAGAATAGTCTGTATGCACCTACTTTTATACTGTTGTACTTTTGCTTTGCTGCTTTGTGTTTGCTTTTGGGCTCCCACCTTCACCTGTCATAATGATGATGTACATTATCCCACTTTCTAGGAAGTTAGGAGGCAACCTTTTATATCTAAGAACCTTGGTCCAGGAGTGGACTGTATTTTTTTTATTTTGGGAGTGGACCTTGAACAATTATTTTATTTTAATTCAACCCTGAGACAATTTAAGGTTGGACAGCCCTGATCGTGTGCATAGTGGGTAGATGGGAGAGCTCTAGCACAGTTACTCAGACATCTATCCATTCAGCTGGGCTCCTCTGGAAGACCTGGGTTGCAGGCCCTAGTATTTCTAGCAGAGAGCCCAACATAGAAAGATCCCCCAGCTGCTTGCACCTTGCCTCAAGGAATGAGTTGCAGATTTTTCCCAGCACTGATTACCCAGAGAGAATCTGACTTTTCTATCCTGAGGGCACAGTAGAGATCCTGCAATCTAGACCCAAACCTAGGGAGTGGGCCACTGACACTGCCAACCAAGATAATCCAGAGAAAGCTTCTGAGATTCCTTACTGGCTGGCCCACTTAATAAACCCATGGAGTTCTTAACCCCAATGAGCAAGGCCTCTAGGAATCTCAACACCAGAGGTTTGCAATCCAGTCCCTTACCACCCCAAAAACCTAGGGAAAAGGTCCAAAAATGAAGAAAGGCTAGTACAAAGCAGAGGTGCATTGAATTCTATCGTGGAGATAAGGATACTAGCTCAGAAAAGGAGGACACAAGGGATGGAACTTTAGAGGAGAATATGAATTGATCTCCAGACCAGAAATATTTCTTAGAAGAGATTAGAAAGGAGTTTAAAAATTAAATGGAAAATTTTGGAAAAGAAACACAAGATAAAATTAATACTATGCAATATAAAATTATCATCTTACAAGAAAATATATCTATAATTTTATTATATATTTAAATATATAAACCTTTAGTTAATCTTATATTTAAAAAAAGAAGAAACCCAAATTACAAGGAAGAATTCACCAACAATGACTAGGAATTTAAAATTTGTAGCCATTTTATCTAACTATGCCAATAAATTTGGCAGTCTAAGTTAAATGGATCATATTTGCAAAAATAAAAATTGTCTAGATCAACAGAAGACAAAACTCCTTAAATTAACCCATTTCAACAAAAGAAGTTTAATAAGCCATCAATGAACTTTCTGAGAAAAATTCTCCAAGGTCAGATGGATTCACAAATGAATTCCGCCAGACATTAAAAAGAATTAATTCTAATTCCATATAAACTATTTGAACAAAATAGGGACAGGAATCCTGCCATATTCCTTTTATGACACCAATGTGATTTGGATGCCAAAACTGGAAAAGTCAAATCAAATTAAGAAAATGAAAGACCAATTTCCCTAAAATATAAATTGATGCAAAAAATTAATATATAATGAAATATAAGCAAATTAATTTCCACAAGTTATCACTAGAATAATATATTTTGATCAAGAATACAGGATTTTTTCAATATTAGGAAACCTATTAACATGATTAAATATATTAATAACACAACTAACAGAAATCATATGATTATTTCAATAGATGTAGAAAAAAGTCTTTAAAGAAATAAAGTATCCATTACTATTAAAAATACGAGAGAACAAAGGAATCAATGCATTTTTCCTTAAAATGATAAGCATTGTCTATCTAACATCATCAGCAAGCATTATGGGTAATGGGGATAAACTTGAAGCATTCCCAAGATCAGGGATGAAACAAAATGTGATTATTAGGACTATTATTCAATATTTCATTAGAAATCTTAACTTTAGCAATAACAGAAGAAAAAGTAATTGAAAGAATTAGAAAAGGCAATGAAAAAACAAAGCTCTCACTCTTTGCAGATGATATCATGGTATACTTAGATAATCCTAGACAAACATCGAAAAGTCTACTTGAAACAATTTATAACTGTAGAAAAGTTGTAGGATATAAAATAAATCCATATAAATCATCAGTATATAATATATATGTATATCAAAAAAAAACAAAGCAGCAAGAGAAAGAAGAAAGAAAGAAAGAAATTTCATTTAAAATAACTGTAGGCAAAATATAATATATTGGGGTCTTCCTGACCAGACAAACTCAGAGAACTACATGAAAACAATTATGAAGACTATTTCACCCAAATAAAATTAGCTTAAGTAATTTGACTATTGTCAGTTGCTCAAGAGTAGGACAAGCTAATTTAATAAAAATGACCACTCTGCCTAGAGTATTTAATGCCCTATCAATCACACTACTAAAATCACTTTATTGATCTAGAAAAATATTAATAAAATTCATCTGGAGCAAAAAATGATCAAAGGTATCAAGGGAATTAATGAGAAAAAAAGCAAATCAAGAGGGTTTTGCTATATCACATTAAAATTATATTATAAAGGAGTAGTCATCAAAATCATTTGTACTGGCTAAGAAATAGATTGATAGGTCAGTAGAACAGATTAGGTATAAAAGAAACAGTAGTGAATGAATATAATAATCAACTTTCTGATATAAACAGACTCTAGCTTCTGGAATAAGAACTCATTCTTTAACAAAAACTGCTGGGAAACCAGGAAGAGAGTATGACAGTACCTAGGAATATATCAACATCTCGCATCCTATGCCAAGATAAGGTTGAAATGGTACAGAATTTAGGCATAAAAAGTGATAGTATAAGCCACTCATGAGAACAAGGAACTGTCAGATCTATGGAAAAGGGAGCAGTTTATGACCAAAGAAGAGATGGAGACGATTATAAAATGCAAAATAGAAAAATTATTATATTAAATTAAAAAATTTTTGCACAAATAAAAAGAAAGCCTACCATACTAAAAGGCATGCAGTAAGTTCAGATACAATTTTTATAATTAGTGTTTTTGATAAAACTCATTTCTAAAATATATGGAGAAATGAATCAAATTTATAAGAATACTAGTCATTCTTTAATTGAAAAATTATCAAAGGATATGAAGAAGCAGTTCTCAGAGGAAGAAATTAAATCAATGTATGGTCATATGAAAAGTGCTCTAAATCATTATGGATTAACAAATTGAAAATTAAAACAACTCTGAGATACCATCTCATACCTATCAGACTGTTCATTGTGAATCAAAAGGAAAATGGTCAATACTGGAGAGGATATGGGGAAACTGGAGTACAAATGCACTGTTGGAATTATGAATTGATTCAACCTTTCTGAAGAGCAATTTAGAACTACACCCAAAGGGCAATTAAACTGGTCATACCCTTTGATTCATCAATAACACTATTGGTTCTTTATCCCAAAGAGAGCACAAGAAAATGTAAAAAAAAACTCACATGGAAAAAAAAATTTGTAGTGTATCATTTCAAAGTAGCAAAGAATCGGAAACTGAAGGGATGCTCATCATTTTGAATATGGCTCAACAAATTGCTCCATATGGATGTAATGTAGCACTATTTTTTCTGTAAGAAAAATTATGAGAAGTTGGATTTCAGAAAAACCTAGAAAGACTTGATAATTAAAGCGAGTAAAACCAGAACATTTTTCCCATTCTTAGCAATACTATCTGTATGGATTTACTCATTTCAGCAGTATAACAAAGAAAGGCAATTCTAATTGACTTATCATGGAAAAATATCATCTGCAACCTGAGAAGGGACTATGGCATTTGAATGCAGACCAAAGTTTACTATTTTCAACTTTTAAAATTTGCTTTATGGTTTATATTTTTCTCTCATTTTTTCTTTTTGTTCTTTTTCCTTTTTCTTTCATACCATGAATTATATAGAAATATTTTTGATATAGTTTTATATATATATATATATATATATATATATATATATAATATGTATATATGTACATACACACACAAATATTAAAACCTTTTTAGACTGGTCTCTGTCAGGGGGTGGGGGAGATAGAAAGGAGAGCAGAGGGAAAAACTGTAAAACTTAAAATCTTTCCAAAAAAATGATTGTTGGAAATTCTCTTTCCATATTGCTAGAATCATAAATAAATTATTGAAACAAAAGAAAAAAACTCGAAAATAATCTGGTAAACACAATAGCAACCAGAATTACGTGTTCATCCATTTATAACTATAGCAACCACAGCAACAACAACAAAATTATGCTCAAGGGGAATTAATAACTAAAGCATCTTGGAATTATATATTCTATGAATTATACATTTAAAATAAATGTCAAAATTCCATTGTGATTCAATAAATCAATGCCAATTAAAAGACACAAAAGTAATTAATAAAATGTGACTGATTTACTGATGGAAAGAAATTTAGAGACTATCAAATCCAATTTAGACAAGGTAATTGAGGGTAAGTTTAATCACTTGTCAAGGATTACATAGTTGCATGTTAAGTAAGTTTAAAATTTGTTTGTTTGTTTATTTGTTGGAATTTGTTTGTTTTAATTCCAAGTCTATTATGATATCCAGCATAAAGTATGGCTTTAAAAATCTGAATTAATAAAAACACATACAGTATTGAAAAATAGCAAAGTAAGAGAATCTTTGAAGAAGGAGAATATGGAAATGTTTTCATTGCTTAGATGGTTATAAGAAAACAATGATAAAAATTCAAGAAGATTCAAATGAGAAAAAAAGAACAACAGTGATATACTGAATAAAGAAAAGTTACACTAGAGAACTGATTGAAACCCTAACTTCATTGCAAAAAGCAAATGCCAGAATGCTAAAGGAAATGCATAATGACATATTCAAAATTTCCTAGTAGTAAATGAATCATTTGCAAAGCACTTCACCTGTTTTCCTATTTTCCTAATACCTGATTCCATTTTTCCCTAACAAAAACCTTCAAAAAATATTACCAATTATGAAAACAATGACAAAATCAATAAACAAACAAAAAACTATGTGATACATTTAAGAATAAACCACTTTTTTACAAGTTACCAAAAATATTCATAGATTATTTTATTTAAAAAGAGAGCACTATAAAAAAAGCAATATAGAGCAGAAGCAAGTGAAAATACATCACATTAACAACATTGTGAGTTGAGCAATCTTGATGGATACAGCTCTCTCAGCAGTTCAGAGAAATAGGACAACCCTATTGGATCAGCTATGGACAATGCTATCCCCATCTAGAGAAAAACAAACAAACAAAAAACAAAAATCCTTCAGAATCTGATGAACACGATATTCACTTTCCTTTGCATTTTTCCACCATTTTCCTTGCTATTCTTGACCTTTTGTTCCTGCATATGAATATGCTTATTATTTTATCTAGCTCACTAAAATTTTTTTGGAAGTTTCATTGGTAAGACATTGAATAAGTTATTTAATTTATGTAGAAATTTCATTTTTATTATATTAGCTCAGGTTACCCACGAGTAATTGACATCTGTCAGTTATTTAGATCCAATTTTATTTGTGTAAAAAGTATTCTATAACTGTTTTTCTATAGTTTCTCAGTTAACCTGACTGTTTTTCATTGCGGGGGGTAGAAGGGAGGGTGGAACAAAATATTGTAACTTAAAAATATGCATATACATGTAGATGAATGCCAAAAAACTTTCATAATATGCATTTGGAGAAAATAAAATATCAATTAAAAAGAATGAAAGGAGCAATATATTGTCTAGTGAGAAACAAAAGGATGTATCACAAAATCATATATATGCATATGCATATATATATGTGTGTGTGTATATATATATATATATATATATATATATATATCACATAAATTGATAATATACCTAGGATTAAACTAGCCACTTCTCTAAGGCCCTAATTCATATCTATTTACATACAGCAAACAAGTTAAATACAACCAAAAATTTGTTGAATGCATAGAAATTTATATACAGTAAAGTAATAATGTAAAGAATAATTGATATTAAATGTGACACTTCAGAGAGGTTAATATCTTTTTTTCTCCCCAGTTTTAAATTAATTATCTATCCTTCTATATACAACTGAGTAAATCTTTCAAATCAGAAAGGGAACCATATCAAATTTGTTGTAATCATTCAATGTACATGGATAACAGGTTTTAGAAGATCACAAGTTAATCATTTTCTTTAGTATACTGAATTTCTCCAATGATGAAGTAATATCATTAATACCTGCTGAATATGCAATTATTAGTAATATATCCCCCCAAAATATTGGAAAGTGGAAAGTTTTGGATTGAATCTGGAGATATTCTTAAAATTGCCTTGACCTTTTTCAGCCAAGGCATACATTGATCTAAAACTTATCAGGAAAGACATTGTTAATATATTATGCATATATATATATATCCTGAAATCAAATATTAATATGTTAAACATGTTTCAAAAATGAATGCCTTTTAATTGTCAGTCATAATATAAACTTTTGAAACTTCAGCTAACATAATATCTGGAAAATAGAACAATAACCTCAATTACATTATTCAAAATTCAAGGTTCATTAGCCCAAAGAAACTTAGAAAGATTAATACTTCTTTGCCAAATAAATTGAAAAGAGAATTATCATGCATTCTCAAAGAAGACAAAATATATTTCAAAAACCTATAGGAGGGGGCGACTAGGTGGCGCAGTGGATAAAGCACCGGCCCTGGAGTCAGGAGTACCTGGGTTCAAATCCGGTCTCAGACACTTAATAATTACCTAGCTGTGTGGCCTTGGGTGAGCCACAACCCCATTTGCCTTGCAAAAAAACCTAAAAAGAAAAAAAAAAACCTATGGGATAATTTCAGAAAAACTTGACATTACTTCACTTAACATTTATATCAACTGAAAAGAGATGCATAACAATACATTTGTCAAATGGAATCATGAAAATAAAGTTTTGTCTCTAGGTAGAGTCCATAAAAAGTTCATGTTAAAAAAATGGAATAAAATTACTGATGTCTACATAAACCTAACCAACAATGTGCCAAGAAAAATATTTTAAAATAGTAGACTTGTTTGTACTGGTTTATGGAAGAGTTTTTGACAGTAATTCAGGACCAGAATATTTCACTAGAATTATGAAAGAGTGATTCTTCTGGTCCAGAGCACAGACATTGAGATCAATATAGAACATAAAAGGATACATTCACATTAGCAAATGATTAATGTTGCACAATATAAAAATGGACCATTTACTAAATTATAGCAAGATCTGATCTGGTGACAAATTACATAAAAATACAGACCTCAAAATATTCTATAGAAATAAACTAGTAAAATTTCCTGAGAGAAGATGATTATCACTGACCAACTTGTTAAGTACAATTGCCCACACCTATAAAACTTAAGTACATTTTAATAGATGTTGCGATATGAAATGATCAAAATAGTTTAGCTCTCAAAACACCTAGCAGAAAACATCAGTCAAGTGAAACATTGCAATTCAAATAACTCCTCCATTATGTATCTACTATTGGAGTTGTACTAATAATTTTTTTAATGAGAAGAAGCTGTGGCATATGATTGTGTATGAATACTACTGTAGTGTACAAAATAATCAGCTTGATGATTTTAGAAAGATAAGGAAAGATTTTCATGAAATTATGAAGACTAAAATGTGCCTCAATATAGTAATAAAAATATTATTTCTAAATTGTTAGAGCAAATAAATTATTATGACTACTATAAATGCTCAGATTAACTATAAAGGGCATGTGAAGAAAGATGTTATTTGAATCCAGAGAAAGAATAGATATATGGAAATATATGAATATATACATATATAGAATAATTTTGCATGCATGCATGAATACATACATAAATTTACACACAAACATATTTTTGTGTCTAATAGTAGCTATCTCTAGTGGAGAGGAGAGCAGAAAAATGAAATTTATATGATAATTTTGTGGCATATTTGAAAGGAATAGCAATTTGTACTTAATAGATTTACGGAGTCATATGCAACCATCTTTTTATTTTGTATGGTATGGAAATGCTTGTTTTCTCCCATAAATTAAGAATAAAAAATAAGTAAAATGAAAATAAAGCATTTAAATGTTATTATACAGGTGCAAAAAGTAATCTCCATAACCACAAAAAAACTATTTTAAAGAAAAAGTCATTGAATAAGACAAAATTAATTTTGCATTATATTAAAAATAATATCTATAATATTAAAAAAATCAAAATAATGATAACAGATGGACTATCTTCAAGCCCATCTTTGTCATCAGTGACTGCCCTCCCATATTTCCATGTATGGTATTTTATTTATATTTCTTTTGGTTGTTTTTTATTTATATTGTCTTGGTAGTTGTTTTCTCTTCCACTAGAATGCAAAGTAATTGTAGTTAAGGGCTAATTGATGACAAGTACTTATATTCCCCAGAACTTATCTCAGTATTTGGTACATAATAAATATTTAATCAGTAAATATTGATTGATGAATTAGTGCAGTTGTAACTCTGTACTCCTCTCTGACAAAATAATTCATAGTGTGACAGAAAAAAATCACAGAGAAAGACAGAAAAAGGCAGAGAAATAGAAACAGAAAACCACTAAGAGATTTATGATAGAGAAAAAGAGAGAGACTTAATGAGATAAAGACAGAAAAAACAAAGAGACAGAAAAAAAGTGACAAAGATTGAGAGACAATAAAATTGATCAGGATAGAGAGACATAGAGAAACAGGAACAGAGGAAGGCATTGAAGCAGAAACCTACAGAGGCAGAGAGAGAGAGAGAGAGAGAGAGAGAGAGAGAGAGAGAGAGAGAGAGACTGAGAGAATTGAAGAGACTCAAAATAATACTTTAAACTTGCATTAGAATTGGTTTTGCAAAAGCACTTCATTTTACACAGAATAATAAACTTTATTGTTGATAATGTAACACCTGAGGAAATTAAGATGTGAAAAATTAATAAAATTTTAAGTTCAAATGAAGACTAAATAGCAGAGCAAAGATTTGATTTCATTTTTATTTCTTTGAAGTCAACTTAAAAATAATAATAGCACTAGTAATATGTTAAATCAGATATGTTTGTGGGAGGAGATTGTAGAAAGCATATTGGATCAACAACTGTGTCACCATCTGTTATACTATTTTGTCACATAAGAAATTATGTAATTTTTAAAACAAATTTGGAATTTTCTTTTCTCAGACCTTGCCCTACTAGTAGATAAACCACTTCTCTACAACTCAGGGTATTCAACTATTGTCTGGAAGGTAAAGTTATTATGTAATCTATCCATAGACCCACAGTCATTATGGAGCAGAAGTAGTGAGGCCTTTCCATCTTTGCAAAAAAAATGAAATCTATTAAAGAATAGTCAATTAAAAACAAAATCTTAGACTTGTAATATAGCTAAAAGATGATCTTAAAAACATCGTATTGATGTGTTTCCTCATAGAAACCACCTGCTTAAAATATAATCAACCCAATAGTAAAATTCTGAAAATTTTATAAGATGTACTGAAACTGGTTTTAAATCAGAATTATTGACTAATAAATAAGAATAGAGCAGGGAAAAACAGCAGATTATAAAATAAGTGAAGTTTTACATATATAAACCACCTATTTGTTCTCTAAACCCATCATACTATAAGTTATGAATAAAAGTGTATGGAATAAATAAATGCTTAGTACAACTGCCAGTAGACTCAGATAAACTGGTCTCAATTTTTTTATGGTAGTATTGAAGCAAATGGTTATCATGTTATGCATCCCAATGTTGTATAGAGTAATACTATCAATCTATAAGAGAAATTTGTTTTTGGAAACAGCATTATTAATCCTTTACATTTCATCCTTTGTTTACATATTGCCATGTATGTCATATTATTCAATCTTTTTTCATCATCATATCTAAATAAGTTAATATTTTTCCCCATTTTATAATTAAGAAAATGGCCTTGAGCAAAAGTTAAAACTCACTAAAAAACTCACTCAAAAAAAAAAACTCACTAAAAGTTTCACCAGGGATATACAATGGAGGTAGAAGAGACAGAACCTCCCCTGACATAACAAAAATTAAAAAAAAGTAGTAGTAGTAGTAGTAGTAGTAGTATAAAATAAATATTAACACTTGCTCAATGATTTGTGTTATATAACTTATTTCTGTATGATTCCAGTAATTTTCATAGCAAAACTGCTGCATTTGTGTATTTCAGCCCCAAATAAGCAGAAAGATACAAAGTCAAGCAAAGATGGGTTGTACCTCACCTGAGATTGAACCAACCCTTACAAATTGGTTTGAGTGCATATAAGTGCATGTCTGCTATTAGTTGCTATTTCTCTGTACATCATTAGTATAAAGTTCATGAACCCTTTTTATTAAACATGCTCATTTTCCAGAGTCTAGATTATACATTTCACATATGCATGTAAGAGATTTAGAATTACTCATCTTGATTTTCATTGACTAAAAAACCTCCAAATGAGGCAGATATACTGACTATATCTGCCTCATTAAAGGATGCCAGCTCTGTTAGACTCATAAAGTGCACATCCTGACTTTAATACTGTTCTTAACTGCCAAGTCAGAGTAGCACAGATATTTAGTATCAAAGAAGGGCTTCAAGTTCAGTTACTTCTGACTTGGAATCCATCACACTTTCTATTATAGCATCCAAGTCAAAAAAATATGACACTTTAAGGAAGTCATGCACATTTCAGATTTCTTTCACAATACAAAAATGTGAAATCCTATTTTTATTCTTCTTTCTTTCATTATTCATTTACTTTTCACATGTTGCCTCTTCTAGTCTTAGTTATAACAACAGAAATAATAGCAACAATGGAAATAGTAACAAAATCTTACAAATACAACCACAAAAAATTTACTTATTCCTATCCTCCCCTCAAGCTTTCTCCTTTAAATTCATCATTGTACATTGCTTGCAAATCCTTGAATCCCAGCTACTTTTCAAACTATTAAGTTTCTTTGTTTTAGTCAAAAAGCTATTCTGAGACTGTTTTTTCCATGAATACCAGTTATCTCTTATCTGCATAATTCCATGTAATTTTTCCTTCATTATTTTACTTAATTTACCTTTTGAAGTTAATAAAATCAAAAATTACTTTGTCTTAGATACAATTTTAATCTTTAGGTTCATTACACTGTTTTTTCAGTTCTAAAAAAATTCTGGTCATTAACTGTCAGAAAAATTTTTTACCATGTAATGTCTTGCAAAATATGGGCAACACGCAGTACTCTGAACTAAATCATATTTAATTCTTTAAAGAGACAGATCTTGAGTATACATAATAATTCTATGTATATACCTTAAAATTATTTTCAGATTATGAACTGTCTTTCTTATAGTTCTACATGAATTTCCCATCAAAATTTTATCCTCAACATATTCAAACAACAACTAAATAAACAACTATGTATTATGCATTTAACAAGTATTATGTCCTACTCCAGACACAGGAACTTCTAACCTAAGGAGCTTCTATTCTATAGGGAGAAACAGATATAAATATTTCAAATAATAAGAAAATAATTCCCAAAGTTAGAATATGATTTTCTAGAATGGGGTGGTAACATCTAGCCCATGCCATCTGATCAGCAGGCTGTCTAAGGCCAGTAAAATCAGTTCGTCTGATCCTTACAAGGCAACCTCAGGCAGAACTAAAAATTCAATAAATGTGGTGGGTTTTTTAAAGGGAGAATTAATAAAATATTTTTTTTTTCTCTCAATACATTCAATTTTGATCAGTGCATGAGCATGGAAACAATGAGAAGATAATCAGATTGACTTCTGTCAGGAGAAGGGAAAAGGGAGGGAGGGTGGGGTAAAAACTAAAATTCAAAACATTTCACAAATTATAGACAGAAACTACAATTGTATGTAATTGGAAAATGAATAAAATATTTATATATAAAAAACAAATATAGCTTTAAATTGAAGTTAAAATATCCACATGACTGTTGCCAGAAAAAAATGTTTACACTCCTAATCTAGGGAATCACGAAAGACCTTTTTTTGTCAATAGTAATATATGAAATATTCTTTGAAAGAAGTTAGAACTTCCATCATCAAAACTGCATGGTATTGGGAAAAAAATAGTTATGGATCAGTAGATTAGGATAGATTCAAAAGAAACTGCAGTGAATGACTACAATAATTTACTCAGTGACACACACAAAGACATCAACTTCTGGGATAAGAATTCATTATTTGACAAAAAATATTGGGAAAATTGGAAAATACTATGGCAAAAAATAGGTATAGATCCACATCTCACAACCTATACCAAAATAAGGGCAAAATGGATACATAATTTAGACAAAAAGAGTGATACCATGGATAAATTAATAGGCCAAGAAATACTCTATCTATCAGATCTATGGAAAGGGAATAAATTTATGAACAAAGGAGAATTAGAGCATACTATAAACAGCAAAATGAATGATTTTGACTATATTAAATTAAAAGGTTTTTACATTAATAAAATGAATGCTAACAAAATTAGATGGAAAGTAGAAAGCTGGGAAATAACCTTCACAACTAAAAGTTGTGATAAAGTTCTCATTTCTAAAACATATAGAGAATTGCATCAAATTTATATTATCACAAGTCATTTCCCAGCTGATAGATTGTCAAAGGATATGAACAGACCAATTCATTATTGATTAGCTAAACAAATTAAAACAACAACGTTTCATCTCACATCTATCAGATTGGCTAAGATGGGAAAAGGAGAAAATGATCAATGTTTGAGAGATTGTGGGAAGACTGGGACATTAATTCATTGCTTGTGGAGTTGTGAATGGATCCAACCTTTCTGGAGAGCAATATGGAACTATGCCCAAGGAGCAAGAAAACTGTTCAAACCATTTGAACCAGCAATTGCAATCCTAGGTCCATATCTAGAAGAAATTATAAAAAAAAATATAAAAAAGTACTATGTGTTCCAAAATATTCATAGCAGTTGTTTTTATATTGGCAAAGAATTGGAAATTGAGGGGATACCCATGAATTGGGGAATGGCTAAACAAGTTAGGGTACATAAATACTATGGAATCCTATTGTTCAATAAGCATAATAAATGGTCAGACTCTAGAGAAACAAGGAATGACTTATGGTACCTGAAGCTAAGTGAAGGAAGTAGAACTAAGAACAATGTAAACATTAACAACATTGTGAGATGAACAAACTTGATGGACGCAGCTCCTCTCAGAAGTTCAGAGAACTAGGACAACTGTATTAGAACAGTTATGCACAATGTTATATACATCCAGAGGAAAAAAAAAACAATGAAACAAAACACATAAACACACAAACAAAAACAAAACAAAACAAACCCCTCAGAATCTGATGAACACCTTATAAAATTAATCTCTTATGTGTTTCTTTCCCTTAATCCTAATTCCTCATATTGAAAATAACTAATATGAAACATATTTAATATGTATGTTACAAAAGTTACCTAACTGTTTGCTTCTGGGGGTGGGGTGGGAAGGGAGGGTGGAAGGAAAATTTGTTATTTAAAAATATACATGTTCATTTAGATAAAAATATAAAAATTTAAAAAAATTTAAAAAAAATTTAAAAAGAAGTTATAGCTTTCAAGATATTGCTGTGTGAAATAAGCATCCCTGGTTAAGGATGTGTGGTAAATGACTTACTAAGTCATTTTTGCACTAGCACAATGCTGCTACTATCAGCTGCAGCTTGCCCAGTGACCTAGGAATTATGGTAGATCACCCATTTAGCAGACTGAATTATGTGCCTTAATGTTTTTTTTTCTTTTTTAAATTTATTTCTTTATTTTCATTGATATGCACATGTATATTTTGAAGTTACAAAATGTCCTTCCACTCTCCCTCCTCAATCCCCTCAGCAGTGAACAGTCAGGTTGGCATTGTACATACATATTTTGATAAATATGTTTACAGACTAGTAATTTTCGGTATGAGGAAATAGGATTAAGGGAAAGAGATACATAAGAGATAACTTTTATTAAGTGGTCATCAGATTTTGAGGATTTTTTTTTTGTGACTTTTGTTTTGTTTTTCTTCCTCTGAATGGGGATATTATAGTCCATAGCTAGTCTAATAGAGGTGTTCTAGCTCAATGGACAGCTGAGAGGTGTGCCTTAAAAGTTTGTGATTAATGTCACATCCCCCTGTGTTTCTCTTTAAATTCCTTGTTCTTTTGAACTTGATTTGCCTACTGGGTATTCATGACTCTTCATACTTCTTTCCATCACTATCTAATTAATTGATAAGTACTATTGATTTTATTTTTAAAATATTCTTCACATCTGTTAATCTCCATAAAGATATACCTCCTTTACCTTCATTCTGGAGCTCATCTTTAAAAATTATTTTTTAAATAATCTCTCAATTATATACCCTGATTCACTGCCTGTCAGTCTCTTATTTATTCCTCATAGAGTTGTGAAGGGATATTTATAACAGATAGATCTGTCATATATTGCAAAGGTGTAGTTGGAAAATGAAAATAAATTTGCAACAAAATACAAACTGGGCAGTTTATTGGATATAGATAATAAGGTTTAAGGATAAACATTAAGAGACATTTGGAGAGATATAGAGATTTGAAGGTTTGGAAGAGGAAACAGGGGGAAGAGGACAAGTTTCAATTTGAAAATAATGAGTTTTAAAGGCCTGGAGGATATATATATTTTGTGATAACTAACAAGTAGTTAATAATGTAGGACTTAAATTCCAGAGACATATCAGTAATGAATACATAGATTTGAAAGTCAGCTACATAAAGAACCATTTAAATTCTTGGGAACTGATATGATCATAAAAAGAGATGAAACTGAAAGAAGATGAAAAGAACCAGGATGTAGCTTTGGAATGTAGCAATTCTTAAGAGTATTTATATCAATGACATTAGCAAAGGTGCTGAGAGAGATCAGTCAAATTTGTAGAAGAAAGGCCAGGAGAAATCAATGTCAAAAAACAAACAAGGTGAGAGTATCAAGGACAAATGGGTGAAAAATATGGAAACACTTGAAGAAAACCAAGAATAATTGGTCCTTTTTAAAAGTGAATTTAGGGCAGCTAGGTGGTGCAGTGGAAAGAGCATGGCCCTGGAGTCAGGAGTACCTGAGTTCAAATCTGAACTGGGACACTTAATTTCCTAGATGTATGGCCTTGGGCAAGCCACTTAACCCATTTGTCTTGAAAAAACCTAAAAATAAAGTGAATTTAAACTTCTGCCCAAGATGGCAGAGAGAAGACAGACACTATGATACTTTGCCCAGAACAAACAATAAATAACACCCCCCCACCCCCCTCAAGGCAACAGGGTTCATCTCAAGTGAAAGAGATTAACTCCCTCCCTCAGGGCCCAGCCCAGTTTTCAAGGTAAACTCAGACCCTGTTGATGAGGACCTCACCCCAGGGAAAGCAACCAGCACCCCCCACTGGCTGGCCCTTGAAATTAATTACTAAGCCAAGCGAACAAAGCCTCCAGATTCCTCAAAAACAAATCTCTGAGAACCAGCTCCCCCATCAACACAAGAAGAAAAAAAGGCCAGTGAAAAGGGGGGCCCACTGAGAAATATTTAGACACAAATCCTAACCCAGAGAGATCTAGTGCTGCAGAGGAGAATATGAATTGATCTCCAACCCAGAAAGACTTCCTTGAAGAAATCAGGAAGGAGTTTAAAAATCAATTGGACAAATTGGGAAAAGAAACTCAAGAGAAAATTAACATCTTGCAACAAGAAAACAAATCCTTGGGGGAAAAATATTGGACAAATACAAAATGAGAATAACTCTCTTAGATCTTCAATTGTGCAAATGCCAAAAGAAAATGATTTTCTCAAATCTTCAACTGGGCAAATGCAAAAAGAAAATGATTCTATCAAAACTACACTTGGGCAATTAGAAAAGTCTTTTTCAAAAATAGAATGCACCAACTGGAAAAGAAGTTGCAAAAGATAAAGGAAGAAAAATCTCCTCTAAAAAAAAGAATGGAATTGGCGGAAACTGATGACTTCATGAGACGACAAAATTGTGTTAAACAAAACCAAAAAATAGAAAAAATAGAAAAGATGTAAAATACCTCATCAGCAAAACCATTGACCTCAAGAATCGATGGAGAAAGGAGAATCTGAGAATTACAGGCCTTCCTGAGAACAAAGCCTGGACTTAATATTACAGGTTTTAGTGATGGATAATTGCAATGATAACATGGAACTAGAGGGCAAAATAGTTATTGAAAGAATACATTAATCCCCTCCAGAAAGAAATTCTAACATAAAAACACCAAGGAATGTCGTAACCAAATTCCAAGACTATCAGATAAATCAAAGTCAAAAACCAAACAAGGGGAAAGTATCAAGGACAAATGTGTGAATAATATGGAAACACTTGAAGAAAACTATGAATAGTTGGAACTTTTTAAAAGTGAATTTAGGGAGGCTAGTTAGTGCAGTGGATAGAGCATGGCCCTGCAGTCAGGAGTACCTAAGTTCAAATCCAGCCTCAGACACTTAATAATTACCTAGACGTGTGGCCTTGGGCAAGCCAGAAAGAAAAAAATTAATTACCAAGTTGCTGCAGTAAAGATTACACAGGGCCTGGCCACAGCAACATTAAGGGTCTGGAATGAGATATTCCAAAGAGCAAGTGAGCTTGTAATGCAGGCCAAGATCCATTACCCAGCAAAGCTGATCCTTCTCTTCCAGGGAAAAAGATGGACATTTAATGAAATGGGGAACTTCCAAGATTTCGTGATGAAAAGACCAGCGCTAAATAGAAAATTTGGACATCAAACAGGAGTCTCAAGAGACACATGAAAAGGCAAAAAAATACCAAAACAACCCTGCTACCTAATAAGATGAAACTGGCTATATACCGACTTGGGAGAGAGTCTCTTAACTCTTAGTTTTGTGTTTTGTTTTCTTTTCTTTTTTGCAAGGCAATGGGGTTAAGTGGCTCCAGAGCCAGTGCTCCATCTACTGCATCACCTAGGTGCCCTGACAGTCTCATAATTCTTGAGAATTGTAACTGTGTTAGAGAGAATATACATAGCCAGAAGTAATGGACACTCATAACTTTTCTGTGACTCAGATAGAATGATTTAAAAACAATAACTCCTTTAAAAGGGGGACAGTAAGGATAAGGGAGGTTGGAGGGCAACAGAATGGGATAAATTTCATTACATCAAGAGGCACAAAAGACCTATTATAATTGAGGAGAGGAAGGGAGGAGATGAGAACCATCTGAATCTTCATCTCATCAGACTTGGTTTAAAGTTAACTTAGACACATTTAATCAAGTTAAGAAATTTATCTTACCTTTCAAGCATTAAAAGGGGAAAAGGGGAGGGTGACAGGGAGGGGGAGAAAAATAAGAACTAACAAAAGGAAGGGAAGAAGAGGAAAAGGGAAAGGGGGAAAAAGGGGGAGGGGGTCGATTAAAGAGGGCAAACACACTGAAGGTAGGAGTATTCAGAAATAAAACACTGTGGAATATGGATAAAGGGGAAAAAAGGGAGAAAATACACACAGAAAGAAGATAGCATAGAGGGCAATAAAGAGTTAGTAATTACAACTTTGAATGTGAATGGGATGAACTCTCCATTGTAACATAAGCAGATAGCAGAGAGGATTAAAAACTAGAATCATACAATATGCTGCTTACAAGAAACTCATTTGAAACAGAGAGATACATATAGATTAAAGGTAAAAGGTTGGAACAAAATATATTTTGCTTCAACTGAAGTGAAAAAAGAAGGATTAGCAATCCTTATCTCAGACAAAGCAGCTGCAATATATATATATATATATATATCATTAGAAGAGATAAGGAAATTATATCCTCCTAAAAGGTATCTTAGACAATAAGGCAATACGAAATATGTATGCACCCAATGGGACAGCATCCAAAATCTTAGAGGAGAAGTTGAAAGAACTACAGAAAGACATAGACAACAAAGCTCTACTAGTGGGAAACCTCAACCTCCCACTCAGAAGAGTCATAAAATAAACAAGAAGGAAGCTTTAAGAAGGGTGTAACTATTTAAGAAGGATTTAAATAGATTGTTAGAAATCCTAGATATGACAGAACTATGGAGGAATTAAATGGAGATAGAAAGGAATATACTTTTTTTTCTGCAATACATGGCACTTACACAAAAATTGACCATGAACTAGGACATAAACACCTAATGATCAGATATAGAAAGGAAGAAATAGTGAACACATATTTCTCAAATCAAAATGCAACAAAAATCATATGCAATACTGAGCCAGGGAGATATAGACACAGAACTAATTGGAAACAAAATAACCTCATTTTAAAGAATGTATGGATCAAGCAACAAATTATAGAATTAATTATTTCATCCTAGATAATGACAATAATGATACAACATACTAAAATCTATGGGATTAACTCAAAGTGAATGACAGGGGATATATTATATCTTTAAATGCTTACATGAATAAATTAGAGAAAGAAAAAATCAATGAACTAAATATGCAACTAAAAAAATTAGAGAAAAAACAAATTAAATACCCCCAATTAAATGCTAAATTATAAATTCTAAAAATTAAAAGAGAAATTAATAAAATCAGAAGCGAGAAAACTATTGAACTAATAAAGCCAAAAGCTGGTTTTATAAAACAATAAAGTTGATAGACTTCTTGTCAATTTCATTTAAAAAAAGAAGGAAGAAAACCAAATTAATAGTATCATAAATGAAAAAGGGGAACTCACCACCAGTGAGGAAGAAATTAAAGTAATAATTCCAAATTATTTTGCCCAACTCTGTGCCAATAAATTTAGCAATCTAAGTGAAATGGACAAATATTTACAAAAAATATATTGCCCAGATTAAATGAAGAGGAAATTAAAAACTTAAATAACCTTATCTCCAAAAAAGAAATTCAACAATCCATTATTGAACTCATGAAGAAAAAATATCCAGGGCCTGATGGACTCATGAATGAATTCTATCAAACATTTAAGGAGCAATTGCTTTCAATTCTATACAAATTCTTTGGAAAAATGGGGGAAAACAGAACTCTGCCTAACTGCCTTTCTATGACACCAATATGGTGCTGATACCTAAACCAGGAAGATTTAAAACAGAGAAAGAAAATTATAGACTTATCTCCTGGATGACTATAAATGAAAAAATATTAAATAAATTCTTAGCAAAACAATTACAATAAGTTATCACTAGGATAATACATTATGATAAAGTAGGATTTATCCCTGGAATGCAGGGTTGGTTCAATATTAGGAAAAGTGCTAGTATATTTAATTATATCAATAACATACCTATCAGAAATCATATGATCATATCAATAGATTCTGAAAACAGCTTTTGATAAAATACAGCACTCATTCCTACTAAAAAACACTAGAGTATAGGAATAAATATTTTCTTCCTTAGAATAAAAAGCAGTATCTATTTGAAACTATCAACAAGCATTATACACAACACGGGTAAGCTTGAGGCATTACCAATAAAATCAGGGGTGAAACAAAGATGCTCATTATCACCACTAGTATTCAAGATCATATTAGAAATGTTAGCCTCAGCAATAAAGAGACGAAAAAGACATTGAAGGAATCAGAATAGGGAAGGAGGAGACAAAACTCTCACTCTTTGCAGATGACATAATGTTATACCTAGAAAATTCTAAAAAGTCATCTAAAAAACTACTAGAAATAATTAGCAAATTTAACAAAGTAGCAGGATATAAAACAAACCTTCATAAATCCTCAACATTTCTGTATATGATTAGTAAGATACAGCACAAAGAGCTAGAAGGAGAAATCTCATTCAAGGTAACCTCAGACAAAATAAAATTCCTGGGAGTCTACCTGCCAAGACAGACTCAAAATGTTTTTTTTAAGGTTTTTTCCCAAGGCAGTGGGGTTTAGTGACTTGCCCAAAGCCACACAGTTAGGTAATTATTAAGTGTCTGAGGCCGGATTTGAACTCAGGTACTCCTGACTCCAGGGCTGGTGCTCTAGCCACTGTGCAACCTAGCCAGCCCTCAAAAACTTTTTGAAAACAATTATAAAACTCTTCTCACTCAAATAAAATCAGATTTAAATATCTGGTCAAACATTAACTCCCCATGGATTGGTCAAGCTAATATAATAAAAATGACAAGTCTACTGAAACTAAGCTACTTGTTAACACCCTACCAATCAAAATTCCCAAAAAATACTTTAATGAGTTAAAAAAGGTTGTAAGTAAATTTATATGGAGAAATAAAAAAATCAAGAATTTCCATGGATTCAATAAAAAATGTGAAAAGAAGGTGGCTTAGCCTTATCCCATCTAAAATTATATTATAAAGCATCAGTCGTCAAAACTCTCTGCTATTGGCCAAGAAATAGAGCTGTGGATCAGTGGAATAGACTAGCTGCAATAGCAGGAAATGATTGTAATAATATGCTGTTTGGTAAACCAAGAGTCCAGCTATTGGGATAAAAACTCTCTCTTCGATAAAAACTATAGGGAAAATTGGAAATTAGTATGGCAGAAACTTAGAATAGACCAACACTTCATACCCTATACCAAGATAAGAACAAAATGGATATAGGATCTAGACATAAAAAACAATTTTATAAATAAACTAGAAGATCAAAGAGTAGTTTTCCTGTAGGATCTATGGAAAGGGAAGCAGTTTATGACCAGAAAAAGAGATGGAGAACAACATTAAAGACAAACTAGATAATTTTGATTATATTAAATTAAAATGCTTTTGCACAGTCAAAACCACTATAACCAAGATTAAAAGAAATGTAGTAATTTGGAAAATAATTTTTACAGCTAGTATTTCTGACAAAGGACTTATTTCTAAAATATACAGAGAACTGAGTCAAGTTTTTAAAAAAAGACATTTCTCAATTGACAAATGATCAAAAGTTATGCAAAGGCAATTTATAGCTGAGGAAATCAAAGCAATCCATAGTCATATGAAAAATTACTCCAAATCATTACTTATTAGATAAATGTAAATTAAGGCATCTCTGAGAAACCACCTAACACCTCTCATAATGATCTGTGTTGGAAGGGATGGAGGAAATCTGGGACACTAATTCATCATTGATGGAGCTGTGAACTCATCCAACCTTTCTGGAGAGCAATTTGGAATTATGCCCAAAAGGCAACAAAAATGTGCATACCCTTTGATCTAGCAATACCACTACTGGTTCTATTTCCTGAAGAGGTTATGAAAAAAGTTTAAAACATCACATATTCAAAAATATTCATAGCAGCTTTGTTCGTGGAGGCAAAGAATTGGATATTGGGTGAATGTCTATCAGTTGGGGAATGTCTTAATAAACTGTAGTATATGTATGTGATGGAGCACTACTGTTATATTAGAACCCAGGAGGGATGGGAATTCATGGAAATGTGGAAGGATTTGCATGAACTGATCCACATCATATGAAAAATTGCTCTAAATCATTACTTATTAGAGAAATGCAAATTAAAACATCTCTAAGGTACCACGTCATACCTTTCAGATTGGCCAATGTGAACAGAAAGGACAATGATCAATGTTTGAAAGAATGTGGGAAATCTGGGACACTAATGCTTTTTTGGTGGATCTATGAACTCATCTAACCTTTCTGGAGAGCAATTTAGAATTATTCCCAAAGTGCATCAAAAATGTGCATGCCCTTTGATACAGCAATACCACTACTGGGTCTATAACCTGAAGAGATGATGGAGAAGGATAAATACCATCACTTGTACAAATATATTCATAGCAGCCCTGTTTGTGGTGGCAAAGAATTGGAAATCAAGTAACTGTCCTTCAATTGGGGAATGGCTTAGCAAACTGTTATATAAGTATGTCATGGAACACTATTTTTCTGTTAGAAATCAGGAGAGATGGGAATTCAGGGAAAGCTGGAGGGGTTTGCCTGAACTGAGTGAGATGAGCAAGACCAGAACAACAATGTATACCCTAATGGCATCATGGGGGTGATGATCAACCTTGATGGACTCGCTCATTCCATCAGTGCAACAATCAGGGACAATTTGGGTCTGTCTGCAATGGAGAATACTATCTGTATCCAGAGAAAGAACTATGGAGTTTGAACAAGGACCAAGGACTATGGAATTTAATTTAGAAAAAAAAAACATGATATCTTATTGTCTGATCTTGCAATCTCTTATAGTTTATGTTTCTTCCTTAAGTATGTAATTTCTCTCTCATAACATTCAATTTGGATCAGTATATACCATGTAAATAATGTAAAGACGGGCAAATTGCCTTCATGCGGGGTGAGGAGAGGGAAGTAACATTAGGGGAAAAATTGAAAAACTTAAATAAAATCTTCAAAAAAATGTTGAAAACTAAATTTGAATGCAATTGAGACAAAATAAAATTAGAATTAAAGAAAACTAGCAAAAGGAATAAAAATCATGTGAAAATAAAAAAAGTATAGATAAATTAGCTTAAAAGCAGTTCTCTGTGAAAGGGAAAAGTTTATAACATTCACTTTAATCATTTTTGGGGGGTTGTGTCTGACATCATTTTAAATTTTTTTTAGGTTTTTTGCAAGGCAAATGGGGTTAAGTAGCTTGCCCAAGGCCACACAGCTAGGTAATTATTAAGTGTCTGAGACGGGATTTGAACCCAGCTACTCCTGACTCCAAGGCTTTATCCACTATGCCACCTAGCTGCCCCCCCCCCCCATTTTTAATTGTCTTGACAAAAATACTAGAGTACATTGTTATTTCCTTCGTTTTCACAATGAAGAACCTGAGCTAAATAGGGTTTTAAATGACTTACCCATGATCACACACAAGTACTTTCTCAGGACAGAATTGAATTACACAAAATGAGTTTTTCTAAGTCCAGAAAAAACACGCTATCAACTCTGAGACCTAGCTACCCTAAACAGCATTAGGTTATGAGATTGTTGACAATTTCTTGAAGATTGGGTAAATTGAGTGAAAGCAGTGATAAAGAGTGTATAGTAATCCAAAGACCAATCCTGCTATATTCAGAATTTTATTACTGGAAGAGCTGATTTTGAGGTGATTCTTTGGAGGCTAAGACAACTTTTGAATCAACTTAGTAACAAGTATTAGTATCTATTTTTGGGGAATAAAACCAAACAGATCATAGCTTCCTAAAATACTGAAGTTCTGTAGGTCTCATAGTAGAGATATATACTTCATATGAAATATTATGCTTTTAATCACTATTTTATTTATAAATTTATATTAACTTCCTTGTATTTCTTTTTTAATTTATTTATTTTCATCTATATACATATGTATATTTTAAATTACAAAATTTCCTTCCATCCTCCCTTCAATCCCCTCTCCCCTCATCAATGAACAGTCAAGTTATCATTGTGAGTATTTATTTTGTTTAAAATGTTTACAAATTAGTAATTTTCAGTATGAGGATTTGGGATTAAGTGAAAGAGACACATGAGAGATAATATTTTTAAAGTGTTCATCAGATTTGGAAGGGTTGTTTACATTGTATTCTTTCAAAGATTACTTAAGTATAAGTTGCCTTTACCCATGCCATATGTTACCATAAGAGCTTCAATGCTTTACCCAAGATCCCTGCATAACATTTAATTCCTTTGTATAAAAAAGGCAGAGAAATTGCTGTGAGGTTAGATTTTCTTTTCAGGTTCATCAAATAAAACAAGTTCCTAAGCCTAAGAGGAGAAAAGTACATACAATCACAATATTAAACAAAAATACAACCCAGACAAGCAAAGAAAAAAATGTATAAGATTCTTTTATCTGAAATTGAAAAAGAAAAAAAAGATTCCCACTGGACTGATTTTATATAAAAGGATGATTACATTCAGGACAGTTATGAAAATCACCTTTTATTAGCATTTGAGTAAATGAGGTTATTGGCTTATTTAAATGTTAAAAGTTCGAGTTTCGAGTGCTAGAATAATCATTTTGCAAAATGATTGTTGCTGTAATCAAATCTGAACAAGGAACACTGGAGATTATTTGACACTTAGATAGGACAGCAGAAATGGAAACAGTGCTTGTGCAAAATACTGGAATTTTTTCTTCCTTTAGAGTATATGCCTATATGGGGTAGGCTGTATGGAGTCATAAAATTTTAATATCATATATATATATATATATATATATATATATCATCTTTAACATAAACTTCATTCACCCCAATATTATGACACTTTTCATAATCATTCTCAAAAGAATTAAAATCTTGACTAAATTTAATTCTGCCTAATAAAGATGCCTGGAGAGCTCTAGCTTCAATAAATAGATTTTTCAGTGTGATATGTGGTATGTGATATCAAATAAAGAGAAAAATAGCAAGATGTTTCAACTTAGTATTACACACCTTCTGTTTTTTTGATATGTAAATGACCTTATTGATTTTTTTGCCTGAACAAAGAGGAAAAAACTTGAGTGAAATGTGGAATTTGGGAAGCACTGGATCTGAATTTGAAATGACACAAGCAAATGCATATATAACACACACCATCCTAATAAATTACTTAACGTCTTGAAGTTCTTAAATTTGTCAGTGTCTTTGAGAATAACAATCATTGTTCAAGTAGCTAAAAAAAAGGAGAGAGGTTTTGAAGTCTGCTTAATTGACCAGGAATACAATTTGGCAAGACAGACAAGGGTAAATGTGTTCCCATTTGGGAACTTATGCACAATGCCCCATTCTAATTAAAAATTAAATGGAGAGAGAAGTACAAAACTGAAACAGTAAAGCCTTGTGTGTGAGGCTCATTACTTTGTTCTTATATAGTTCTTGTTACAATTGTTTTCTTAATTTTTACTGTTCTTTTTAAACAGGAGTTGAAAATACTGTACTCCAACATTATCCTTGCCACCAATACTTAGTTCAAGTCACATCAATTTTAGGATGGATTATAAAGCACTTATATCAGTCATTGAACTGTGAAAGTATATAAAGAAAAGAGTGAAACAAAATCTGACCTTGATGGACTTTTAATTTATAAAGTGTATATGTGCCTCAATGAAAATAGATACAAAGTACTTCCAAATTACATCTAACAGCAAAAGGTATTATGAAAGCTATTGAGAAAGTTCCCCAATGTGTGAAGATTTTTGGACACAAGGAAGAGGAAAAATAAAATTTTGTTAAAAACACATTTATTGATAATTTGCTGAATTGTGACCTTCTACTAGACTGCCTGGAGAAACTTGGTGGGGATTGAGAGAGGGGACACAAATAACTTCGGAGGATAAGCTGAGTGACTTTGCTGGTAACTTTGCACAGCTCTCCCTACTTAAATCCAATTCATTTTCAAGTATTGGTATCACCTTACTCATGTTTTATTCTTTTTCTAGATCAAAGAACAAATAGCAAGAGCAAGTCATTGTCTTCTTGGAGAACAAAGGGCAAACAACAATCTGTGATTAGTTGTAGTTGTCCCACTGGGGACCCAATTGACCAGTTCTAGTTTGTTAACACAGGTTCTTTGCTCCTTCTTTCCCCTCATCCCATCCTTCTTCCCTCCAGTCTGTCTATCTTTACTTCCATCTTTCTTTCTTTCTTTCCCACCTTCTTCCTCTCCTTCCTTCCTTTTCTCCTCCTAAACTTCCTTATACCCTTTTCTTCCTGCCTTCAAATAAGTAATCATATCTTTATCTATTGGTGGTGACTCCAATTTAATTTTTTATAATGTTTTTTCTTTTAAAATTTATTTATATATTTTCATCCATATGAACATGTATATATTTTAAGTTACAAAATTTCCTTCTACCCTCCTTTCCCACCCTCCTCCCCTCAGCAGCGAACAGTCAGCTTAGTGTAGTACATACATATTTTTATTAACACATTTACAGATTTGTAATTTTATATTTTTATTAACATGTTTACAGATTTGTAATTTCAGTATGACACCTTAGGATTAAGAGGAAGACACATATAAGAAATAATTTTATAAAGTGTTCATTAGAATCTGAAGGATTTTTTGTGTTTCCTTTGTTTTATTTTTCTTCCTCTGGATGGGTATATTATAGTCCATAGACAGTCTAATAGTTGCCCTAATTCTCTGGACTGCTGAGAGATGTGGCTTCAATCATGATTGTTTATCTCACAATATTGTTGTTGATGTGTACATTGTTCTCTTGGTTCTATTCCCTTCACTCAGTATCAGACCCTAAAAGTTATTCCATGTTCCTCTATAGCCTAACCTTTTTATGAATTCTTATAGAAAAATAGTATTCCATAGTATTCATGTACCGTAACTTGTTTAGCCTTTCCCCAGTTGATGGGCATCTCTGCAATTTCCAACTTTTTGCCAATACAAAAAGAGCTGCTATGAATATTTTGGAACATATGGGACTTTTTCCAATTTTTTATAATTTCTTCTAGGTATAGACCTAGAAGTGGAATGGGTCAAAGGGTATGAACAGTCTTTTTCCTCTTTTGTCATAGTTCCACATTACTCTACAGAAAAGTTGGATCAGTTCACAACTCCATCAGCAATACATCAATGTCCCAATCCTCCCACAACCTCTCCAACATTGATCATTTTCTCTTTTTCTCATCTTGCCCAATCTGATAGGTGACATTATTGTTTTAATTTGCATTTCTCTAATCAATAAGGATTTGAAACAGTTTTTCAGATGATTATATATAGTATTTGAAAACTGTCTGTTCATATCCTTTGACCATTTATCAGTTGGAAAATGACTTGTGACCTTATGAATTTAATGCAATTCTCTATATATTTTAGAACTGAAACATTTATCAGAACTCTTAATTGTGAAGATTGTTTCCCAGTTTTTAGCTTTCCTTCTGATTTTGGCAGCACTGATTTTATTAGTACAAAAATATTTAATTTAAGGGGTAGCTAGATGGCACAGTGGATAGAGCACTGGCCTTGTAGTCAGGAGTACCTAACTTCAAATCCAGCCTCAGACACTTAATAATTACCTAGCTGTGTGGCTTCAGGCAAGCCACTTAATCCCATTGCCTTGCAAAAACTAAAAAAAAAATATTTAATTTAATATAGGGAAAATCATTCATTTTGCTGTTTATGATAAGTTCTAATTCTTGTTTGGTCACAAGTGTATACATTTTCCATAGATCTGTTAAAGTAATTTTTGGTCTATTAATTTATCTATGGTATTGGTCATTACATCTAAATCTTATACCCATTTTGATCTTATTTTGGCATTGGGTGTGAGAATCTATGCCTAGTTTTGCCATACTATTTTCCAGTTTTCC
Organism: Macrotis lagotis; assembly: GCF_037893015.1. Classification (NCBI taxonomy): domain Eukaryota; kingdom Metazoa; phylum Chordata; class Mammalia; order Peramelemorphia; family Peramelidae; genus Macrotis; species Macrotis lagotis. The sequence continues at coordinate 350,366,100 of NC_133666.1, forward strand.
CAACACATTTTTTTCAAATAGTGAATTCTTATCCCAGAAGCCAATGTGTTTGGGTTTCTCAGATAGTAGATTGCTGTAATCATTTAGTGTGACTTCTTTGGAATGTATCCTAATCCACTGATCCATTACTTTATTTCTTTTTTTTTTTTGATTGTTGCAAGGCATTGGGGTTAAGTGGCTTGCCCGAGGCCATACAGCTAGGTAATTATTAAGTGTCTGAGGCCGAATTTGAGCTAAAGTACTCCTGGCTCCAGAGCCAGTGCTCTTTCCACTGTGCCACTTAGCTGCCCCCATTACTTTATTTCTTAAGTATTACCAGGTAGTTTTAATGGCTGTTGCTTTAAAGTATAGCTTTCCATCTGGCAGAGCTAGGCTACTTTCCTTTACATTTTTATTCATCAGTTCCCTTGCTGTTCTTGCCCTTTTGTTGCTCCAGATAAATTTTGTTACTATTTTTTCTAGATTGGTAACATAGTTTGTGGTAGTTTATTTGATATGACACTGAAGTAACTTAATTTGAATAGAACTTTCATTTTTTAATTAGCTGGACTTATCTAAAAGCATTTGACATTTTTGCAATTATTTAGATGTGACTTTATTTGGATGAGAAGTGCTTTATAATTATGTTCATACAGTTTCTGGGTTTGGCTTGTGAGGTAGATTCCCAAATATTTAATATTATCTATAGTTATTTTAAATGGAATTTCTCTTTCTATCGCTTGTTCTTGGGTCTTGTTCATATATAGAAATGCTGAAGATTTATGTGGGGTTTTTATATACTGCTACTTTACTGAATTTGTTAATCGTTTCAAGGAATTTTTAGATGATTTTTTCAGGTTCTTTAAGTATACCATCCTATCATATGCAAAGAGTGAAAGTTTTTCTTCCTTATGGCCAAATTTGATTCCTTCAATTTCTTTTTATTCTCTTAAACTGCTGCCCAGTTTAATTGCTAAAACCTCTCAAAATCTCTTGAGGGTTTATGGTTTACATTTCACTCTTAAGGAGCATGAATTAAACACAAATCACAGTAGTTTTCAATTATTGACCAATAAGCCCCAACCTAGATTTCATTATGTCATTGGTTGGGCTCTGGTGGGTTAGAGTGAGTCTAAACAGCAATTGTTCTGATTTGGCCAGAAAAACTAAATGACTGACCCTCCAGATTTTTTTTTTTGACATTTCTTGCTTTAGCCTTAATTACTGACTGGGCACTTCCTCAGTAAAATGAAACCTGTTAAACATCTTAGCTTAAAAAAAGCAAGGTCTCCCACTGCATTGCAGGCCATGTCCAGTCTTTCTATTATGTATATTGTTATTACACCAGAATGAGCCTGGTGACTTTGCTTAACCCTCCTTCAATTAAATTCAACTAATTGATAAATCATGACATCAGTTTCCTGATGTCCTGGTACTCTTTAAATTTAATGACAAATAATTAGCTTACTGGGTATAGAGGGACAATCATATCCACTGACCTGAGCATTAATCTTTTTCTTAAAATTAGATTGATTTAGTTTTTTTCTCATTGATTTTTTCTTTAACATATTTTATTTATTTTGGTACCATATATGTAGCTTGTGGTTTATTAAAGCACAAACACAAATATTTGAGCTGTACTTTTATTTCAATCACTAATTTGTTTTATATTTTTTGCAAAAGAAATGGAGTTAAGTGTTTTGCGCAAGGTCACACAGCTAGGTTACTATTAAATGTCTGAGGCTTTATTTGAACTCAGGTCCTCCTGATGCCAGGGCCAGTGCTCTATTCACTGCCCCACCTAGATGCCCCCAATCACTAATTTTTTAATTGAAATTTTATTTTTCCCAATTTCATACAATGGTAATTTCCCAATATTAATTCATTTACAAATTAATGAGGTCCATATTTTCTTACCATCCATCCTTCCTTCCTCAGTCCTCATGATGATGAACTGGCCAGTAAAAGTTGTACATTCCTGTGTAACATTTAATATTAGTCATTTTATGAAAATGGAATTAGAACTAAGAGGAATAAATAAAAATTACATGAGAAAACATGGAAAAACATAAATTAAGTTTTTAAATGTGGATATATTCATGAAGCAGGGCAATTCTTAGTATGGAGAAAATATAGTAATCTGTTTGAAATTTTTAAGTTCTCTTGATGGCATTTTCCATTGTGTATTGATATCCATTTCTTAGGCCAATTTGCACTTTTGATCTAACTTTTTGGGCCAGGAGAAGATAGAGTACCTAGGCACTATTCATGTTCAGTGAGTGATATCTTCACCATTCCTTGGTTACTACCCCAGTGGCATATGCTTTGGGGAATACCTGAAATCAGGTGATAAACACCTCCTCAAGCACCACCCTTGTCACACCTACTATAGAAATGTATTTAAGTAAAAATATCCTGATAGTTTTTTTTTCTTCTCTCTTCTTTCTTGGACAGACTGCTATTTTCTCTCTAAGTTAAAATCAAGTGATGTGACCCATTCTGCCTGAAAAATGTGATTCCCAACTCAATGTGACTGAATCTGTTTATCTAAGCTTCTCTGATTTTCTCTGTTTTTCTCTCCTTGACATCTTTATTTTATTCTTTTCTTTCCCCAGAGCTTCTTCTCTGCTCCCCTTTACCTTTTTAACTTGACTATTCATGTCCCAGCTTCTACTACCAAAATGGTCCCAGCTCCATGCAGATAGATCTTTGTTATTCTAAGCTTCTTCTCTTTCCCTTTTTCCATTTTAAGAACTTTAATCTTTTTAACTTCAACTTCTGCTTCTCAGTCTATCCATTAAGAGACTATCTTGCTGGAGATGTCCAGGGCAGAGTCAAGATGGTGGATGGAAGCTAACAAGTCCCCAGAGCCTTTCCTTACCAAAGATACATGAGGCCACTCACACTACAGATCCCACCAAGGAAAAGAGAAGTTTCAAAGAAACTTTCATCTGAAGACATCATGGAGGACCTTCAGTGAAGATCTTTCTCTTTGGGGGAAAAGGAAAGAAAAGTCCAGGATTTGGCAGCAAGAGGCTTTTAGCCACAGTGCAATCCAGATCCCTTTCAACTTAATAATAGCAGAAGTCCTGGCATCTGGATAGAGAGCCAGCAGGGATGATCCCCACCCCAAGCAAAATCTGAATCCAGAAACACTGGGGTAGAAGACAAGAATGAGTTGGGAACAATCCTCTGTTAAGTCAGATCCTGGACATAAAGGTGGGGGGAAAACCCTCTGCAAAGGAGAGGTGTGGACAACATTAGGCTACATCTTGGCCAACAACAAGCCAGGGATCAGATCCTAGCCCCAGTAAAATATAGGCCTGGATCTATATTGCATGTACCCCAGGAGCAGAACTACAACAACAAAGACGAGCATAAAAACCAAAAGAGCACTCACTATAGAAAAATACTTCATAAAGATGACAGCAGTTCTACGTCTGAGTACGAAAGCTATGAAACATCACTCACAGGAGAAGTATCAAAACAATTTATAAATTGGAGTCAAATACAAAAGCTCATTGAAGATCTTAAAAATAATTTAAAAACCAAAGAAGAGAGGAAGAAGAAAAATGGAAAAAAGAAATGAAGGTCATACAGGAAATTGCAAAAAGTTGACCAGAGAATTCAACACCTTATAATGGAAACACAAAAAGTCATTGAAGCAAATAAAATCCTAAAAACTAGAATTGAACATTTAGAAACCAATGAATCTAGAAGACTATAAGATTCCATCAAACAAAATAAAAAGGCTGAAAAATTGAAGAAAATGTAAAGTATCTTATAGTGAAAACAAAGAACCTAAAAAATCTATCCAGGAAAGCCAATCTACAAATCATTGGACTACTAGAAATCCTGCACCAACAGAAGAACCTGGGAAAACATCATTCGCAAAATTATAAGGGGAAAACTGCCCCAATCTATTAGAACAAGATAGCAATATAAGAATTGAAAGAATCCGGGGATGGAGCCACGATTGAGGCATGAAGGTAGCATTTCCTGGGAACTCCTTCCCCTCAAAATTCCAAAAAACAAATAAATGATGGCTGTAGCCAAAATTTATAGGGGAAGAAACCACAGAAGGACTGAGTGATGCATTTTCTTCTAAGATAACTTAGAAGTTCCATGGGAAAGGAATGTTTCACCAAGCCATGGCCTCAGAGCAGCTCAGCCCAGCCCAGGTGAGAGATCACTGGCAAAATCTTGAAGGGGCAGGGAGAGAACTCTGCTACACCAGAATGAGTGTGGAGTGAGGAGCACAGGCTGCAGAATCTGCAGTGAGAATCTGGAGAAAGCAGGATGATTGAAATACTTGAAAGACTTATATGAAATGATGCAAAGTAAGGTGAATAGAACCAGGAGAACATTTTAGACAATAATAACAATATTTTAAGAATGATTATCTATGAAAGACTTATCAACACTAATGAAGTCAATGGTACAAGACAATTCTAAAGTACCCAGTATTTTTTTTAAAAACCAATGCTATGGGAGGTGGAGCCAAGATAGGGGCATGATGGCAGGCTTTTCCCCAAGAGTTCTCTTCCAAAATAATCTAAAAATCTTAAAATTATGACTAACTAAATTTTAAGAGGGACAGAACCCACAGAAAGACCCAGTGAGACAATTCTCCAGCCCAAAGTAACCTGGAAGATCGTGGGAAGGCTCTGTTCCATGGGGATGGAGGGGGAGACAGCACAGCTAGTGTGACCGGGTGGGAGTGAAGGACCTCCAGTTTTCTGGTTAACAGCCCGCAGGGCACCTGCATCCCTTCAGTTGTCAGTTCCTGGGAGCAGAAGCAGTTTCCAGACCTGTGAACATCAGGTACATCTGGAAAGATCAGCAGGTAAACCTATGCCAGAGTGATCCTGTATTCTAGGCCAGTGTAGCCCAGATCCTGAAAAACGGAAGCAGGCCTGTGGAGACACCCAGTAGGGAGCCAATGGGCAGCTACTCCCAGAGTGTTCAGCCCATGCAAGGTAAGAGGGTGAGGGGAGACTGTTAAGGTTTCTCCTCTATTCCCTGGGACAGGACTCTTGTGCTTTCTCCATATTCAGACCCTGGTGACAGTTTGGGACCCTCTATTGCCATAGAGTAGGAACCCTCCTCACAGTTCCAGTGCAGAGGGGAGGGCTTGTGGTCATCCACAGACCAAAACACAGTCAGGGAAATAGTCATAGCCTCATAAGACCTTGAAGGAACTTGTGGGGGTGGTTCTTGAAGAGGTTCTTGCAAAGGTGTCCCAATAAAAACGCAAAAGCTCTGGAAGCATCTCAAGACCAGGGCACAAGCTGGGGAAATGAGTAAACAGGAAAAAAAAGGAAGCTGACAATAGATAATTACTTTGGTTCCATGGAGGATCAAAACACATACTCAGAAGATGACAAAGCCCAAGCTTCTGTATCCAAAGTGCAAAGCTCAAAAATGATATTGAAAATAAAGTAAGGGAGGCAGAGGAAAAATTGGGAAGGTAAATAAAAGCTATGCAGGAAAAACATGAAAACTAAGTCAGCAGTTTAATCAAGGAAATACAAAAAGATGTTGAAGAAAGCAACATGTGAAAAACCAGTTTAGGTCAAATGGGAAAAAAAAACACTCCCAAAAGTTAATGAGGAGAAGAATACCTTAAAAAAACAGAATTGGACAGACAGAAAAGAAGAGAAGTAATCTCCCTGAAAAAAAATACCTTCAATTGTAGAACAGAGCTAAAGGAAGCTGATGGGTTTGTGAGGAATTAAGAAACATATACAACAACAGTAAAGGAATGAAAAAACTAGAAGAAAATAGGAAATATCTATTAAAAAATGACAACTAACCTGGAAAACAAATCCAGAAGACACAATTTAAAAATTGTCAGACTAACTGAAAGACATGATCATGAAAAGAGCCTTGAATTCATTTTTAAAGGACTTCTTCAGGAAAACTGCCTTTATATCCTGGAAGTAGAGGAAAAAAAATAGGAGCTGAGAGAATCCACCAATCTCCTTCTGAAAGAGATCCAAAAATAAATAAATAATAATCCCTAGGAATATTATAGCCAAATTCCAGAACTCCCAAGTCAAAGAAAAAATATTAGAAGCAGTCAGAAGGAAACAATTCAAATATTGTGGAACTACAGTCAGGATTAGCAGCATCTACATCCCAGAAGATCAAAGAGCTTGGAATGTAACCAAAAATCAACTACCCAGAAAAACCTATACATTCTTCTCCAAGGGAAAAGATGTACATTCAATGAAATAGGAGAATTTCAAATGTTCCTGTTGAAATGACCAAAGCTGAACAAGAAGTTTTATCTTCAAGTACAGGATTCAGGTGAAGCAAAAAGAGTGTGGACGAGAAGGTAGATTATGAGGAATTTAATGATGATGAACTGTGTGCATTTTTCCAGGCTAAGATGATACTGATAATACTCATTATGAACTTTCTCAATTAATAGTGAAGTAGGAAGGAGCATATTTAGACTAGGCACAGGAAGGAGCTGAATATAAGGGTGTAATACATTGTAAAGATGGAATCAATGGGCAAAAAGTAAATGTACTGGGAGAAAGGGAAAGGAGAGGTAGAATAGAATAAGGTATGGAAAAGAGTCAAGGAAAAGTTTTTTCAATGGAGTGAAAGGAAAAGATCAAGCGAAATGAGGGAGCTTTTTTTCTCATAGGAAATGACTCAGAGAAGAAACAACATAAACATTTAATAGGATATAGAAATCTTTTACCCTATAAGAGAAAGGAGAGGAAGGAGAATGTAGGTGATAAAGGAGAGGGTAGAATGTGGGAGAGGGTAGTCAGATACAATTTTATTTTCTTTTTGCAAGGTTGTGGGTGGGATTGGGTGACCTACCTGGGATCATATGACAGAGTGGCTGCTTAGTGTCTAATGTAGGATGTGGCTTGGGGTCTGCTGGCCCCAGAGCTGTTGCTCTGTCTGCGTCATCACTTGGCTGCCCCGCAGCACACTTTTGAAGAGGACAGAGTGAAGAGAGAAAATATAAGTGGGAGTGGGAAGGTGTGGACAGAGGGAATTTCAATCAGCAATAGCAACAATGGGAAAAAATATGGAAGTAACTTCTCTAATGGACTTATGAAAAAGATTGTGATCCATCCCAGAGACAAAGATTATGTTATCTGAATACAGACTGAAGCACATTATTTTCTCTTTTACTTTTTTTCTCTTGAGTTTTTTAATTTTTGTGAGGGGAAGGTATTATGTTTACTCTTACATGAAGACTATTTTAGTAATGTGTAAATAAATAAAAAGGAAAATTAAAAAAAACTAAACTAATATTATTTAGCTCCAGGGAGATAACTGATGAACTCTACATGTTATTTAAACATATATAACTATTGTTCTTATTTTTTTATTTACATATTTTCTTTTTTCAACATCACTATTATGGGAATATATTTTTCATCACTTCACATGAATAATCAAGGTCAAATTACTTGCCCTTTCAAGGTAAGAGGAAGAGAGGGAGAGAGTTTGGAACTCATTAAAAATAATTAGTGTTAATTTTTTTAATGTAATTGGAAAATACCAACACAAAAAATTATTTAACAAAGGAAAATGAGTCTTGGATTTCTTTTGTTTTCAATTACTGCAATAGTGTTTCTAGTTAATATATTTTGTCACCAATTAACTAATTTAATTTAAATTATGACCAATATTTATTTCAATTTAAATTCAAAATGTATATCTTATTTGTTAGAGAGATCATTTGTTACAGAATATCATTGCCAATTCTATGCTAGTGAACTAATACTAATGTTATTAATCATTTTGTTCTATGTTGAAAAATTTTCCCATTGCTAGTGGGAAATAGAGAATTGACAACCTTCTGCAAAAGACTTATGTAATATTCTACCAATAAAGAAGTCTTTTGCATCATATACTAGAAGGAGATTCAGAAAGAATTTGAATTTGATGGAGTTTTTCTTCTACATCCCTATTCCTCCATTTGTGGTAAGTGGTTAAACAAATGTCTAACATTTTTAAAAGCATCAGTACTTCATAGGAAGTAAAAAAATATTTGTACCACTTGGTTTATACTTTACAGTTTAATTTTATGTTCTTATAAATAAATGACCTCCAAACTTTTTCTATTTCTATTCTTGTGGAAAATTTTGTGGAAAATAATAATGAGAGTCAAAAGGTTTAGTGATATACAAAGAATCATATAATGAGAAGTGACCACAATTTCAAGTAAAAATGACTTGCTTTGAAATTCTGGGCATGATTTTTTTCTACTTTACATATAGTTGGAGCTATTAAAATGAGGTAAATGAAATATATATATATATATATATATATATATATATATATATTTGAAAATTCACTTAAAATTTCTAGGTCACAAAATACTATCTGTAAAATGGAGTTGAACTGCATATTTTTTTGAGATTTCTTCATCTATAGATACTATGAAATAAATAATTTATAATGTTTTCTAGAATTCCAATATTGAATCATGCCATTCTTAGGAACTTGCACACAGTTTACAATATGTAAATATTTTTTTCTTGACTTTTACTTCACCATACAAGTTAAAAATGGTAGAGTTAACTGTAAGCCCCAAGCCTTACAAATTCTAGGACATTTTTGTGACCTATGTAACATATGAGACTCTTGCTAAATTTATGAACAAGGATGAACCAGCCATGATGATATAATATAGATGTCAAAAGCATATATCAGATATATTTTCATATACTTTTGAAGCCATAAATTATAATATGAAGGCAAAGTCATCCTTGTTCATAGACTGGCATTCTCTTCACAGAATTATTAGATAGCCATTATATTCAATTTATTCAAAAGTAAGAAAATATCCCCACAGGCTTTTAACTACCCTGAAGCAGTAGGGTTGAGGATATTGGGTTGAATGTTGATATAAAGGCCTCAGTATTTCCTCCTGCCAAGTTTTCATTTTCAAATAATTGGTTGATGTAGTGGTCCCTTAAGTCAACTTCTGCTGGAAGGGAATATGACCAGTTTTAGAGAAAAGATAATTGATGAACGTTTGTAAACACACACAAGTTTACTTAATGATATTACATATGCATGTCTATAATCTATCTACCTATATCTATATCTATAGCTATATTTGTGGACAGGTAATCCAAAGGACAATAAAGTGCCAAGATTGGAGAAATGGAAGATGAAAAAATCCTAAGAAAAAAAAAACAACTAAAAATCTATACTTTAGATAGATAAATAGATAGATAGAAAGATAGATAGATACAAAGATATATACATAGATGGAAAATAGACATGTCAAATCTGAGAAGAAAAAGGAAAATGGTATTATTGAATTAGGGGTTTCTTTGTTTTTCTTCAATATACATGAGGCAATTAGAAAATCACACTGACAAAGCTTTCTTTGAAAAAGGAAAACAAATTAGTGAAAGACTGGTGGGGATAAATAAGGGTTGTTACTAAATGTAATGTCAAAAAATACCATTTTAGGTGGGGAGACTAGGCTGAATACAGATCCTGGTCAGCTAAGCATTTCAATTTTGCAATAATTTTATGTTCCATGCTCAGAAGGTGAGAGCAAATGTGCTCACGCAATTATTATGTCAATTATATCTGTTTTGAGATCATTCCAAACACCATTTGTGTCTTGCCAACAAAGATTTTTAACAACACTCTCACAAATGTATTTTTATTGATATTTACTCAATCTCATTCTAGAATTTGGGAAACCAGAACACTACTGCTAAAATGAAAGCAATGTCAGTAGGATGAAAGACAAAAGAAAAACAAAATAAAACAACAGCAACAAACCCCCAGGAACACCAGATTTTTGCTTGAACATTGAATGTCATACTTTTTCCCCTTTGGAAAGTAATTTAGAAAAAAATATTTTACATTTCATATCGATATATAAATTGTTCCAACATGAGGTTAACAGATATTACTAATATTATTTGTTCAGCAAATATTTGTTAAACATCTAACATGAAAATAATTGATATAACATTGATTTTGCAAAGAGTTTTACTCATATTCCAATCAAAACATCACAAATTCTCCATTTAGATGATCCATATATTTTTATTGCTATTTTACATAAGAATATATTGAGTCTCAGAGATCTTAAACAACTTTTTAATTAAATTGAATTTAGGTATGAGCTAGATAAATAAGGTTTTACTGATTTTAAATACAGGACTCTATTTTCTATCAAAGCAATCTATTTTCTTGTAGAAAACATTATTCCTTGTTCTAGCAAAGATTCAAAGATAAATTAAATGTGGTTTATAATTTAGTAGAGTAAAATAAACAAATATAATATATTGCATTTTGCAGAAATTTAATTTGTTGTTTTCATAGATTTCTGGGGGGGTTTTTGTTTTTGTTTTTTCGGTTTGGTTTTTATTTTTAACTTTTTTTGTTTTTTTCAAGGCAGTGGGGTTAAGTGACTTGTCGAAAGTCACATAACTAGGAAATTATTAAGTGTCTGAAGCTGGATTTAAACTCAGGTCCTCCTGACTCCAGGGCCAATGCTCTATCCATTGGCCCACATAGCTGCCCTGATTTCTCTTTATTTTTCTATTTAAATTCACAGTTCTATTTTGAACAAAGAATGTCTTTGAAAATACAACAGATTTCCTGTTACTCCCTTAGAGATTAGAAGGAAGAGATACAGAATGTTAACATGTGGGCATATGAAAAATTCTATGTCTGTTCAAAGAACATAGAATATTAAAGTTAGAACCTATACAAGTCAGGAGTCATATAGTCTAAAGTCTAAAATTAATCACATAGGGTGAAGATGACAATGATGATGATGATGATGACGACATTTCTAAAAAGTTAATATGTATTTTTATAAAATCCTCCTTTTTGAGAATCATATTATATTCAAAACATTCTTTTGCTTCTGAAAAACTTAACTGGGAAGTTTTTACTAAAGCTAATATGATATTTGCTACTCTAGAACATCTGTACATTTGTTTCTTCACATAAAAACAGTTCAGAATATTTCATTTTTGTTGCTAATACATCAAATAAATGAAAGTCTCTTCATTTTGGAACCTTTAATGTGAGGAATCTGCAACATTGTAGGAATCCTTAATTATTTCATTTCAAGACACAAATTCAAATATTTAAAGAACATTAATGAATATTACCCAAATCTTCTCTTGTTAAGTCTCACAATCACCAGTTCTTCATTCATGAGTCATATAGCATTTTTTTTATATACTATTTGCAGATCACTCACTTTTGGAAATGTTCCTCCTTCTACTTAAAATTTTGCAAGCTATTCATAGTTTTCCATACTGTGTCTAATGACAGCATCTATATAAAGTCTAACAAAGGCAGAGTGCAGTGGAATTGATACATATTGATACAAAAAATACAAAAATACAAAAATATCCCACAATTTCTCCCTACTCCAAATTAACGTCCAGGTGGCAAGTATACTGAATTTTTTCCAGACTAAAAAGCAGTTGAAGGATGATCAAGGCCTGATGTAAATAGTAACTAAGTTTGCTGTACATTATAGATTTGGGATTTAGTACAAAAATGTATATACATTATAATAGTTTTATGAATATAGTTCCAAATAGCTTTCTAGAATAGTGTGTTTATTAAAGTATCTATTTTCCTACAGCCTCTACCGTATTCATCAGTTTTCATTGTGGTCAACATCGTCAATTTGATTTTGGTGAAGTGGTATGTCAAAGATGGTCTAATTTGTATTTTTCTAATTATAAGTAATTGAAAATTGCATTTATTTTTCAAATTGATATGGATAGATTCTTGTTTTCCTTAGAAAACTGCTTCTTTATCCTTTGTTAATTTATGAAATGGGAATGACCCTGACATTTGTGTAATTGATTCAGTCCCCTATATATGTCAGAAATGATGCGATTATCTGAAAAAAATGGTTGGAAAAATACTTAATTCCCTAGTTATTTATGATTCTCCTCAATCTCATTGAAAATAATTCAAGCTTATCCATATTGCAAATACTTCTAGCTCTTAGTTTTACATAAATATTATGCATGATTTTTCTGATCAAGATGGTGAAGAAAAGTTAGGCACTATTTTAAGCTCTCCTGGCTTTTCCTCAGAACTAACATGAACAATACATGTTAAAAGATATTGGATCCAGAACATCTCCTGCAAGGTCTGTCACATGGGAGTATGGGTCAGGTGGGAGCAGAGATCAGAGACCCAGTGAAGGGACAGCAGAATAACCTGAGAAAAGCGACAGAAATCTTTGTTGTGTTAGTGGTGAGGGAGAGTTCCAGCTTGTTGGCCAGGAATTCTGTCTGACCAGCTCAGCTATACTGAAAGGCCTAGGCCACATGCTATGTGTTTTCGGTTTACGTTTTCAGCAGAGCTTCTCCCCCACACATACACACACACATACACAATACTAGCTTGTGTGTTCACCACTGAGGCTGCCTATTGAGGGGGTGGGAAAGGAAGGAAATTTTGTAACTTGAAAATATACATGTGCATACTGATGGAAATTAATTAATTAATTAAAAAAAAACAAGTGAGCAAATGGAAAGTGATAAAACTCCTTCAAAAATAGAATTGATAAATTGGAAAAGAAAATGTAAAAGGTAAATGAAGCAAACTCTTCTAATCTATATTAGAATCTTTGGAAAATAATGACTTCATGAGACACCAAGAATCTGTTAAAGAAAATTTTTTTTATAAATGAAAAAATAGAAGAAAATGAGAGACAATTTAAAAATATAGGACTACTAGAAAACCTTGAAGAAAAAAAAGCCTGGATTCCGTATAACATTATATGATAAAGAGAATTGCCATGATATCCAGAAACCAGAGGGCAAAATAGTCACTGAAAAAATACATCGATCCCCTCTTGAAAGGGATCACAAAATGAAAATTCCACAGAATATTGTGGTCAAAGTTCAGAACACCAGAATCAAGGAAAAAATTCTGCAAGCAGATAGAAAGAATAAATTGAACTACCAAGGAGCCACAGGCAGGATTACACAGGACCTGGTTTCAGCAACACTAAGGTATTGAAAGACTTGAAATATGATGTTCCAGAGAGTAAGGGAGTTTGGATTATAGTCAAGAATCCATTGTCCAACAAAAAAGAATCTTCTCTTTCAGAGGAAAATATGGATATTTAATAAAATAGGGGTCTTTCTACTTTTCTTGTGAGGAAAAGACTAGGGCTAAACAGAAAATTTGGTCTTCAAAAAGGAGTCTCAAGAGGTACTTGTAAAGGTAAATGGAGAAAAAATAAAAATAAAACTATTTTCCAATATGATGAAACTTATTACATACCCACCAGGGAGGAAGATTCTCTTAATTCTTGAGAATTGTAACTCCATTGGAGGGAATATATACCTAGTCAGAAGGAATGGAAATTTATGACACATCTATTACTTTCATGGAATAATTTAAATATAATATTTCATTAAAAGGGGGAATTATAAAGAAACAGAAGGAAGGGGAAGACTGAATGGGGTAAATTATATCACAGTAAGAGATATAAAAGACCTATTTCAAGAGAGGGGAAGAAGGAAAGAGATGAGAACACTTGAAATTTACTCTCATCAGATTTGGCTCAAAGAGAGATTAACACACATATTCAGTTGAGTTTAGAAACTTATCTTTCAAGTATTAAGAGGGGAAAGAGGGGAGAAGAAATAAGGGACAGACAGAAGGCAAGGAAGGAAGAATGACTAAAGAGAAATGGGAAAGAAAGGGGAAGGGGCTGGATAGAAGGGGGAAAACACACTGAAAGAGGATGTATTAAGAAAAAAAAATAATTGCATATAGGGATAAGATAAAAAAGGGGCCAAAATACAAATAGAGGAAAGAAAGCATGGAAAATAATACAGAGTTAGTAATTATAACTTTGAATTTTAATTAAATAAACTCTGCCATGTAATGGAAATTGATAGCAGAATGACATAAAAATCTAATTCTCCTCTAAATGTTGTTGAAAAAGAAACACATTTGAAGCAGAGAGAAACATAAAGAATAAGTGTAAAAGTCTGGAACATAATATATTATGCTTCAGCTGCAGTGAAAAAAAAAAGGTAGGGGTAGCAATTCTTATCTCAGAAGCTGCAAAAATAGATCTCATTAAAAGAAATAAAGAAGGAAACTATATTCTCCTAAAAGCTACCATAGATTATGGTGTGATTTCAATACTTAATATGTTTGCACCCAAGTGGTATAATATCCAAATTCTTAGAAGACAAACTGAACAAGTTACAGGTATGCATAGGCAGCAAAATTCTACTGGTGGGGACCTCAACCTTTATCTCTCAGAATTAGATATATCTAACCATAAAATGAACCAGAAGGAAGTTAACAATATAAATAAAATATTAGAAAACTTAGACATGATAGAACTTTGGAGAAAATAGAACAAGGATCGGAAGGAAGATACCTTTTTTCTCTGCAGTACATGATGCCTACATAAAAACTGACCATGTGAAATGTATAAAACCATCTTAATCTAATGCAGAAAGGCAGAAATATTGTTTGCATCCTTTTCTGTCCAAGATACAATTAAAAACCAGGTGCAATAAAGGGCCATGGAGAGATAGACCTAAAACTAAATGAAAACTAAATACCCAAATATTAAAGAATGAGTGGATCAAACAACAAGGCATAGAAGGAATTAATGATTTCATCCAAAACAATGACAACAAGGTGACATTATAAAATTTATGGGATACATCAAAAGCAGGTATTGGTTATATATTATATCTCTAAATACTTATATGAATAAAATAAAGAGAAATCAATGAACTGAGCATGTAACTAAAAAAAGTTACAGAAAGAATAAACTAAAAACCCCAATTGAATACTAAAGTAAAAATTAGAAAATTAAAGGAGATAGTAATAAAATCAAAAGAAACCTATTGAAATAATTAATTAAGCAAAGAGTTGGTTTTATGAAAAAATGAAATAGATAAACCTTTGGTTAATCTGAATTAAAAAAAGAAAGAACACCAAATTACTAGTATCAAAAATGAAAAATGAGAATTCACCATCAATGAAAAGGAAATTAAAGTAATAATTCAGAACTATTTTGCTGAACTATATACTAATAAATTTTATAATCTAAGTGAAATGGATAAATATTATAAAAATATAAATTATCCACAATAAAATAAGAGGAAATTAAATACCTAAATAATCCTATCTCATAAAAAGAAATTCAATAATCAAAAAAAGGGACAAAACATCTACAAGGCCAGATGGATTCACAAGCGAATTCTCTCAAACACTGAAAGAAATATTGGTTATATTTCTATATAAACTATTTGTAAAAACAGGTGAAGATGGAATTCTGCCTAATTCTTTCTATCACAATACAATGGTGCTGATACCTAGACCAAGAAGAGTCAAAATAGAGAAAGAAAACTATAGACAATTTCTCTAATCAATATGGATGCAAAAATTTTAAATAAAATATTAGCAAAGCAATTATAGCAAATTATCCCTAGAATAATACACTATGATAATGTGGGATTTATTCCAGAAATGCAGGATTAGTTAATTAGGAAAAACTATCAGAATAATTGACTTTATCAGTAACAAGCTTAACAGATATCAGATGATAATCTCAGTAGATGCTGAAAAAGCCTTTGAAAGCATACAACACACATTCCTAATAAAAATGCTACTCTGACTAAATTTTCAAGATACAGAACCCACAGAGGGATCCAGTGAGGCAGTTCTCCAGCCCAGGGTCACCTGGAAAATAGTGGAAAGGCTCAGCTCCATGGCATTAGAGGGGTGGCCTGCCAGAATGAAGGAATTTCAGCCTCCTGGAGGCATCCCAGGGTGCTTAGAAGCCCCAGCTCATGACAGCAGGGGCAGTTTACTAACCTAAATGCCAGAGAGCACTGGGCACACCTTAGAAGATCAGCATGGTGGAGGGGGTTGTGCCTCTGCCAGAATGAGTGGCAGCATGGCCATAGCAGCCCAGATTCAGGAACCGGAAGTAGATGAGACCAGTAAACAGGAGGCTCCAGGCAACTGAGTCTTGAGTGCTCAGCCTAGGTAGGGGAGTGGAGAGAGACTTCCAAGGACTGTCCTCTGTACCTGGAACAGGACTCTGAGGCTCTGAACACATTCAAACCCTGATCACAGTCTAGGGCCCCCATAGAACAGCAGGGCCCCTCCACCTCAGCCCCGTGGCAGAACTTGTGCACTTGTGGTCATTCATAGACCAGGAGGGAAGGCAGATCTTCATACACTGAGATCCTTGTGTGTGTGTGGGGGGGGGTGTCCCAATGATACTCAAAAGCTCAAGAAATACCCCAAAACCACGCACAGGTTGGGGAAATGAATAAACAGAGAAAAAGAGGAACACCACTGAGAAATACATTGTCTAGGATATAAAGAAGGATCAGAATACTCAATCTGAAGATGAAGAAGTCCAAGTTCCTGCATCTAAAGACTGCATGAAAATGAAGTGAGGGAGATAGAAGAAAAATTGGGAAAAGAAATGAGGGAGATACAGGAAAAACATGAAAAAGAAGTCAGCAGCTTAGTCAAGGAGACCCAACAAAATTCAGAAGAAAATAACATGTTAAAAATCAGCATGGGGCGGAGCCAAGTGGCGAAAAGAAGGGATCGAGTCCTAGGCGCTCCCTGATAAAACTTGAAACTAAGGACTCTAACTAAACTTTCGAGAGACAGAACCCATAAAGGGACCCAGAGAGGCAGTTCTCCTACTCAAAGTAACCTGGAAAAGAGCAGGAAAGACTCTGTTCCCTGGGTTCGGAGGGGAGGCCTGCCAGAGGGGTGGCCCGTCTGAGCAAAAGAACTTCAGCCTCCCGGAGGCAGCCCCAGGGTGCTGGGAGCCGGGGCTCACAGCAGCGGGGGAGTCTCCTGAGCTGCAACCTGGGGAGCACCGGGCACAAAGTGGGGGAACAGTGGGGGACCTCTGCCAGAACAAGCACATGGAGACCAGCCCTCAGGGCACACAGCATGCAGCTTGGTCTTTTGGCAGCCCAGATCCAGAAACAGAAGCAGGCATTGCCAGTAAGCAGGAGCCCACAGGGCATGAGCCCATTGAGCTGAGGTAGGGAAGTGAAGAAAGACTGCCGAGCTCTGTCCTCTGCCTCTGGAACAGGACTCTGGGGCTCTGACCACATTCAGATCCTGATAGCAGTCTAGGCCCCCCCATAGAACAGCAGGACCCCCCACCTCAGCCCCAGGGCAGAGGGGGGCACATAGGGTCATTCACAGACCAGGAGGGAGGAAAAAGCCTCACACACTGAGACCCTTGTGGGAGTGTCCCAAAAGATCAGGAAGCACCCCAAAACCAGGCCCAGGCTGGGAAAATGAGCAATCAGAGAAACAAGAGGAAGACCATTGAGAAATATTTTGCATATGAGCCCATCAAAATACTCAGTCTGAAGATGAGGAAGCACAAGCTCCTGGATCTAAAGACTCCAAGAATAAACAGAAATTGGGTTCAGGCTATGACAGAGCTGAAAAAAGACTTTGAAAATCAAATGAGGGAGTTGGAAGAAAAACTGGGAAAAGAAAGGAGATGTAGGAAAAACATGAAAATGAAGTCAGCAGCTTAGTCAAGGAAATCCAAAAAAATGCTGAAGAAAATAGCATGCTAAAAACCAGATTAGGTCAAGTGGATAAAACAGTTCAAAAAGTTATGAAGGAGAAGAATGCCTTAAAAAGCAAAATTGGTCAGATGGAAAAAGAGATAAGAAAACTCTCTGAGTAGACCAAATCCTTCAGAGAAAGAATGGAATTCAGGGAGATTGATGAATTTACCAGAAATCAAGAATCAATACTTCAAAACCAAAAAAATGAAAAATTAGAAGAAAATATGAAATATTTCATTGAAAAAACAACTGATATGGAAAACAGACTTAGTTAGGAAAGATAATTTAAAAATTATTCAAATACCTGAAATTTATGATCAGGAAAAGAGCCTTGACATCATTTTCAAAGAATTACTACAGGAAAATTGCCCTGATATTCTAGAAGCAGAGGGCAAAATAGAAATGGAGAGAATCCACCGATCCCCTCGAGAAAGAGATCCCCAAAAAGCAACCCCTAGGAATATTATAGCCAAGTCCTAGAACTCCCAACTCAAAGAGAAAATATTACAAGCAGCCAGAAGGACACAGTTCAATTATTGTGGAGCTGCAGTCAGGATCACACAGGACTTAGCAGCAACTACATTGGAAGCTCGAAGGGCTTGGAATATATTATACCAGAAGGCAAAAGAGCTTAGAATGCAGCCAACAATGAAGTACCCAGCAAGGCTGAATGTCCTCTTCCAGAGAAAAAGATGGATTTTCAATGGACCAGGGGAATTTCAAATGTTCCTTTTGGAATGGCCAGAGCTGAACAGAAGGTTTGATCTTCAGATACAGGACTCAGGTGAAACATGGAGATTGGAGGAGAAGGGGAAAATATGAGGGACTTAATGATGATGAACTGCATGTATTCCTGCATAGAAAAATGACACTGATAATACTCATATGAACCTTCTCAGTTAATAGAGCAGGTAGAGGGAGCTTTTATAGTTGAAGCACAGGAGAAAGCTGAATTTGACGATAAAATATGGAGTCAATAGAAAAAAAAGGGAAATGTAATGGGAGAAAGAAAAAGGAGAGGGGGAACAGGCCAAGATATTTCATATTATAAAATTTTTCTTTATTACAATGAGCTATTGAAATGATATGGAAGGGAGGAGGCAAGGGGGAATGAAGGAACCTTTGCTCTCATCAGAGGTGGCTAGGAGAGGAAACAGCATATATACTCAATGGGGTATAGGCATCTGGAATAAGAAGGAGAGGGGAGCAGGGGGGAAGGTGTGGGGATGTGAATAAAGGAGGAGAGGATGGACCATGGCTGGAGAGTGGTCAGATAAAACACATTTTCTTTTTTCCTTCTTGCAAGGGGCTGACATTAGAAGGCCTGTCCAGCACCATAGGGCCCGGTGGATTCTGGGCCTAAAGGGTGGTATGGGGGTTAAGGGCTTCTTGGCCCCAGGACCAGGGATCTGTCTGCTGTACCACACAGAGACCCTACAGCAGAATCAGAGGGAAAGGAGAGAGAAAATATAATACATGGTAGTGGAGAAATAAGAAAGGAGGGAGTTGCGATCAGCAATGGCAACGGTGGAAAAATATGGAAGTAACTTTTGTGATGGACTTACCATAAGGAATGCAATCCACCCATGACAGAGTTGTTGGTGTTGGAACAAAGACTGAATCACATTTTTTGTTATTATTATTTGTGGGAGGGTGCAGGGCAAATGGGAATGGGTGGCCTGCCTGGGGCCACATAGCAGGGTGATCTTTGGGTGTCTGAGGCCAGATTTGGACCCAGGTGCTCCTGGCTCAAGTGCCAATGCTCTGTCTGCCACCCAGCCACTCCTACTATTATTACTATTTTATTTTATTTTGGTTCCTTTTTTTTCCTTCTTTTAAGTTTTTGCAGGGCAGGGGGGATCCAGTAGCTTGTATGTCACATGGCTGGGTGATTGTTGGGTCTAAGGGGCTGGATGTGGGCTCGGATGCTCATGGCTCCAGGGCTGCTTCTTTGTGCATTGCGCCACCTGGCCATATATACAATTATTACTATTATTTTTTTAATTTTAATTTTTTTTCCTCTCCCCTTTACTTTATCGCCCAAGCACGTCTATCTATATTCATGATGGGGAGGGGTGTTTGTTTACTCTTAAACAAGAATATTTTATTAATGTAAAAAAAAAATTTGTACAAAATGAGAATTAAAAAATTAAATTAAATTAAAGTGAACATGAAAAAAGCAGCATAGGTCAAGTGAATGAAATAGTTCAAAAAGTTATTGAGTTCAGGAATGCTTTAAAAAGCAGAACTGGCCAGATGGAAAAAGAAATAAGAAAACTCTCTGAGGAAAATAAATCCTTCATATGTAGAATGGAACTAAAGGAAGTTGTTGGCTTTATGAGAAATCAGGACAATACTTCAAAACCAAAAGAATAAAAAATTAGAAGAAAATGTGAAAAATCTCATTGAAAAAACAACTGATCTGGGAAACAGATTCAGAAAAAGATAATTTAAAAATTTATTTTGATACGTGAAAGTCATGATCAGGAAAAGAGCCTTGACATCATTTTTAAAGAATTCATACAGGAAAATTTCCCATAGATCCTAGAAGCAGGGGGCAATATAGAAATTGAGAGAATCCACTGATCTCTCCCGGAAAGAGATCCAAAAAAACCCAAAACAGCCCCCAGGAATATTGTAGCCAAGTTACAGAACTCCCAAGTCAAAGAGAAAATATTACAAGCAGCCAGAAGAAGAGTTCAAATATTGTGAAGCTGCAATCAGGATCACACAGGGCTTAGCAGCAAAAACACTGAAAGCTTGTAGGGCGTGGAATATAATATTCCAGAAGGCAAAAGTACTTGGAATGTAACTGAGAAGCAACTACCTAGCAAACTGAACGTCTTCCTGGGAAAAATATGGACTTTCAATGAACCAAGGGAATTTCAAATGTTCTTGTTAAAATGGCTGCAGCACATTTAAAAAGATGAGCAGAGTGAAAGGAGAAAGAAAAGATAGTGTATGGTAGTTGTGATCAGCAATGGCAACAGTGGAAAAATATGGAAGTAGCTTTTGTGATGGACTTGTCATAAAGAATGTGATCCACCCATAACAGAGCTGGTGGTGTTGAAACACACTCTGAAACATATCATCATCATCATGATCATCATCATCATTATTTTGGGGCATTGTGGGTCAGGTGGGGCTGGGTGGCTTGCCCGGTGCTGCACAGCTGGGTGATTGTTGGGTGTCTGAAGCCATATTTGAACCCAGGTACTCCTGGCTCCATGACTGGTACTCTGTCCACTGTGCCACCTAGGTACCCCTATTATCATTATTGTTATTATTACTATTATATTACTATTATTATTATTATTTTATTTTATTTTATTTTGTTTTGTTTTGTTTTGTTTTGTTTTGTTTTGTTTTGTTTTGTTTTGTTTTGTTTTGTTTTGTTTTTTCAGGGCAATGTGGTTGGAGTGGCTTGCCCAGGGTCACAAAGCTGGGTGATCGTTGGCTGTCTGGGGCCAGATTTGGGCTCAGGTGCTCCTTGCTCCAGGGCTGGTGATCCATCTACTGTGCCACCTAGCTGACATTATTATTATTATTATTATTATTATTACTAATTATTAATTATTGTTGTTATTATTTTAATTTTTTCTCTTTCCTTTATTTTATTGCTCATGAGGGGGGGTCTATATTTTGGGGGGGAGGGGTTATTATATTTATGCTTAAATAAAAATATTTTAGTAATGTATGAAAACATCATTTGTACAAAAATAAAAATAAATATAAAAATGTGAAAAAATTTAAAAAATAATAATATATTTATTGCAGCAGTTAGTTTAATGTTTAACATAATTCAACGTAAACCTATATAGCCTTGCCCTGTTTTTTTTTATTTTGGAGGTCATTTATTACTTGTTCATTTTTTATTCTAAGATAGTTATTTAAGTATTTTATTTTCTATCTCTTTTTGTAGGTATTTTTGAATTTTATAATTGGTTAATTTTGTAAATATTCAGATCATCAGTTACTTGGTATATAAATGAGATGAAAGCTCTTAAAATTGTTTTCAATTCTTTATTATTTGAAAATTCACATTTTATGTTTAACACAAGCAATTTGCTTTTTTTATTCTTAGAAATAAACTAGTGGTTTATCTATTTATAAATTTGATTCTTATTTATAGTTATTCATTACATTTTTAGCTTCCTTTTTTAAATTTCATCTTTTATTTTAAAGTGTTTTATTCCATTAATTTATAGAGGAGGTTATTTATTGCTTTTAAGTTTTCCTATTTTATCATTACATGTAAAATTCATTTATTTTCTATTAGAAAAGATTTAAATATATTTTTCCCTTAAAAACTGCTTTGGCTATATACACTATATATTTTTATTTTTTATTTTTTCATATTTAATGAAATTCCCAATTATTCTTATGATTTGTTCTTTGAACCACACATTCTTCATGATTGCCACTTAGTTCTCAAATAATTTAAACTTTGCTTCATAGCCCTATATAGAATTTTTTATGACATTACTGTTAGCAGGAGTCATGTAATATTTTTCTCTTCTGCATTTATTTATGGCTTTTATTGTAATACATGATTAATTCTGCTGGAAATGCTATTTACAACTGAGAAAAAGAAATACTCCTTTATATTCTTCATCAATCTTCAAAAACTCATTATAATTTGTAAAATTCTATTCAATTCTTTAACTTCTTTTCCTTTGGGAGAATTAAGTTTTTATGGGTATAGAGGATAAATTGAGGTCCCCATTTATTATAATTGTATTGCCTCATTCTTTTAGATATTTAGCTTTTAAGAATTTAGATGTAGGACAGCTAGGTGACACAGTGGATAGAGCACTGACACTGGAGTCAGGAGCTCCTCAGACACTTAATATTTACCTAGCTGTGTGACCTTCTGCAAGTCATTTAACTCCATTGCTTTGCAAAGACAAAACAAAATGTGGTGAATATAAACTTAATAATGCTATTAATCCAGTTTCTATGAAACCTTTTATCAAACTGTAGTTTCCCTGTTTATTCCCTTCAGTTATCATTTCTGTTTTTCCTTTTACTTTGTCTGAATGCATGATTGCTATCCTTCAAATTTTTACTTCAGTTTAAGCATATCTTTCTTTTTCAAGTATTTCTTTCAAACTATATATTGTTAGATTCTGATTTCTGATTCATTCTGCTATCATAGTCCATTTGAATGAATTCATTTACCTCATACACATTTTTGTAATTTTTATATAATTCCATCCTATTCTCATATGTTCCCTTCTATTTTTTCTCTACCCTCACTTAAAGACTATGTTTTAATTTTGATTAATACTTCTCTAAATCTACCCTTCTGTTATTGCTCTGCTTTCCCTTAATATCATTCCCTTCTATTTCCCTGCAGTACAATATACATTTCTGAATCTAGCTTTATGCTAGCATTTTCTTCCTCCCTTTAACAAAGTCAGATAAGAGTCAAAATGTCTGCCTCTGCAATTTGGAGAACTTCTCCTCTACCTACTGCTACTTCATTGTATAAATTATCATGTACTTAGATATCTTTCCTTCTTTTCCTTTCTTTTTGTATATTCCTCTTCCCTACACCTTCCATTCTTTTATTGAGGTTGTCCTATCACAACTGTATCAATTCAAAGATTTATTTCTAATTAAATTTTATCCATGCCTTCTGAGAGAAATAGATATAGATATAGATATAGATATAGATATAGATATAGATATAGATATAGATATAGATATAGATATAGATATAGATATAGATATAGATATATAGATATAAAATCTCCCTCTGTGATAATATTAAGATCTCTCCTTTTCTGAATTTTGTAAATAAGAGATTTAGGTCAATCAGCTTGCAATTAGCTGTGACTGTTAGAAGCCTTATTGGATGGGTAGATGGGTGGCACAGTGGATACAGCACCAGCCCTGGAGTCAGGAGTATCTGAGTTCAAATCTGACCTCAGACACTTAATTATTACCTAGCTGTGTGGTCTTGGGAAAGCCACTTAACCCTGTTTGCCTTGCAAATGTCTAAAACAAAGACTTAATGGAATCACTCACAGCTTTCTGGGGCAGTCTGCAAGTTCAGAGCAATAGAATGCTTAATTCCTATGATCTGGTTATTTGTCTTTGTTATTTCACTGCAGGTTAAATGCTGGTCTAGAGGCTAGAATTGAAATAACACATTTCCAGTGCTTTTTTTCAGCTCAGTAATTGTAATAAAAGCAATTTTTAATTGTCTTTTGTTACAAAAGAACTCGATGTAAATTTCAATCATAATATTTTTGTACTTGGTTAATTGTAAAGAAATGTGTCTATTTTGCTATATGAAAATCAGAATATTGTGATTTGGGGAGTCCCACTTGAGATGACTCCTCTCTACCTTTTACCCACTTCTGGGTAGTAGCAATTAGAATTGCTGAATGCCACTGCTTTTTGCATATTGAAATAATTTTCAGAATTTTTGAGATTTCTTTCTGTTGTGGTACTTTCTAACCTGTGGCACAATCTTGCCCCTCTGAATCCCTTAGCAAAGAAATATTTCATGGTAGATACATACAGTGACTTATTCTTGACTTTTCAAATTATAATTCAGTATGGTGCATGTTCTAGATCATTGTTGAATAAGTTTATACTGAATTGTTCCTCTCACTTTTCCATCTTGACCTGGTTTCCACAGGGCTTTTCCACATTACAAGATAGATACAATTTACAATTAACCTAGAGAAAAAAAATTGATTTAAATTTGCATAAAGAGATTTTTATAAAAAAGATAATTTAATAATCACTTCTTTTTTTATAGACAAAGCACATTAATCAGAAAGCAGGTGCCATCCATTCAGAAAGTGACAAATAAACATTTGCATATTAATATTATAAATTATTATTGTTGTTCAAAGATATCCAACACTTTGGGACATCATTTAGGAATTTCTTGCCAAAGATACTGGATTAGCTTCCTAGTTCCTTCTCCACATCATTTTACAGATGAGGAGAATGAGTCAGATTAATCTCACTAACCTATGATCACACAGCTAATAACTCTGAGATTGGTTTTGCACTTAGGAAAAGACATCTTCCTGATTCCCGGACTGATATTTTGTTCAATGTATGAACTCGTTGTCTCATAAATTATTCACAAGATATAAAATGATATATAGAGAATTCTGAATGACTTTGGAAGTTTAATATGTATGAAACAAAGTGAAGTGAGTAGAAATAAGTGTATACCTATTAATGAAAGTGAAACCCACATTAAGAAATTTCTGAATTCTGATACTTTGAAAAGTCAGTTTTGATTCTTGGATACCAAAGAAGAAACATATTTTCCGTCTTAACTACAGAGAGTACACAATAATAATGGCTTCCAATATATTCTGTCTGCTTGTTTGGTTTAACTGTGCATTTTTTAAGGTGTGTGTTGTTTAAAAGTGAGTTTTGAGGAATGACAAATGTATTTTCAAAGAGCACTAAACAGTTTTTATAGGAATGAAAAGGAGAAAAACTATGCTCCTACTAGTTCGTATTCTCCTAAAATTGAATAGATTAAAAATTTAGGTTTATTATGAATTAGAGGAATAAAATGTAAATTTAGAGAAATGAAATATAATATGATGAGAAAGAAGGCAAGAAAAGAATGATCTAGATTCTAAAAAGATGAATTCAGAGATGAGTTTAATGCAGAGATATTATAAAGAAAATTATTGTGTTGTTATTAGCTTGAAACTATGCCTCCATTTATTTAGTCATCAGAATTTTCTTCATCCATCAGGGAATCAAAAAGCATTTATTGAATTACTGCTATGATCTAAACAAAGGGACAACTGTTACTTAGCCAGTGACATAACTAGAAAATTTTGATTTAACTACATTTAAGAACAGACCAAATCTCTTTGCTTTTAAAAATGCAGATAAATTACTTGATCTTACATATAGAATTATGTTACAGTGTGGAAAAACCCAGCATATTTTTGTCATAAGTACTACTTTGTATATAATATACATCAATCTCAACCCCCCAACATTTGCCTCAGCACATTTAGACCAGAGATATAGAGGAAATCTATAATAATTTAACAAATGCCTAATCCTTGCAAGTTTAGAGATTTTAGTGTAACCACAATCATATCTGTAGTGCCATAAAAGTTTTTTATACTAACTTTTAAATACACTATTAGTTTAACAGAATTTTGGGTTTCAAGAAGCACCTGACTAGTGTGCTTGCTAAATTCTCAGAGGCTACTTTGGATGCAATTATCCCTATATTTAAGGTTTAAAAGGGTTGTCTGTAATTTTCACATTTTTCTTAAGTACAGAGATCTCTCTTTCAATTTTGACATTTTTGTCTTCAAGGAAGGAAACTATATAGGGGAAGGGACTTTAATTATAGTCCTCAGAACTACTGGATTTTTCTTAAGAACTAAGGTGAGTAGGGGATATGAAACTCATTCGACATCCATCAGGGCACAATGGGAAGATGTCAAAGGCATGTTGTGATTTGCTATTTCTTTAAAACTGTGCTCACTCACCTCATCCTTTTCTAACCCACTGACAAGAAAATTAGTCATAAGAACTCACTCTCACACAGCTGGCCTCTTCAATGAGCCAGAAGAGAAATGTCACCTTTTCATTAGTTTAGCTCTCCTAATGATTTAACTCGTTGTACAATTAAATACTAAGGATATTTCCCTTAGAATCTTTTCTGATTTTTTTATTAGACTGGAAATATTGTAGATTGTTTCCATCACACTTCCTTCATTTTTTAGAAAGATTTCATTTATTTTGAGGTTTACAATTTTCCCCCAATCTTGGTTTCCTCCCCCACCCTCAAAGAAGGCAGTGTTTTACTCTTTGCATTGTTTCCATGGTATATACACACATTATTATCAGTTGAATGTGATGAGAGAGAAACCATATTCTTAAGGAAGACAAATAAAGTATAAGAAATAGCAAAATCATATAATAAGATAACAGATTTTTTTCCTAATATAAAGGTAATAGTCTTTGGTTTTTGTTTACACCACAGTTCTTTCTGTGGATACAGATGTTATTTTCCATCTCAGATGACCCAAAATTGCCCCTGATTGTGACACTGATGGAATGAGCAAGTCCATCAAGGTTGATGATCACCACCATGTTGCCGTTAGGGTGTACAATGTTTTTCTGGTTCTGCTCATCTCATTCAGCTTCAGCTCATGCAAATCCTTCCAGGTTTCCTGAATTCCCATCCTCCTGATGTCTAATAGAACAATAGTGTTCCATGACATACATATACCACAGTTTGTTAAGCAATTCCCCAATTGAAGGACATTTATTAATTTCCAATTCTTTGCCACCACAGACAGTGTTCCTATGAATATTTTTGTACAAGTGATGTTTTTAACCATTTTTCATAATTTCTTCAGGTCATAGATCCAGTAGTGGTATTGCCTGATCAAGGGGTATGCAACTTTTTGTTGCCCTTTGTGCACAATTCCAAAGTGTTCTCCAGAAAAGTTGGATGAATTCATAGATCCACCAACAATGAATTAGTGTCCCAGATTTCCCACATCCCTTACAATGTTGATCATTATCCTTTCTGATAATATGGGCCAGACTGAGAGGTGTGAGATGGTATCTCATAAATGCTTTAATTTGCATTTCTCTAATAAATAATGATTTAGGGAAATTTTTCGTATGACTATGGATCGCTTGGATTTCCTCAACTTTAAATTACCTTTGCATATCCTTTGAAAATTGGGGAATGGGTTCTTTTTGAAAATTTGATGCAGTTCTCTGTATATTTTAGAAATGAGTCCTTTGTCAAGTACTAACTGTAAAATTATTTTCCAAATTATTTTCCAAATTTCTTTTAATCTTGGTTATAGTGGTTTTGACTGTGCAAAAGTATTTTAATTTAATGTAATCAAAATTATCTAGTTTGTTTTTAATGTTGCTCTCCATCTTTTTTGGTCATAAACTGCTTCCCTTTCCAAAAATCTGAAAGGAAAACTACACTTTGAACTTCTAGTTTATTTATAAAATTGTTTTTTATGTATAGATCCTGCATCCATTTTGTTCTTATCTTGGTATAGAGTGTGAGGTGTTGGTCTAATCTAAGTTTCTTCCATACTAACTTCCAATTTTCCCAACAGGTTTTATCGAAGAGAGACTTTTTATCCCAATAGTTGGACTATGGGTTTATCAAACAAGGGATTACTATTATCATTTCCTGCTATTGCACCTAGTCTATTTCACTGATCCACCACACTGTTTCTTAGCCAATACCAGACTGATGCTTTATAATATAATTTTAGATCTAGTAAAGTTAAGCCATCTTCTTTTGCACTTGTTTCATTGAATCACTGGAAATTCTTGATTTTTAATTTCTCCATATTAGTTTACTTTCAATTGTTCCTAAATCATTAAAGTAATTTTTTGAGAATTTTGATTAGTAGGACACTTAATTTTGATGGAATTGTCATTTTTATTATATTAGCTTGACCTATCCATGAGCAGTTAATGTTTGCCCAATTTCAATCTGATTTTATTTGCATGAGAAGTGTTTTGTCATAGTTTTCAAAAGGTTTTTGAGTCTTCCTAGGTAGATAGACTTGCAGGTATTGTATATTATCTGAGGTTACTTTGGATGGGATTTCTTTTTCTAACTCTTTCTACTGTGTCTTGCTAGTCATATATAGAAGTGTTGAGGATTTATGGGGGTATGTTTTATATCCTTCTACTTTGCTAAAGTTGCTAATTATTTCTAGCAGTTTTCAGATGATTTGGGGGTATTTTCTAGGTATACCATCATGTCATCTGCAAAGAAGAGTGAGAGTTTTGTCTCTTCCTTCCCAATTCTAATTCCTTCAATTTCTTTTTCTTCTTTTATGGCTGATTCTAACATTTCTAATACAATTTTGAATAGTAGTGGTGATAATGGGCATCTTTGTTTCACCCCTTATCTTATTGAGAATGCCTCTACCTATCCCCATTGCATTTAATGCTTGTTGATGGATTCAGTTAGATAATGTTTATTATTCTAAGGAAGAAACCATTTATTCCGATACTCTCTAGTGTGTTGAGTAGGAATGGGTGCTCTATTTTGTCAAAAGCTTTTTCAGCATCTCTTGATATAATCATATGATTTCCTGATTGGTTTGCTATTGACATAATTAATTAAATTGACAATTTACCTAATATTATACTAATTCTGCATTCCTAGTATAAATTCTACTTGGTCAAAGTGTATTATTGCATTGAAAACTTGTTTTCATTTTCATAAGATTTTATTTAAGATTTTTTGCGTCTATTATTCATCAGGGAGATAGGCCTATAATTTCTCTTTTCTATTTTAACTCTTCCTCGTTTAGGTATCAGCACCATATTGTTGTTACAGAAAGTGTTAGGAAGAGTTCTGTCTTTACCTATTTTTTCCAAAGAGTTTATATAGAATTGGAACCAATTGTTCTTACATGTTTGAGAGAATTCACTTGTGAATCCATTTGGCCCTGGGGCTTTTTTCTTAGGGAGTTCAGTGATGGCTTGTTGAATTTCTTTTTCTGAGATAGGGTTATTTAGTTATTTAATTTCCACTTCATTTAACCTGGGCAACTTAAATTTTTGTAAACATCAGTCCATTTCATTTAGATTGCCAAATTTATTGGCATAGAGTTGGACAAAAAATTCTGAATTTTTACTTTAATTTTCCCTTCATTGGTGGTTAGTTCACCTTTTGCATTTTTGATATTAGCAATTTGGTTTTCATCGTCCTTTTTTTTAATCAAATTGACCAGAGGTTTATCAACGTTATTGGTTTTTTCATGAAACCAACTCTTGGTTTTGTTTATTAGTTCAATAGATTTCTTGCTATCAATTTTATTAATTTCTCCTTTAATTTTTAGAATTTTTAATTTGCTATTTAATTGGGGGTTTTTAATTTGTGCTTTCTCTAGTTGTTTAGTTGCATATTTAGTTAATTGTTGTCCTCTTTATCTAATTTATTCATCTATACATTTAAATATAAAATATATCCCTTGATAGCTTCCTTGAGTTAATACTATAGGTTTTGGAATTTTTTTCATTATTGTCATTATCTAGAATGAAATAACTAATTCATTCTATAATTTGTTGTTTGATCCACTCATTTTTTTCAAATGAGGTTATTTAGTTTGCAATTAGTTTTGGGTCTAGATCTCCATAGCCCAATATTGCATATGATTTTTTATTGCACTATGATCTGAGAAAGATATATTCACTATTTCTGCCTTTCTGCAACTGATCATTAGGTTTTTATGTCCTAGCACATGGTCAATTTTGGTGTAAATGCCATGTATTGGAGGAAAAAAATATTCCATTCTATTTCCATTCAATTTCCTCTATAAGTCTAGCATATCTATGTTTTGTAACAATCTTACCTCCTTAACTTCCTTCTTGTTTATTTTATGATTAGATTTATCTAAATCTGAGAAAGGGTGGTTGAGGTCTCCCACTAGTAGAGTTTTGCTGTCTGTGCCTTACTTAAGCTCTTTCAACTTTTCATCTAAGAATTTGAATGCTATACCATTGGTTGCATACATAGTTTGTATTGAAATTATCTTATTTTCTATGGTGCCTTTTAGAAGGATTACTTTCCTCCCTTAACTCTTTTAACACTATTTTGCAGCTGTTTTGTCTGACATAAGAATTGCTACCCCTGCTTTCTACACTTCACTTGAAGCAAAATATTTTTTGCTCCAATCTTTTACCATTACTCTATATGTATCTCTCTGCTTCAGATGAGTTTCTTGTAAGCAGCATATTGTAGGATTCTCCTTTTTTAAAGCTCTCTGCTATTTGCTTATATTTTAAGGGAGACTTCATACCAATCACATTCATAGTTATAATTATTAACTTTTTATTGTCCTCCATGCTATCTTTCCTGTTTGTATTTTCCCCCCTTTTCACTTTATCGATATTCACTAGTATTTTGTTTCTGAATACTGCCCCCATCAGTGTGTTTGCCCTCCTTTATTAATCCCCTCCCCTCTCTTTCCCCTTTCCCCTTTCTCCTTCCTTCCCTTCCTTCTGTTAGTTCCCTTTTTTATTCCCCCTCCCTGTCCCCCCACCCTATTTCCCCTTTTAATACTTGAAAGGTAAGATAAGTTTCTAACTTAACTGAATGTGTGGTGTATAAGTTAAATTTAAGCCAAGTAGGACGAGAGTAAGTTTCAGATGCTTCTCTTCTCCTCCCTTCTTCCCCTCTTTTAAAATTGCTCCTTTGTACCTCTTAATGTAATGAGATATACCCCATTTAATCTCCTCCATCCTCTTGTCTCCTGTCACCCTTTTTATGAAGGTATTGTTTTTAAATCATTCTGTGTCACAGTAAAGTCATGAGTGTCCATCGCTTCTAGGTAAGTATATTCTCTCTAATTGAGTTACAATTCTCAATAGTTATTAGAATATTTCTCCCAAGTAGGGATATAGTCAGTTTCATCTTATTGGATAGTAGGTTTTTTCTTTATCCCCCTTTTTTTAACCTTTTCAAAATGTCTCTTGAGTCTCCTGTTTGATATCCAAATTTTTCAATTTTGCTCTGGTGTTTTCATCAGGAAATTTTGGAAGTTTCCCATTTCCTTAAATATCCATATTTTCCCCTGGAAGAGAAGGTTCAAATTTGCTGGATAGTGGATGCTTGGTTACATTCCCAGCTCCCTTGCACTTCAGAATATCTCTTTCCATACCCTTTGGTCCCTTAATATTGATGCTGTCAGGTCCTGCATAATCCTTATTATGCTTCCTTCGTATCTAAATTATTTCTTTTTGGCTGCTTATAGTATTTTCTCCTTTATCTGATATTTCTGGAATTTGGCCACAACATTCTTTTGTGTTTTCATTTTAGGATCTCTTTCCAGAGGAGATAAATGAATTCTTTCAATAACTATTTTTTCCCCCTTGTTCCATGATATCAGGGCAGCTTTCCATCACTTAATCCTGTAATATTAACTCCAAGCTTTTTTTCTTCAATGTTTTTAGGAAGACCAATAATTTTCAAGTTGTCCCTTCATCTATTCTTGAGGTCACTGGTTTTGTTGAAAAGAGGTATTTTACATTTCCTTCTATTTTTGACATTTTGGTTTTGTTTAATAGTGTCTTGCTGTCTCATGAAGTTATTAGATTCCACAGACTCCATTCTTTTTTTAGAGTAGAATTTTCTTCATTTACCCTTTGCAACTCCTTTCCCAATTAGCCAATTCTATTTTTGTGAGAGTTTTGCATTTGACCAATAGAGGTTTTGAGAGAATTATTTTCTTCCTTCATTTACCCAATTGAGGATCTGAAAGGATTATTCTTATTTTGTATTTGTCCAATTGTGTTTTCCAAGGATTTATTTTCTTGTTGCAAGGTGCTAATTTTCCCTACCAGATTTCCCAGGTGACTTTCAAACTCCCTCCTGATTTCTATGAAGAAGTCTTTCTGTGCTGGAGACCAAATCATATTATTCACAAAGATTCTAGATCTCTCTGAGTTAGGATCTTTACCTTCTAGGAATTTTTCTATGGATCCTCCTTCTGCTAGGTTTTCTTCATTTTCCTAAGGCCTTCTGTTGGGGAGGGGCTGTTTCACAGAGGTTTGGTGTTTGGATCCCTAGAGGCTTTACTCACAGGGTTTAGTAATTCCACATGGGCTGACCAGTAGGCTGCTCAGGTTGCTTTTTCTGGAGTGTCTGTGACCAAGATTTGAGGTCCTTTCCTTTGGCCTGTCAGGAGTGGTGAAAGCTCCTGAATATCTTTATGTTTGAACAATGGTGGGCTTTGCCCTAGGCCAAGGTAATTGCTCTTCCTATTCACAGCTGAGGGAGCTCTGCTGCTCACACCTGATCATTGGAGGCAGACTATGATTGTTTTTGTTCTGAGAAAGGCCTCAACTGAAATGAAAGTATGGACCAAGTTCCTCCGAACCAGAGGATCCCAGGGATTGATGTCTGCAACTCTCTCTCACTGGAATTTTCCCTCCAGCACTGCCTGCAAGCTCCAGACAGTCAGTGCCACCACCAATGCCTCTGCTCCCTAGTTCCCCCCCGCCTTGGCACTGTGGCAGATAAGGCCAGACCCACCAGCAGGCTCTCAGGCTCTCACCCTTTTCTGTGTGTGCTCCCAGCAGAGTCCACCCACTACTCCTGGGCTCACCCACGATTCCAGAAGACAAACCTTAAGATAGATGTTCTTCTCCTAGCTTCTCCTTCTTGGTTTTGTTAGATTTCTGTTAAGACGTTTGTTTCATATTATTTATCAGGAAAGATGGAGAGACTTTAACACAGTGCTTGTCTCCTTTCTGCCATCTTGGCTGGAAGTCCCTACCTTAATTTTTTTGTCTATCCTTATAATGCATATATATTCTGTATAATTATAAATGAAAATTTGAAACATTGCATGTCAATGAATTGGCACAAGTTCAAAATAAGTGTAACTTTATTAAATATTTTTTCATGTTGGTATGAGAAGAGATGTTATCAGTTTTCTTTTTTGAAGAGCAAAGATAAGAAATTGAGTAAAGAATAAATAACTATCCATAAAATTACAATTTATTCATCCATTTGTTTCCTTAATGAAGAAAGTTTGAAGGGATTCCAATCTTAAAAAAATGCATCTGAATTTCAACTGACATTTGAATTAAAATGAGTAGCAGATATAATTTAGGAATCTGAATTTTTGTTTTCCTTTGCTTATTTGTGCATTTCTTTATATGTACCTAGCTTGAGAAATAGAGCAAGATGACATGTGGGAAATAATTAATCTAAAATTTCTTTAAGCTTGGTGCAAATCATATCTATGCTAGCTATATATTGGCTACCTAATTATTTGAAGTACAAATATTAAAAAAAAATAAATCTACCCTTTTATCCACCTTTGGGAATAATTTTAGGAGTTATTCAGTTTAATCCCCCAAATATATAAGCTATTCTCACTCATTTATATATTTGTACTGTTCTTCCATAAGAAATTCTGGTTTCCCAATAGTGATTGTCTCCTCATTCATTTACATATTATTACTATAGGCAACATCAATTCAATTTATTTCAGTATTTAAAAAGGGTGATTTCTATAATAAATTCTATATAAATACTTGAAAAGAATTTCAATATTTCAACTGTAAAATATGTTAAAGTCAAATTAAATCACTAGCAGTTCTATCAGTATAGTGCATTACACATGTAATAAAGATTTATCTCATTAATACTGCCATTCCAATAATATATGGGGAAGTTAAAGCATTTGATTTCATGATAAGAATTCAGTCCTGCTACTCTAATGAAAAATTGATTGCACTACTCTATTTACAAGCTATAGCTAGAAAGTTACGCTGATTAAACACTTAAAACTTCTGAGTCTCATCATTTAATTAGAACTATAATTATTTATATTTTATAATCTTAATAATTCACTTCAATGTCCTGCAAAAATTCCAGTTTCGAAAATTATAATTTGATGTGCTAATATTGTTGTTTATTTTCCCCTCAATAAATAATAACCCCACCTTGAGTCAAACATTGTCATAAGTGCTGATGAACACTTGAATAATTTTAACATTATATCTGGCTAAGAATAGAAGCTGTATATTTCACTATATATATATATATATATATATATATATATATATATATAGATAGATAGATAGATAGATATATTATAATATTTTATGAACATGTCATTCTTTGATCCTATATTTGTTATATAACTATAACTCTGTGCTTGTTAGTGTACCAGATATTATAGTTTTCATTTTAAAAATGAGAAAGTTGAAATTATTTGGGTTAAGGAAGTTGTTCAATATTGTATAATTCATAAATTTTAGAGGTAGGATTTGCACCCATCTCTTTCCAGTTATGTATTTATTTTCACTGTTATCAGTAAAAGGTGACTTAATCAAGTTAAAGATATGTAATAAAGGGAAGTGAAGAGTAATTTTCATGAAAGTGGTTGGTAGCTAATTGATATCAATTTGTATATCTCTCTATTTGTTTTAGTATTTTTGGCAAGGCAAATGGGTTAAGTGGCTTGCCCAAGGCCACACAGCTAGGTAATTATTAAGTGTCTGAGACCAGATTTGAACCCAGGTATTCCTGACTCCAAAGACGATGCTTTATCCACTACGCCACCTAGCCAACCCAACTTGTATATCTCTGATTGTAGCTTAGTAGGTGGTTATAAATGTAGATCATTTCTTAAAAGTATATATTTCAAAGGAAATATATTTGTATATGATTTTTATATTCATAAATATACTATTATATACATATGCTCCTTCAAAGAATATATATATATTTGCATAAATATATGTTCATACACACATAATATCATAGCTTCACAGCCTTATATTAGATATAATAAATATTGCTAAGCTCTATGCAGATCCCAAAGCTGAATATTAAATCAATGGATTTTCCATATTTTTAAAACCAAGGGTATTTATGTCTGAATTTATACAGGCTCTATCAGAAAAATCTGTGGGATTATTATCTTCATCAATTTTGAACTTCATAGTGTACCCAATCTATTTTATCTTAGTACTATGAAAGTAACTAACTAACTTTTGACATCAAAGCATTTCCTCCTTTTGTTTCTCACCAGTTATTTATTTTCTGAACTTATCTATTATATATATTCCAAGACATCTTCAATGATTGCAATACAGGGATGAGAGAAAAACAGAGTTAGAGTTTCTAACAGTGAATCAAATTCTCTTTTTTATAATTAAGAAAAAGTAAAATTGAAATTAGTTTTATATTCTCAACATATTTCAATTAATTTCAATTAATAAAGATATAGACCTGGTTGCTTTGTATTACTATTCTCAAAAATGATATCCTCAGTTTTTGCCTAAATGACTCATTAAGACTTCATAAAAATGAAATAGTCAAAATGTCCTTTATGTAGAGCATAGTTGAAAATATTTTTTTTCATTTCTATTCTATGGAAATCCTTGACTTTCTTTATAGATCTTTATATCTTTATTTAACCTTGTTTTACCTTCTTTCTCCCTAATTTTAAGACAGGATATCTACTAATTGCTCATCTTCCTTTTTTGTAACATTTGGTAGATGAATTTATATTAAAATCTACTTATACCTTTCAACTATTTCACTGGAGTTAACAAATAACTTACATGTTTGCTGACTAAGGTGCTATCTACACTCACCACTATGGTACACTCACCAAAACTGATTTTCATTGTTTATTCTACTGGTTAAAGTCATTATAATAAATGTCCATTTCATTTCTTGTCTGATCAGTGTAAAATATGTTTCAATGGTATAGGATTTTTCCCTTCATTCCATCTTTAAATTAATCTGATCATATCAATGTCTTTGGTTGTATAACATAAAATGACACTTTTTTGGCCTTGCTTGTGGGTCTCCATTTTAATATATCCACCATAAAAATTTATGTACATAAAAATGATGACCTTACCAGTTTGTATTTTACAAATTCCAGTGGCTGAATATTACCTCCAGCATCAAATATAAATTTTTCTGTTTTAATTTAAAAGTTTTGCTTCACCTTACCATCTCCTTCCTTGCTAGTCATTTTGCATCTTACTCACTATTTTTACTAATCTTGGATCAAGTAACTCTGATCTTTTTACTTTTTACTTTATCTCTATGCTCCAAGTATTTTCTCTCATAATTCCTCATATCTAGTTTAATTTCCCACATCATATTTAAGAACAGCTTTTAAATCCCAACTAAAATCCCATCTTCTTTAGTAAGCCTTCCTGAACCTTCTTGAGTACTTTTTGTTACTTGATTATTTCCTATTTAAGTTTGTTTGTACCTTTTTGTTTATTATATCTCTCATTGCATTGTGAACTTTTTAAGGGTATGGGCTGCCTTTGCTTCTTTTTCTATCCCCTGTGTTTAACACAGTGTCTGGCACATGCTCAATGCTTAATAAATATTTACTAACTGACTTGTCAATTCTGTTAAAAGGACTGAAGAAAACTTTCCAAAAAACCATGTAAAACTGAAAAGATATTGAGATAATTATTAGTATGTAAAAGCACTTCAGTCTTGTCTTTAGTTTAAGATTTGAAGGTTTTGTTTTATTATGATATTATATAGTAAGTTTGGCTTTACTGAATTCCAATGTTGTTCTTGAAATCATTTTTGAATTTTAATTAAAATGGGAATCAATTTTGAGTAAAATACAATTTCTCTATTTTTAACTACAAAACTAATGCTTAAAATACCAAGCAGCTTAATCTTACTCTGGAATTGTATACATAATAGTAAGAGAAAATTCTTTGATATTCAGATGAATTTTTGCTCCTATTGACAGCACTGATTTCAGTAGTCAAAAACTGTTTTAATTTAATTTAGTCAAAATCATTTATTTTGAATTTTATAATATACTCTAATTTGTGTTTGATCATAAATTTATTCCCATTCCATAAATCTGATGGACTGAACATTTCTTGGTTTGTTAATTTATCAATGTAGCACCCTCTCTGTTTAAATTCTATATGCATTTTGACCTTACTTGGTAAAAGGTGTGAATTATGGATCTATACCTAGTTTTGCCACACTATTTTCCAGTTTTCCCCATGAATTTTTTTCACATAGTTATTTGTTATCCTGAAAACTAATGTATTTGTGTTTTTCAAAATGTAGATTGCTGTAGACATTTACTGTGGCTTCTCTGAACCTATCCTAATCCACAGATACATTACTGTATTTCTTAACCAGCAGAAAGCAGTTTTGATGACTGTCACTTTATAGTATAGTTTTAAATCTGGTAGAACTAGGCCACCTTCCTTGAAATTTTTTTATCATTTTCCTTGCTATTCATCACTTTTGTTGCTTCAGTTGATTTTTTTTTTACTTTTTTCCTAGCTCAGTAAAGTGTTTATTTGGTAGTTTTATTGGTATGGCACTGAATAAGTAATTAAATTTTAGTAACATTATCATTTTAATTATATTAGCTCAGAATTTATGTTAGACATGAACAAGTGTCACTGAAAATAAAATTACAATAGAACATGATTTGCCTTCCAGGAGGAAATACCTACATAAAAGGAGAAAAAATGTCAAGAAATCTTAGATCCAGAGGGTGGCCAGGTGGGACAGTGGATAGAGCACCAGCTCTGGAGTCAGGAGTACCTGAATTCAAATCTGACTTCAGATATTTAATAATTACCTAGATGTGTGACCTTGGGCAAACCACTAACCCTATTGCCTTGCAAAAAAAAGCCTAAAAAATAAAAATTAGGTATATTAACTCAATCTAACCGTGGACAATAGACAATTTTCCAATTATTTAAATCTGACTTTATTTGTGTGAGAAGTGCTTCATAATCGTGTTTCTAAAGTTTTTGGTTTTGTCTTGGGAGGTAGATTCCCAAATACTTAATGATCTTTATAGTTTCTTTAAATGGAATTTATCTGTCTCTTGGGATTTATTGTTCATATATAGAAATGCTGATGATTTATGTGGGTTTGCTGAATTTGTTAAATCAACAGTTCTTGAGATGATTTTTCTTGGGTTTTCTAACTATACCAACATATTATCTGCAGAGTGAAAGTTTTGTTTTCTAATTGCCAATTATAATTCCTTTGATTTCTTTTTCTTTTCTTATTGCCACAGCTACTATTTCTAATCCTATATTGAATACAAATGGTGACAATGGGCATACATATATCACCCCTGATTTTATTGGAAGAGCTTTGAGTTTATTCCCATTAAATATAATAATTGCTGTTGATTTCAGATAGATGAAATTTATTATTTTAAGGAAAATTCCATTTAAACCTAAATTTTATAGTGTTTTTAATAGGAATGGAAGTTATATTTTATCAAAGGCTTTTTTCAGCATCTATTGAGATAGTCATATGATTTCTGTTAATTTTGTTATTGATATGTTTAATTATGTTGAGTGTTTTCTATAATGTTGAACCATCACTACCTACCTGGTATAAATTCTATTTGATTATGGTGTATTATCCTATTAATAACTTTCTGTAGTCTTAATGCTGAAATTGTATTTAAGATTTTTGCATCAATATTCATTAGAGAGATTGGTTTATCATTTTCTTTGCGTGTTTTGGTTCTTCCTGCTTTAGTTATTAGCAACATTTTGGTATCATAAAAGGAGTTTAACAGAACTTCATCTTTCTTATTTTTTAATAGTTTATATAAAATAGGACTTAATTGTTCCTTAAATGTTTTTAAGAATTCACTTGTAAATCCATCTGGACCAGGAGACATTTTCTTACGGAGTTTATTAATGATTTATTCAATTTCTTTTTTCTGAAAAGGGGTTAAATAATGTATTTCCTCTTCTATTAATCTGGGAAGTTTTTATTTTTGTAAATATTCATCTATTTCACTCAGGTTATCCAATTTATTGGCATGCAGTCCAGCAAAATTGCTCTGAATTATCTCTTTAATTTCCTCTTTGTTGGTAGTTCATCCGTTTCATTTTTGATACTGGTAATTTATTTATCTTTCTTTTTCATTAGCCAGATTAACCAAATTGTCTTTATTTTATTGACTTTTTCATAAAACCAACTCAGTTTTATTTATGAGAACAATGGTTAACTTGATTTCCAATTTACTAATCTTTCCCTTGATTTTCAGAATTTCTAATTTAGAATGTAGTAATAACAATGATGAATTAATGGGGTTTATGCAGTGAGTGAATCTTTGGAGTGTAGCTAGAACTTTCCAGCTTTTTCTAAACTCCTTCAAATAGTTTTTGCTAAATGTAGACTGTTACTGAATAGGTAGTTGAGAAAGAAGGACTGAAAATGAATTGATAAATATATAAGCTTTTGTAAAATGATATGATTGACAAGAAATGACTTGCCCCTGTAGACAGAGCCTTCATCTCCAAGTTCTGAAAACTTCACAAGAAACATCTGGACTACAAGAAAACAAACTGTCCTTTTATTATTTTGGCAAGCTAAATTCAAAATTTTTTCTAGTTCCAGTAATGTTAGAAAGAGTATTTAAAGGCCATTTTTCATTTCAAAATATTTCTCATAATTTACCTATCTGAGGTGCTAAAACAAACATTTATATAATTCTTCCAATTATTAGTCTGTTCATTGGAAAGGGTTAGAAAACTCAGCAGATTTATAACAGTATCTGATGCTGAATAAAGAGAGCAGAACTAAAAAAACAATGTATACACTAACAACAACATTTTGACATGATCAACCTTGATGGAAGCAGCTCCTCTCAGCAGTTCAGAAAACTAGGGTAAACATATTGGACCAGCAATGGACAGTGTCATTCCCATTCAGAGGAAAACAAAACAAAATGAAACAAAACAAAAATCCTTCAGAATCTGATGAATGCTTTGTAAAAATTATCTCATGTATTTTTTCTATTTAATCCTAATTCCTCACACTGAAAATGACTATCTATAAGTATATTTCACAAAAAATATGTGTGTACAATGCTAACCTGACTATTTGCTGTTGAAGGGAGTGGGGGTGGGAAGAGAGGGTGGAAGAAAATCTTGTAACATAAATATATACATGTGAGTATGGTTGAAATAAATAATTAAAAAGAAAAATAAAAAGTCATCATGTTACTTAACTCAGAATATAAGGGATTTCAGGGGGTTGTTTAATTCAACACTATCATTTTTTAGATGCAAAAACTGAAACCTATAGAAGTTAATGAATTGACCAAGGGCACATAGTATGGAGATGGACATTTATTAACTATCTAATCTAACCACTTAATTTTTTCACTGTGGAAATTAATGTCCATAGTGGTTAAGTTATTTCAAGAGACCCAGATTCTACTTCTAACTCCAATGGAAATACTCTTAGGGAAAATCATTGAAGTTCCATGAATTTCAGTTTTCACATTATAACAATCTTTGTTGTTACCTAAAGCTTTATTTTTAAAAATAATGATTTGCAAAAATAACATGGAATTTGCAATAAAATCTTTAGTTTGCATTTCATAGGTGTTATATATTATCTGGTAATCTTGACCAAATGACCTAACCACAACAGTAAAAATACCTCTTAGGAAAATCAACTGGTATGAAAAGTAGATTCATGAGAGATAATTTATGTATTATTGGTTAACATGAAAGACAAAATCATTAAAAGAGTCTGGACAATATCTTGCAGGAAATTACCATGGATAGCAACCTCAATATCCTGGAACAAAGGAATAAAATAAATCTTGAAAAAATCTGTAGATTACCCCTCCCTGGAAAGAGATGTCAGAATATAAAAGCTTCAAGGAATATTTTAGTAAAATTTCAAAATTCTCTTTTAAAATAGAAAATGATAAAAGCAATCAAAAAATCAAATTATATATCGGGCAGAATTGGACTGGGCTCATCACCTTCAACATTAAAGACTTGGAGAGCCTGACTTTCTGGAGGCTAAAAGAGGTTGTGTTATAACCAAGAAAGAACTATTCTACAGATTCAGAACATTCTTTCAAGGGAAAAGATGAATTGTTTCAATTTAACAGAGGACTTTCAAACATACATGATAAAAAGACCAAAACTGAACAGAAAATTTGATTTTCAAATGCATGATTCAAGAGATGCTTGATGACCAAACAAGAATTAGAGTATATTACAAGCTGAAAAATTAATGATTTTTGACTACATTAAATTAAAACATTTTGCAATTATAAAATCAATGCTGTCAAAATTAGAAGGAAAGCACAAAGTTGGGAAACAATGTTCACAACTAGAAGTTCTGATAAAAATCTCATTTCTGAAAGATAAAGGGAATTACATCAAATTTACATTTGATTTACAAATTTACATACAAATTACATCAAATTCCCCAATTGATAAAAGATCAAAAGATATGAATAGACAGTTTTCAAGTGAAGAAATTAAAGCTATATATTATCATATAAAAATGCTCCAAATCATTATTGATTAGAGAAATGCAAATTAATACTAGAATGACAGTCACATCATACCTCTCAGATTGGCCAAGATAAGTAAAAGTGAAAATTATCAATGCTGGAGAAGTTGTGGGAGAATTGGGATATTGATGCATAGCTGGTTGAGTTGTGAACAGATTCAACCATTCTGGAGAGCAATAAGGAAATATGTTCATTTCTTTTGACCCCTAAAAATGGGAAAAGTCTCACATATTCCAAAATATTTGTAGTAACTTTTTGTAGTGGCAAAAACTGGAAATTGACAGGATGCCCATCAATTGGGACATGGCTAAGCAAGTTATGATTCATGAATGCTATGGAAATTATAATTCTATAAAGAAAACATAAATTGTCAGACTCCATAGAAATATGGAATGAGTTACAGGATCTGATGTTGAATGAAGGGAACAGAAACAAGAGAACAATGTACACATTAACAACAATATTGTGAGATGATCAACCTTGATGGAAGAAGCTCGGCTCAGCACTTCAGAGAATAAGATGACCTCATTAGACTGGCTATGGACAATGGTACCCCCATCCAGTGGAACAAAAGCAAAACCAAACAAACCAAAACACAAAAGATCACTTCAGAATCTGATGAACACTTTAAATACTTATTCTTATGAATCTCTCCCTTAATCCCAATTCTCAGTAACAAAAATGACTAATTTGTAAACATGTTATCAAAAATATGTATGTACAATGCTAATCTTGTTGTTTGCTACTAAGGCAAGGGGGTAGAAAGGGAGGATGAAAAGAAATTTTCCAACTTAAAATTATACATGTGCATATGGATACAAAAATAAATAAGTGAAACTTAAAATAATGGAAATGTTTGAAAAGGTAAATGAAAATTTGACATAGCCAAGATGGTGACACGAAGGTAGCATTCTGTGAGAGCTTTTCCCTAAACAATGTCAAATGAAACTTGTACACAGACATCACTTAAAAATTTCACTATAAAAAGATCAAAACAAGTTTTCAATTGTAGACATTGTGGAGGATCTTCTGGGAAGGTTTGTCTTTTTGAGGGAAAAGCTAAGCAGAAGGCTTTTTTTGCCACAGTGCAATCTAAGTCCTAACAACTAGCCAACAGCATACTTCTTGTCACTTAGATAGCAAGCCAGCAGGGAGGGTCCCAAAACAAAACAAAATCTGAACCCTGGGCACACTGGGGGATTAGATAGGACTATGTGGGGAACAAATCATTACATAGGCATAACCTGAGTTGCATAGGCAACAGCTTGGCCAGGTATAAGCCAGGTTTTAGACCCCAATGTCAGCACAAAAATCTTGGGTCTATACTGCTCATATTCCAGAAGTAGAGCTCAAAGTATCAAAATGAACATCAACAACAACAACAACAAGAGTGCTACCAATAGAAAGCTACTACACAGATAGAGAAGATAAAAGTGACACCTCAGAAGAAGAAAACAGTGAAAAATTTACTAGATGGGAAGTTTCAAATGAATATATGAATTGGACTCAAATACAAAACCTCATATAAGACCTTAAAAAAGAATTTAAAAATCAAGAAGAGAAGAAAATGATAAATGGAAAAGATGATATCCATGGAAGAAAATTATGAAAAATTGACTAAAGAATTCAACTTCTTTAAAAACTTAAAAATAACCACCTGGGAAAAGAATGCATCTCTTCAAAAAATACAATCAACCAACTGGGAAAAGAATGCAACTGATCTAAAACTTGATTTGATCAATTGGAAAAGGAATGCAGCTCATTTAAATCTCAAATCAACCTACTTGAAAGGGAATACAAATCAAGAAAAAGTTAAATTAATCAACTGAAAAAGGTACCACCAAAATGAAGAAAATAAAATGCTAAAAGTTAGAATTGGCCAAATAGAAATCAAAGAATATATGAAACTCAAAAATACTTGAAAAATTGAAGAAAATTTTAAGTACCTATTAGGACAAAAACCTTGAAAATAGATCCAGAGAGGTGGCTAGATGGCGTAGTGGATAAAGCACTGGGCCTTGGAATCAGGAGTACCTGGGTTCAAATCTGGTCTCAGACACTTAATAATTACCTAGCTGTGTGGCCCTGAACAAGCCACTTAACCCCATTTGCCTTGCAAAAAAAAAAAAAAAAAAAACCTAAAAAAAAAAAAAGAAAAGAAAATAGATCCAGAAGAGATAAATTATAAACTATGTTCTAACCAAAAGCCCAGATCAAAAACCTAGCCTAGAAAATATCAGAAAATAATCTGGGAAAACTGTGCAAATCTGGTAGAGCAGGAAGACAAATTAGTTATTGAAAGAAGACAGAACTCCTCTAGAAAGAGACTCTA
This sequence comes from Macrotis lagotis, assembly GCF_037893015.1. NCBI lineage: Eukaryota > Metazoa > Chordata > Mammalia > Peramelemorphia > Peramelidae > Macrotis > Macrotis lagotis. The sequence continues at coordinate 350,409,854 of NC_133666.1, forward strand.
GGATAAAAATATCAAGGACTGTTCCAGAATTCTCAAATAAATGAGAGAATACTGATAGCAGTAAAAAAGAAGCAATTTAAATACAAAGGAAACACAATCAGATTTACACAGGATTAATTAGCAACAACTTTGAAGGACTGGAGAACCTGGAATACCCTATATCAGAGGGCAAAAGACATTGGATTACAACCAAGAATCTATAGTCCTGCAACATTCAGCATATTATGACAGGGGAATAGATGGTTGTTCAACAAAGTATAGGACTTACAAAATTTTTTGCTCAAAAGACTAGAATGTAGAGAGAATTCAATTTTGAAACACAAGATCCAAGAGAGGTATAAAAAGGTAAATGGAAATGGGAGACAAACAAATCAAATGTTAGTCAAGAATAATAAATTGATACAACTCTACAAAGGAAAATAGCACATCTAACTCTTGAGAATTGTATATTTCAGAATAGGTAATGGATTGAATATAGTTAAGAGAATTCAATTAGCCTATATGGCTACAGTTGGTTCTTGCCTTTCTATTAAGGAAGACACCACTAAGATTGAGAAAAACTGCAGGACATCAGATTGTGGCTGTTCTGAACATCTGAACTTGGAATGCTCTCCAACTGGTTGTGCACAAATAGTCCAGGTGAAAAACTGTGGCATTTACCCTTAATTTTTATATCCCTCATGTTTGCTCTGACCTATTTTAATACTGTCTTGCATATACAGCTCAGCACTTTCTCTGCTGAAGGCATCCTATGCTGACTTCAGGTCCTGTGCCAGTGTCTCCCATTTCTCACAATCAACTTCAAATTACTTTTTTTAGTTTTTTTTCAAGGCAAATGGGGTTAAGTGGCTTGCCCAGGGCCACACAGCTAGGTAATTATTAAGTGTCTGAGGCAGGATTTGAACTCAGGTACTCTTGACTCCAGGGCCAGTGCTGTATCCACTGCTCCACCTAGCTGTCCCCAATTATAAATTTCTTAAGAGAGACCTTCAGTGTCACAGTACTTAGAATACTTAGAGTATATCTACAAGTATAAAGTATGAGTAAAAAGAAGTGACTTTACTTTATAAAAAGGTTGTAGTACCATAGGGGAAAGAGTGGGAAAAGTGCTTAGACGGGTTGAACAAAAGGAGATTAGAAAGTTATTCTAAAGTAATCCACACTTAACTAGGTAGGGTTCAAGTATCACTTTTGGGGGACTAAAACAGAGGAATGTTGGAGAGAATACATTTGGTGGGAGTTGGGGGGAGATAGGTGATTCAAGAAATGATTTAACTCTTCATTATTCTTTGACTCAATTAGAATGTGTGTCTATGGAGGGTACTTGGAAAGGGGTGAGGTATAAAGTAATTACAATTTGTTGTGATTCATGACTCTTGAGATGTGTATTTCTAATGAGACACAAGAAGTAGGGTCATTAGTAACTATGAGGCAGTCTTACTTAATAATCAAGCAAGCAAGCAATCAACATTTGATTTATTGCTCTTTGAATGATAGTGCTTTGAGTTTACCTTTCATTCAATCATTCAATAATTGATGGTATTTTGATTGATGGTGCTTTGAAAATAACAAGTAGAAATATATAAATAGAAGGAAAAACTTAGAGTTTAGTGGATAAATAATACCAGGTGAGGAGTCCCAAAGACCTATTATAATAGAGAGAAAGAGGGGAGACTGTGAATGCTGAATATATCGTATTCAATTGATTTGGGCCAGAAAGGGAATAAGATATATTCCTAATTATTGAAAAATCTATCCTACTATGCACTAAGTGGGGGGGGGGGGTGATTGGGTTGAAGGGAAAGAAAAGGAAGATGAGACTGATAAGAGAGAAGGTTAAAAATATAAGTGAAAATAACTGAAAGTTAAATTTAAATGAAAAGTTTAAGGGGAAAGGAAGCAAAAATATTGGTGAGGAGTAAGAAGAAGAAAGGAAAGAGAACAGTACAAACAGGGAAAGAAAACATTGAGGAAAATAAATAATTAGTAATCTTAACTTCAAATGTGAATGGCATGAAATCTCCTTAGCAATGGAAATGGACAGTAAAATGGATTAAAATGAATCCTATAATATGTTGTTTATAAGTAACACATTTGAAGGAGACAAATAAAAACAGGGTAAATGTAAAAGACTGAAATTGAAGAAAGAATCAATATGTTCCCTAAAACAAGTTTCCTTGTCCAAATGGATTTATAAGTGAATTCTACCAAATATTTAAGGAACAATTCTTTCCAATTCTATATAAACTATTTTAAAAATTGGAGGAGTTCTGCCAAATTTCTTTTATTAAACCAATATGGCACTGATACCTAAACCAGAAAAATGAAAATAGACATAAAAAATTATAGACCAATCTTCTAATCTACATTGATTTCACATTTTATTGTACATATTATACTTCAGCTGTAGCAAAATACAATCAGTGATAGCAATCTTGATCTCAGACAAAGAAAAAGCAAAAATAGATCTCGTTAAAAGGGATAAGGAAAGGAAACTACAGCTTCTTAAAAGGCACCGTAGGCAATGAGGCCATATCATTATTAAACATGTATGCACCTCATAGTGCATATCTTCTTAGAGGAAACCTGGGTGAATTATAAGAAGTAGACAGCAAAACTTTAATAATGAGGGACCTAGACATCCCTGTCTCAAGACTAGATAAATCTTAACACAAAATAAAAAAGAAGTAAATTAAGAAGGTGAAAAAATTTTAGAAAACTTACCTATGATGGAACTTTGGAGAATACTTAAAGGGGAGAGAAAAGAATATATTTCTTTCTAAGCAGTACATATCACCTATAAAAACTGATAATGTACTAGGACATGAAAACCTTATTAAATTCAGTAAAGAAGAAATAATAAATGAATAATTCTCATACAATTATGTAATAAAAATTACATGTAATATATTGTCACAGGAAGAAAAACAAAAAACTAATCAGAAAGTAAATAACTTAATCTTAAATAAGGGGTACATCAAACAGGAAAAATAGAAAGAATCAACAATTATATCTATCAAAATGATACTGAGACATCATCCCAAAATTTATATGATGCTACCAAGTCAATTTTGAGGGGAAATTTTCTCTCTAAAAGCTTATGCAAATAAAATAGAGAAAGAGGAGATCAATGAACTGTGTTTGTCACTAAAACTAGAAAAAGCACAAATTAAAGACTCCCAATTAAATACTAAATTAGAAATTCTGAAAATAATGGCAGAGATTAATAAAATTGAAAGCAAGAAAACCATCACCTAATAAATAAAAATAAGAGTTGATTTTCTGAAGAAAAAAACACAATAAAACAGATAATCAATTGTTTAATGTGATTTAAAAAAAAAGAAAGAAAACCAAATTAACAGTATCAAAAATGAAAGGAGTGAACTCACTACCAATCAGAACAAAATTAAAGAGGTATTTTGAAACTATGTTGCCCAACTGTAAACCAAAAAATTTGATAACATGAAAAATGGATGAATATTTCTAAAACTACAAACTGCCCAGATTAATTGAAGAGCAAATAAAAATATTTAAATAACCCCATTTCAGCAAAGAAAAATTGATGAAACCATCAAGAAATTTCCTAAGAAAAAGTCTTCTAGTCCAAATGAATTACAAGTGAATTCTACCAAATGTTTAAGGAACAATTAATTTTAATTCTACAGAAACTATTTGAAAAATTGGAGAAATTCTGGCAAATTCCTTTCATGATACTAGTGTAGTGCTGATACCAAACTAGAAACAATCAAAACAGACATAGAAAATTATAGACCAATCTTGTTAATGTACACTGATGCAAAAATCTTAAATGAAATTTTAGCAAAGAGATTACAAGTTTTACTAGGATAATACACCATGATCAGGTAGGATTTATATAAGGTAGGCAGGGATGGTTCAATATTAGTAAAACACTCAACATAATTGTACAAATCATCAGAATTTCTGTATATGAATAGCAAAATCCAAGAATAAGAGGTAAGAGAAATTCCATTTAAAGTAACAGCAAAGATTAAATACCTGGGGAAGTGATATCTCAAGACAAATCAAAAACTGCATGAATACAATTATAAGGGACTTTTCACATAAAGAAAGTCAAATCTGAACAACTGGAAAAAATGTCAGTTGCTCATGCCTAGGTTGAGTTAACATAATTAAAATGAAAATTCTAACCAAATTAAATTACTTTGTCAGTACATACTAATCAAACTACCAAATAAGTATTTTGCTGAGGTAGAAAAAATACAAATAAAATTCACCTGCAGCAGCAAAATGGCAAGAATAGCAAGGGAACTGATGAAAATAACTGTAAAGGAAGGTGGCCTTGCTCTACTAGACTATAAAACTGCAGTCATAAAAACTGCCTGGAACTGATTATGAAATAAAGTAATGAATTAGTGGATTAGGTTATGTTCAAAAGAAATAATAATAAATCACCACAGTAATCTACTGTTTGACAAATTCAAAGACTATAGCTTCTGGCATAAACCTAATTATTCCAGAAAATTGTTGGGAAAACTGCAAAATAGAATTGCAAAAACTAGACATAGATCCATATTTCACTCCATACAACAAAATAAGTTCAAAATGGGTACAGGATTTAAACAAAATCTATAGATTGAAAGCAAGAAAGCCATTAACTAGATTAATTAATAGGCCAAAAACTTCTCTATCAGTCTGATCTGTGGAAAAGACGTGAATTTATGACCAAATAAGAAATAGAGTACATCATAAATTGCAAAATGGATGATTTTGATTACGTTAAATTATAAAAGGTTTTGCACCAATAAAATCATGCTACCAAGATTAGAAGGAAAACAAGAAGCTGGGAAATAATTTTCAAAGTATTGGGTTCTGATAAAATATATGGAAATGAATCAAATTTATAAGGTTACATATCATTCCCTAATAGATAAATTGTCAAAGGATTTGAATACACTGCTTGGATAACTGCCTTTTCAAGTGAAGAATTTAAATGATGAAATTAAAGCCATATATAATCATATGAGAAAATAATTCAAGTCATTACTGATTAGAGAAATGGAAATTAAAACAATTATGAGGTATGACCTCACATCTAAAAGACTGACTTAGACGACAAAAGTGAATACTATCAATGTTAGAGAGGTTGTGGGATGATTGGGACACTGATGCACTGTTGGTGAAGTTGTGAACTGATCCATCCATTCTGGAGAGCAATATGGAACTATTCTCAAAGAGCAAAAGAATGATCATTCCCTTTGGCCAAGCAATTAAAAACCTATGCCTATATCAAGAAGAGATCCTTAAAAATGGGGAAAGTCCCACATGTATCAAAATATTCATAGCAACTCTTTTGTAGTGGCAAAGAATTAAAATTGAGTGAATTTCCAGGAATTGGGGAATGGCTGAATATGTTATGGTATATGAATGTTATGGAGTACTCTAGTTCTACAAGAAACTTTGCATGGTTAAACTTTAGAGAAACAAGGAAAGAAATGCAAGAACTGTTGCTGAGAGAAGGGATCAGGAAAACAGAGTTAGTAATCATACCTATAAATGTAAATGGGATGAACACTTCCATAAATTGGAAAAAATTTACAGAATGGAATAAAAGCTAGAATTCTACAACATGATTTTTACAAGAAACCCATTTGAAGCAGAGATGTATGGACATGGTAAAAGTAACATGCCAAAGCAGAATAGATTATGTTTCAGTTGAAGTTAAAAAAAAAAAGAGTAAGAAATCTCATCTTAAAAGAAAAAGCAAAACTATATCTAAAAGGGATGAGGAAGGACACTATTGCCCTCTTAAAAGCTAACATAGACAATGAAATAATATCAACATTAAATATATATATATGTATATATACATATATATATATATATATATATATATACATATATATATATATATATATATATATATACCAAATGTTATAGCATCCAAATTCTTGAAGAGGAAGCTTAAAGAGGAACAGGAAGTCATAGAAAGAAAAAAATTATAATAGTAGGAAATCTCAACCTTCCTTCCCCATAATTAAATAAATCTAATCACAAAATAAACAGTAAGTTAAGAAGAATAGAATGTTATAAAATTAATAAAATAGATTTCTGGAGAAAATTGAATGGGAGTAGAATAAAATATACCTTCTTTTTGTGGTAAATGGCATCTACATATTGTTTTAGAGCATTGAAAAAATCTCACAATGAAATGCAGAAGGCAGCAATATTAAATTCAAACATTTCAGATGAGACAATAGTAATTAATGTAATTAAGGTCATGAGAATATTAAAGAATGGGTGGATCAAACAACAAATCAAAGAAATAATTAACAATTTCCTCAAAAATGATGACAATGATGAGACATTACACCAAAACATGTGAGATGCAAACAAAGAAGCTTTTAGAGAAAATTTAATATTTCTAAATGCTTATATGAATAAAATAAAGATGAGTTTAGTGAATTGGACATGTAACTAAAAGAGCTAGAATATGAACAAATTAAAATTTCCCAATTAACTACAGAATTCAAAATTCTTAAAATTAAAGGAAAAATTAATAAGACTGAAAGAAATTTTTAATCTAATACATAAAGATAAAAATTGGTTTTATGAATAAAATAATTAATAGATAAAACTTTGCTTAATACATGAAATAAAAGCAAATTGTCAGTATCAAAAAATGAAAAGGGTGAACTCTACTTTAATGAGGAAGAAATTAAAATGATAATTCACAGCCATTTGTCCAACTGTAGGTTAACAAATATGAAAACATAAGTGAAAAGGATGAACATTTAGGAAAAAATATAGACTATCCAGATTAACAGAAGATGAAATAGAATACTTAAATAACCCAATTTCAGAAAAAGAAACAGGTGATGTCATTAATAAACTCCCTTAGCAAATCTTCATATAAAGATGGATTTACAAATTTAATTAATACAAATATATTCAATACAAAAATAATTCGAATATTTAAAGAACAATTAAATCTAATTCTACATAATCTATTTGAAAAAATTAGGTGAAGAATTTCTGCCAGACTTCTTTTATGGCAAGCACATGGTGCTGATACCTGAACTAGGTAGATTCAAAGCAGTCAAAGAATTTATATGCTGATTTTCCTGTTGAATATTGATTCAACAAATTTATTTTTAATTTTAAATCTTTTGTAAAATTTCAATTTAATTTAAATTTTTATTTATTAAAATATTATTGAAATAGTCTTATTATAAGACTAAGCATAATCCCCCCCTTCTCCCACAAAAATTAAAAAAAAGTCCTCACAAGAAATAAAATGATAGGAAGAAAAAAAATTGCTTCAGTCTGTGTTTAGATACAATTAGCTCTGTCTTGCGTGGATCACATTCTTTATCATAATTCCATCAGCAAAGTTCCTTCTATATTTTTTCCCACAGCTGCTATTATAGATTGCAATTTCCCTACATCCATTCTTCTTCCACTCCCATTTATTCTATTTTCTCTCTCTCCTTTCTGTCCCTTTTCAAAAGTGTGCTATAGGGCAGCCAAGACACACAGATGATAGATCATTGGCCCTGATGTCAGGAGGCCCTGAGCCCACATCCCACCCCACACATTCAGCAACAACCCAGTCTTGTGGTCCTGGGTAAGCCACCCAATCCCACCATCTTGTGAAAAAACAAAAAAAAATGTGTTGTACCTGACTATCCTCTCCTATGAATAACCATCTCCTCCATCACCTATAATCCCCCTCTCTTCACTCTGTCCCCTTGCTCCCACCCTCTTCCTCCTCTCTTTTTTCCTTCAGGGTGAGACAGATTTGTATACCTTGTTAAGTGTGTATGTTGTTTCCTCTCTGAGACATTTCAATGTAAAGGAAGTCCCCCTTATTTCCCCCTCACCTTCCCCTTTCCTCTCCATTGAAAAAAGCTTTTTCTTGATTCTATTATGTGAAATATCTTAGCTCATTCTATCTCTCCATTGCCTTTGTCCCATTACATTCCCTTTTCATTCATTGACTCCATCTTTACAATATATTATACTTTCTAATCCTGCTCCCTCCTGTGCTTTGTCTAAATATGCTTCTTCTAACTAATGAGAAAGTTCATATGAGTATCATCTTCCCATGCAAGTATAAATGCAGTTCACTAACATTAAATTAAATTAAATTTTCCCTTCTTGTCTACCCTCTTTATTATTTAACTGAGGTCTGTGCTTGAAGGTCAAACTTTCTGTTCACTCTGGTCATTTCCAACAGGAACATTTGAAATTTTCCCATTTCATTGAATGCCCATCTATTCCCCTGAAAGAGGAATTTTAGTTTTTCTGGGTAGTTTATTCTTGTTTGTATTGCAAGCTGTTTTGCCTTCTGGAATATTATATTCCAAATCATAAGAGCCCTCAATATGAATGCTTCTAAGTTCTGTGTCATCCTGACTGTAACTCCTCAATATTTGAATTGTTTCATTCTGGTTGCTTGCAATATTTTCTCTGTGACTTGGGAGTTCTGGAATTTGGCTATCATATTCTAAAGGGTTTTGGTTTTGAATCTCTTTCAGAAGGAGACTGGTGGATTCTCTTGATTTCTATTTTACCCTATGCTTCCTGGATATCAGGGCAATTTTTCTTGTGTAAATTGTTTGAAAATGAAGTCAAATATCTTTTCCTGATCATGACTTTCAGGTAGCCCAATAATTTAAAAATTTTTTTTTTGTGGATCTGTTCTAGAGGTCAGTTGTTTTTGCAATGAGATATTTCTTGTGTTCTTCCAGTTTTTCATTCTTTTGGTATAGTTTTATTGTTTCTTGATTCCTCATAAAGTTGTCAACTTGCTCCATTTTTGCATCTAAAGGAACTCTTTGAATAAAGGAACTTTCTTATCTCCCTTTCCATCTGGCTAATTCTGCTTTTTAAGGCACTCTTCTCCTCAATTTTTCAACTACTTTTTCCATTTGGTCTAAACTGCTTTTAAACATGTTGTCAGCACTTGTTTGTATCTCCTTGACTAAACTGCTGACTTGGCTTTCATGATTTTCTTGCATTGCTCTCATTTCTCTTCCCAATTTTTCCTTTACCTCCAATACCTGATTTTCAAAGTCTTTTTGAGCTCTGTCATAGCCTGAGCCCAATGCCTGCATGTCTTGGAGGCTTTGGATACAGAAGCTTGAAATTTGTCATCTTCTGAGTGTGTATTTTGATCATCCATGGGACCAAAGTAATTGTCTACTGTCAGGTTTCTCTTTTTCTGTTTACTCATTTGGTTGTTGGGTGCTTCCAAATATTTTGAGTTGTTATTGGGACACCCCTGCATGGACTTCAGTTACTTCAAGGTCTTATGAGAGGCTCTGACTATTCTGCTGGCCTATGCTCTGGTCTGCAAATGATCAAAAGTACACCCCATGACCTGGAGCTGTCAGGAAGGTCCTTGACCCTCTATGGTAGTTTTGTGAGGGGGGGGGCTGTCTGCTACCTGAATTTGAATATTGTCAAAGCACCAGAGTCCTTTCCCAGCGACAAAGGAGAGACCTCTAGTATTTCACCTGTCCCACTCCTTACCTCTTATAGCTTGATCCCTCTGGCAGCACCTTCCTGGCAGCAACCTGATGGACAGTTCTGTAGTCCTGCTTCAGTTTTTCCAGTACTGGAGCTGTGTTTAGGGCCATGGCTTCATTGAGGACCAAGCTATCCTGGGCCCCATGCTCACTCTCACAGAGATTTCCCAGCTGATCTTCCATGTTGTGTTTGGTGTTCCCTGGGTTGTCAGGTTAGGAAACTGCTTCTGCTGCCATGAGCCAGTGCTCTCAGAAACTCATGTGCCCCACAGGCTGTTCCTTGAATACTGCAGTTCCTTTGCTCACATGGTTATCCTGGCTGTTGTGAAGCCCCCTTCAACACTGTGGAACAGAGTCTTCCCATGGTCTTCCAAGTTACCTTTGGCTGGAGAGTTGCTTCACCAGACCATTCTATGGGTTCTGTGTTTCAAAAATGTACTTAGAGTCATAATTTTAAGGATTTTGGAAAATTTTGGAAGAGAGCTCCTGGGAAATCCTGTCCTCATGCTGCTATCTTGGCTCCTGATGCAATAATTTTAAATAAAATATTAACAAACAAGTTACAACAAGTTATTGCTTGAGTAATACACCAAGATCAAGTAGGATCAATACCAAGTTTTCAGAGATGGTTCAATAGTAGGAAAACAATCAGTATGATTGACCATATAAATAAAAAATAACAGATACCATATGATTATCCCAATAATGAAAAACCTTTGAGAAATTAAAGCACCCATTTTTATTACAAAAGCAGATAACATAAAAATGAAGAGAGTTTTCCTTAAAATAGTAAGTAGTATCTTTCTAAAACCATCGTCAAGCATTATATGTAATAAGGATAAAAGAGGTGCATTTCCAAAAGGATCGAGTGAGATAAGGATGTCCATTATAATTATTAATCAATATAATATTAGAAATATTAGCTTTGACAGTAAGAAAAGGAATCGATATTGAAGGAACTAGAATAGACAATGAGGAAACAACATTTTTACTTTTTGCAGATGTTATAATTCAATGCTTGAAGAATTCTAGAAAGACAACTAAAATTACTTGAATCAATTAGCAATTTTATCAAAGAAGCAGGATATAAAATAAATTCACATTAATCATCAAAATTTCATGAATGACCAGCAAAGCCTAAAAGGAAAAGATAGAAGAAGAAGAAATTCTGTGTAAAATAACTGTAGGAACATAAAATACTTGAAAATCTACCTACCTTCCAAGACAAATCCAGAAACTATATAACCATAATTTTTAAAAACACTTTTCATACACAAAAAATGACAGATCTTAACAACTGGAAAAGTGTCAATTGCTCATGAGCAGGTCAAGCTAAATCATAAAAATGAAAATTCTACCTAAATTAAATTATTTCATCAGTTCCAGAACAATCAATCTACCAAACACTGATTTTACAAAGATAGAAATATAATAACAAAATTCATCTGGAGCAACAAAATATCAAAAATATTAAGGAAAATGATGAAAAAATAAAAGAAAGGTGGTTTAACTGTACCAAATCTAAAACTATATTATAAAACAGTAGTCATTAAAACTGTCTTTATATAGTCTAAGAAATAGAGAAATAGATCACTGGAATCAGGTAGGTACAAAAGAATCAATTTCTGGGATAAGAATTCAATATTTGAAAAGAGTGTGGGGAAAAGTGGAAAATAGTATGACAAAAATTACACATAGATCCACATTTCATACTCTATATCAAAACAAGTTCAAAATGGAGACACATTTTAAATATGTAAAGAGTGATAAATTAAGAGAAAAATAAATAGTTTATGTGTTGGACCTAATGAGGGGGAGAAGTTTATGACTAAACAAGTGATAACATTATGAATTGCAAAAAATGATAATTTTGATTAAATTAAATTTAAAAAAATGTACAAGCAAAGCCAATACAGGCAAGATTACAAATTATGCAGAAAGTGAAGAAATCATTTTCATAACTCATTTATAAAGGGGGAATTGAGTCAAATTTTTTAAAAATGTTATTATGCAATTTATAAATGATCAAAGGATATGAAAGAATTAACTTTATACGTGTATGTATTATGTTTTATATATATATATATATATATATATATTATTTAGTAGTGATTTGACAGTCAAAAGAAACTGATGGTGCTTTAGACAACATTGTGAGTTGTGAGAAATATATTTTAACTACTACACTGTTAAACTTCAGTTTCCAAAAGAGGACAAAGAAGAAACAACATAGAAAGAATATTGAAGCTAGAGGACCTTGACCCAAACCTATATAATCTATTTACAACCTGGGCAAGTTTCTTTCCAAGGCCTAAAGATTTTTACAGCATTGTTCATTCTTTTCTTTTAATATATTTAAAATGGACTTATTTGAAACTAAGTGTCATAAATCTTGTCTAAAATCTCTTCTTGCTAAAGACAATGATTAAAGGACTTTTTTTCTTTTTAATATATTTTTATTTCTTTGTTTTGCTTCTTGACAAACAGAAAAGTTTCTTGTGTTTAGAAACTTTCTTTCTTGTTATATAATTAGTAGCTAGAATGGTTCCTTGTACATAAAATGTACCTAATAAATAAATTCAACAGGGGTAATAAAATGTCTCAAGTTTATGTGACATGAGAATTGGTTAATAGACATGGAAATGTTTAGGCCAGAGAAGAAAAGATTCAGAGAATTAAGTTTGTAAGGGCATAAAAGTTGTCTTCAGTTAATTAGAGGATAATCAAATAGATGAAGCTTGCTTGCTTGGTATTAACAAAATCACATTAAGTAGGATCAAAATTTGAAATAAAACAAACAAAAAGCAAAAACAAACAACCTACCCCATAGTGTAGTTGAAGGTCCAGGGGAAAATTTTTTAATAATCAGAGCTACTTAATAGTTTAGTGGTCTGCATTGGAGATTGCCTAGAATAGAGTTAATCAATCTCTGTTATTCTTGATTTAAAGGGGACTCTTTTGGAGGTATAGGTTTGATTAGATGATTTGAGTTTCCTTCCCATACTTAGCTTCTTTCTGTGAGAAAAACAAATAGCTAGTGAAGGGCATATAAATCTTCTTGGAAATGACTTTGGACTCATTTAATGAGATCTTCACTCCCAGTACAAGATTCCTTCTATACTTCTGGCTAATATTCATCTGGTCTCTGTTCAAAATATCCTTTTTAAAGGATCTCACTCTTTCTTAGACAGTTTTTGGCATTATTAGATGCTCCTAATTATTATAATGGTCCTTTCTATCTTTAGCCAAGAGCTGTCTCATTATAACTTTCCCTCATTGCCCTTATCTCGCTCTCTAAAGCAATACAGAATTAACTCATCCCAAATATATACATTTTATGAAAGATATCATGATGTGTTCCAGAATTATGACATTCATTATGACCCTCCTCTGATCCCTCTCTGGTTTGTCAATGATTGTCTTAAAGTGTAATGTCTAAAATTGAATATAATCCAGTGCAACCAGTCTCACAAGTTATTTAATTCTTTACTTGCAAATTCTCTTATTTTCAAATTAACAAGAAAAACTTTTTTACCTACACAAAAATTTTCTTTTGAAAAATCAAATGACATAATTCAAATATTTTTAAAATACCAAAATACAATTATAATCAATGACTCACACATCATATTCAGCTCTATTATTGTTCATCCTGATCAGAAAACAGATCAACAGATATGCAATTTTTAATTTAATTTTTGTTTCACATAGCAACCAAATGCAATCAGAGGCACAGAACAAAGCACCTTCACAGTATATTCTGACGTATAATTTTAAATTGTTTGTTTCATACCAACATGCACCATTTGCATTCAACATTACAATTTGCCCAGACAATGAAGATATTTACTCATTAGTCTAGTTTAATGTTCCTTGGTCATCAGGATTTTTGTCTTATGAAAGCCATGGCTGCATTCTGTCAATCTTCCTAAATAACCTGTCCAAACTTCTTTTTGTGTAATAAATAATGTGCTAGACACTCTACATCTTCAAGAAAACTCTTTACTTCATATATATTTTGTAAAAAAAATATACATATAGTAATTTCTATTAAGCAGCAAGTCCCTTCAAATTCCTGATCTTCCATCTTCAATCTTAGGTAAAAACCATAATGGACAACAAAATGGAACTGATTTTTTTTTTCTTGGACATACTTTCATTGATATTTCACATTGTGCAGTAGTGTGTGCTTCTACATAAAATTAATCTACACTACTTTCTATTTTATGTTTCATTTTTACACTTGCATTATTTAAAGTTTGTGACTGTCATAAATGTAAGGTACCTTCTGTTTACTGAACCATATATAAATTCTGTACTTCTAATTATTTTTTCATCAAACTCCAAGGTAACAAGGTAGTGATAGTAGTAATAGTAGTAGTTTTTCAATTATTTAAATTTATTTTACTTGTAATTAATATTTGAAGACAAAATCATTTTGGAATTCAACATTATTATTTGACTCATTATTCTAACTTCATGATTTATGAAAAAATGAGAAAATCCAAATTGCGAACAAGATTTTAAATAATTGCTCCTTTCAAATATAAAATTAATTTTGATGAGGATGTGATATTTTTAATGTAAAAGCTAAGGCTTTTTGAGAGAAAAACAAGTTGGGGTATTATTGTTTAAATATTTCATAAAAATCAAAGATTTTGTTAATATTAATAGTATCAAATATAAAAAGTATTTGTCCACGGAAACAAACGCCTCATATGTAAGATACACATACTATAAATAACCAACATAAATGAATACAAGATGAAAGAATCTTAGATACAGTATTGATTATAGGAAATATGTTAGTTTAAGCCTATTAGGTAAATGAAAGTTGAGACCATTTTCACATGAAATTACTGACTGATTATATATACATATATATATATATATGTATTAATGTGAGTTTGTCAGTAATTTTTTAACTAATCTACCTTTTCTCAATAGAATGGTGATAGATGATTAGTGGGGGTACTGTCAGGGAATTTTAATTTACTAGCTTGAACTTGCTTACTTAGTCTAATTGGACTTAATTCTTAACAAGGGAAAGTTTTACTTTGGGATGACAGGAAGAAAATGGGTTATGGATAAAAATCAATTTTTTGGAAATATCAGTATAATTTTTTAACTTTGTATGTCTTACCATCCTCACAGCAATTCCTGAAACAATTCCTGGGAAGTAGATGAAAAAATGAAAATTTGTTTCATATAAGTGAAAAAGAACTAGTGTTCTCTAAAAGAGCTACGATTACCTAATTACTTTATGCACATTGCTTCAGGAATTGACAATCTGTTGGAGATATTGTGGAGCATTATCTATTCAGGTTCTAGTTCTACTAGTCTACTAGATGGACTTTTATGTCCCTTTGAACTCTTAAATTTTACATTTTATACTTTATGTAGCACTATAAATTAATAAGCTACATTAAATTCTTTTTTTTTTAGATTTTTCAAGGCAATGGGGCTAAGTGGCTTGCCCAAGTCTACACAGCTAGGTAATTATTAAGTGCCTGAGGTTGGATTTGAACCCAGGTACTCCTGACTCCAAGGCCAGTGCTCTATTCACTGCGCCACCTAGCTGCCCCCTACATTAAATTCTTTATACCTACAAGAATCATGAAGGGAGGGTGGGTTATTACAACAGAAAAATAGTAGTAAATTTTATGATTTTCAGTAGGTTGGATATTGAAATTTCTGTTATCGGGATTAGGTAGTGAAAAGAATGTTGGAAATGGAGTCATAATTTTTAAAACATTTTTAAATCTATGATTCATCTTCAGGAAGTACCTGAAATTGAATGCTATCTCTCAAAACACTAGTTATTTATTTTTCCCAGCATTAGATTTTTTATAAGTAAATGGTTTAAATAATCTCTGTAGTGACTCTATTATAAATTCTTGTAGGGGTCAAAATAAATAATATATATAAAATTCATTTTCCAAAATTTAAGAGACTTTCTCAGCAGGGATTTTGTAATCTATATTATTAAATTCTTTCCATTTCAACTGTGTAATTTAATAAATTATATACTGACTTTAAAGGAGGCATTCCCTAAATCTACAAACTAATGGACTCAATTCTTAGATTCTCTTAATTTTTAATCAATGCTGAAATGGAATCCTTAAAATTTTTGACTATTATATAGAAAAAAGTTAAGCCAGTTTTTGACAGCATGGTACAAAAGGAAGGACATTGAACCAAATAGCAGGGATCACTTCAGATTTAAGCTCTCTATTAATATCATATGTGAAGCCGACTAAGTTACATCATTGATTCAGTTTCTTCATTTTAAGTTAAGGGTGTTGCCTTCAATCATTACACTTAAGGCAGAATTGGAATGAGATGGAGAAAGACTACAGAGAGCATGGAGAGTGAGTAAAGAAATCGAGTGAAGCATGATTAGTCATCCTAGAGTTCTCTTCCCATTGTAGGTATCATCAATCTGATGGGTCCTCAGGGTAAAAAAAAATGGTTAAATGTTTTTTAAGTATCTGAAATTCCACTGTAACTTTGGATACAAAGAAAGTTGAGTCTTTTTCAAACTCCAATGGAGTTAATGAACATACACATTCATATATATATATACACGCATATATATGTGTCTGTGTGTGTGTATCGTTGAAAAATTAGAAATAATCAAAAGTGAAGGCACAATAATTAAGAAGTATTGATATAGAATACTTTCAAAGTTGAGATTTTAGTAGGGACTCAATGGAATTTAGGAGTCAGAGATGAGAATCAAGAACATTCTAGGTATGAGGGACAGCCAGTGAAAGGCAGATTAGGGAGATGAGTTTCATACGTGAAGGACAGCTAAATGGCTAGTGATACTGGATATTGGATTGAAGAGAATGAAATAAAGGAATAAAAATGATTAACAAGACAGTTTGTAAAGGACATTAAAAGCTATTCAAGATAAAGTTATATTTCGTCTTAGAGAAAATGTGAAAACTTTGGAGTTTTTTGAATAAGGAAAATATAAATGTTTGACAAACATTGACTGAATGATTTCAAAGTGTTGTCTTAATGATCTCTTAATATTGCCTTTCATACCTTTTTGTACAATCTATTCCAGATGCCTAGATAGTAATACAACTCACTTCTCTATAGTGCAGTGTCTGGCATAAAACAGAAAATAAATTCTTATTGATTCCTTTGGTCATCAAAATCTTGATGTGTAAAACAAGAGACTTTGACAAGGTAAGCTTATAAATGTATTCTAGCTATAAATCTAAAGATCTATGGAACTATGATTTTCAAAATCTTTAGCAACAGGATAAAACTAAAAGAAGACTCTTAAAATCCTTCTTGTTTTAGGGACAACTAGGGGGCACAGTGGATAGAGCACTGGACCTGGAGTCTGGAGTACCTGAATTCAAATTGGGCCTCAGACACCTAATAATTACCTAGCTATGTGGCCTTGGCAAGTCACTTAACCCCATTTTCCTTGCAAAAACCTAAAAAAAATTCTTCTCCTATTTTTTCCCCTTAAAGCAGTATGTGACTATAACAAAAGTGATATCCCATTACAAGCTTTCTGGAATGACATATTCATCTAGGCCAATCTCAAGAGAAGGTATCCATTAATTCATTCATTCATCCATCCATCCATTCATTCATTAACTCATTTATTCCTTCACTTTTTCATTTTTTATTAAATCATGTTTATTTACAGAGCTCCTCTTTTAAAAAAAATTGGAATTATATATTTTTTCTATTTCTTCAATGATAGTTTCTTGAAACATTTTCTAATCTTTCTCTGGAATCTTTCCATCAACAAGAATACCTTGGGCTGGCTAGTTGGTGTAATGGATAAAGCACTGGCCTTGGAGTCAGGAGTACCTGGGTTCAAATCCAGTCTCCTACACTTAATAATTACCTAGCTGTGTGGCCTTGGGCAAGTCACTTAACCCCATTTTCCTTGCAAAAACCTAAAAAAACCCCAATAATACCTTGAATTTTATTCAAAAGATGAAATTTTCCCCTCATATTCAATATAATTAAAAGGTATATCAGCAAATATTGGAATACTCAGTTCTTGAATCCGGGGAATAAACTCTGAGACATGGCTTTCATAATTTGGTTCTCTTCCTCATGCACCTTAGTTCAATACTTGTTTATATAAATATATATATATATATATATATATATATATACATATATATACATATCTCTGTGTGTGTGTGTGTGTGGCCTCTGTAAATAAATAATTTTCATAACTATGTCTAGTTTGAAGGCTGATTTTTCCATAAAATTATCCATAACATGCTGATAGAGTATTTGTTCTCTTTAATATTGAAGTTTTGAATTTGAAGAAAAATGAATGTTTATTAACAAATCTTCCCTTTCAGAGTAGAATATCCTGTGTTACAGAATTTCCTTAGGGGAAAAATAATCTCCATTTCAAAAGAATGAAGAATTTTTAGAAGTTTTTTGTTCACGTCATTTTCAGTCACCTATAGGGAGGTCATGACAATGCTCATTTAATTACATTGCATAATATTTTAATTTAAAGTTCTTCAGAGAATTAACCTATGGCTAACATCTTAATTCAATGAAGACAAGCAAGTTTAGTCTCAAAGGAGTATATCAAAATAAAGACTGAGTTATAATACTAAGAAAGTCATTTAAAGATACAACCCACTTTCACAATGAAATCAAATAACTCAATTTATCCACTTCTGTTTCCAGAAGGGCAGGTTGTATAACAAAATGACCATTTTGCACATAAACAAAAGCAATACTAAGAAAACTTTTTTTGACATTTCATATTCCTTTTTTGAACTCATCATGTTCAATTTGAGTGATAAATCTAGAAACCTAGACATATTCCTTTATATACATACACACTAAAAAAAGCTTTACATAAGAAATGTAATTTACAACTAACTTAATGATGTACTCCAGAAAGCACCCAACTATAGAAAACAAGACCAAGGTATCAAGTTGCAATTTTTGTGAGAGTGTCTGTGTGAGAGGCCAGTTTATTGCATAATAGATGCCTGTAATGTGTAAATATTTGAAATGTAGTCTCTAGCCTTTTTCCAAATGAATGGATCTTCACCAAATACTACACCATCCTTTCTTATATTCCCTTAACACCAACTCCCATGTCCAGAAAATAAAAATAAGGATCAAAGAACAACAGAATTGACATATGGTCAAAATTTTATTTAGAGTTCTTCCAGAATCCAAAAATCTAGGTGCATCTGTAGAATGGATTAGAAAACAATTTACTTATTGGACAGAAAAGAAACTAAATTTAACAAGAAAAGTTAACTTGTCTAGAAAGGCTAATCTCACCTAAAAGTTTTTGCTTGTTTGTTTTCTGGAAGAAAGATCACATAATAGTATTTATTAGTACACCTCTTCTAGGGAAATAAAAAAAAAACTTATCCTTTTTTCTTAAATGGATGGATATGTGAAAAAAAGTGTTTTATTACATGTTGCCTGCATTCAAACTTCAATATTAAAATCAGGTGGTACAAATTTAAAAACAAAGGAAAAGAGATTCGTTGATTTCAATAAGTTTCCTTTCCAGTAAGAGGAGATAAACTATATTGGAGTTATCAGTTGTTAGTCATATGAAATGGCAGCAAAGTACACCTTATGAAGTTGAGTCAAGGGCAATGGTAATGTTTTTGGTTTTCAAGAACACTGATTTAAATTAATTATAGAAGAAATTCAACATTATTTAAAAATTTTTATTATGCAGATCATATCAAGTTTGAGAAAAAGAAGAAGAGATTCAAGGAAAACAGAGTTACATAATTTCTGGATAAAAGGGGTTTTTTAAGGTCTGCTGGTTTTAAATCACAAATATGAAAAGATTTGGCTTAAAATCACTTATAAGGGGGCAGCTAGGTGGAACAGTGGATAGAGCACTGGCCCTGGAATCAGGAGTACTTGAGTTCAAATCCAGCCTCAGACACTTAATAATTACCTGGCTGTGTGGCCTTGGGCAAGTGACTTAACTCCATTTGCCTTGCAAAAAAATAAAACCTTGGGGCAGCTAGGTGGCATAGTGGATAAAGCACCGGCCTTGGAGTCAGGAGTACCTGGGTTCAAATCTGGTGTCAGACACTTAATAATTACCTAGTTGTGTAGCCTTGGGCAAGCCACTTAACCCCATTTGCCTTGCAAAAACCTAAAAATAAAAAAAAAAACATTTAAAAAATCACTTATAAGGAATGGTCTCACCAACTAGGTAAAAAGTAAATCATAGCTTTGGTAGCAATGAGAAAATACTGAGAAAATAAGTATAATATTTTCATTAATCTTAATGTTCTTAGTAATTCTGTCTGTTTTCAGAATTAGGGAGCATGTAATAAGATAATTATTTTGTCGGAAAAGAGGACAAGACCCTTTTGTGTAAAGAATAAAAAAATTAAGCACAAAAAGCTGAAAGTTATTTTTGTGCTATGAACAAAAGCAAAATACAACTTAGCATTCAAGAAGGAATTTAATGGTCATTGTTGATTCAGAAGATAATTATTTCAGGGTGTGTTTTCAGGGGCTTAGATGATTCTGCCATTTTTACTTAATAATTATGAAGGAATTAATATCACAGAACTTGATATAGTATTAGCTTCATCAGACTCTAATAGAAGCAACATGTCATGCTATCTGATTGGGGAAGACATCTACTATGCCACAAGACAGTTTGACTCATCTTAGATGCTAATTATTCTCTATTTTAAATTAGCTCTCATGAAATTTTGATGAAGATGCAATAAGTAAATTAAGAATATTTTTAAAACCTCAAAAGCATCAGAGATCATACCTTATTTGTGTTTAGTGAAAACAGTCACAAAAGATTAGCATAACCATGAAAAATAATCTTTCAGTTCACTCCCAATATGTAATCCTGACATCCCTATACTATTGTCTAAAAGGGAAAAATAGGAAAAGAAAAAAGTGGATACCATAATTTTATTTAAATATTATAGGAAACAGACAGTAAAAAAGATTATGAAGTTGATCTACATTCATCAAAGATGTAGAAATTTGGGAAAAATCACTCACTTAATGAAAGTATTATGTAAGTTTTGATAGAACAACATTGTACTGTGGCTGGTTTTACTTTAGAAAGAACTTTAGAGATAACTTTATAAAGAAACTGATGTTGATACTAACCTATCAAGAGTTTAACCAGGTTGAGCTTAACAAAATTGCCCTGGGAAATGCCTCCATAGGGCTGAGACCACTCTCTAGATAAGGCTCTGTGAGCAAGGTTTTTATATATAAAGTTTTATGAGTGTGTGTATATTACATATATAGATATATGTATGGCTGTCTCATAACTTCTTAGAAAGTGGGGGAATAACTGTCTTTAATGCACCAATTGAGGGTGAGAAGCATGAAAGCAAACACAAAACAACAAAGTGACAACAGAACAGTATAAATGTAGGTAGGTACACAATGAAAGGTTTGTATCAAACATAAGGAATTCATCCCACAGATCAACAGAAAATTCTGTATAATAAGTTTTGTTCATGATATTGCTTAAAAAACAAAGAAATTTCACATCAAATAGATTATTTATAAGCAATGGAAGTAAATAATCTAATACAAATTTTGTGCAAAGTATTATTTTAAGTTTTTGCTTAAGATAATTAAAACCCACAGGTCAGTTGCATAAACTCATACTGTGAGCCACATGCAGCCTGTAACTTTATTTTGGACAGTCCAGCTCTAGGTAATGCAGTGAATGGAGCATTGGCCTTGGAGTCAGGAAGACAGGAGTTCTAATTCAGGTTCACCTATTTGATACTTACAGTTGTATATTCTTGAGTAAGTCACTTTAACCCTGTTGACCTCACAATCTGGCCCATCTCCAATTGTCCTAATTCATATCTGATCACTGGACCCAGATGATTCTGAAGGATTGAGTCTGGTGACTTAACAAAGCACCCTCTCACTCAAATTCAATTGAATATCATCACTTGTCCTGATGTCATGGTCTTCTTTGTGAATGAAAGACAAACATCATCATCATTTTTATCATCATCAACTTCTTCATCTTCATCTTCATCAAATCTGTCTTTTTGAGTAGGTATTGTCGCTGTGACAAAATCAAGGCATAAATGAACTCTGTCAAAATTAATACATGCTGTATTCCTATTTAGTCACTTTCTATTTTGAGCAATATTAATTTTATTGGATGTTATATGTTTGAAAAAATTAACCCTGATGGTTTATCTTGGAACACAGTTAACTCAGAAAAAGATGCCCAATGTTGACAGGTTCTACTAATTTGGAAAGACCATGATTTGTTCTGTCATTAGACTGGGGCCAATGGCAGCCTGGGTCTAGGACAAAAAGTTGATACTGTTTTGAGAGAGAAAATCCATTAAATATTTACTTAGGATATAAAAATGCCATTTTAAAAACATAATTATACACACAAACACATATATCCATTCAGAAATCATTATTTTCATTGTATCAGAGTTTGTTTATACAATTTTGTATTTATATTTACTTTATAGTGCTTTGTAACTTTTGTGATTCCATTTCATTTCTCAACATATAGACATTATTTTCAGGGTAGCATATGCAGAAGATCATATACAAATGTATGTTGGTCTTCAGAAATACAAAAATTATTGACTCCAAAATTATAAATATCTAGGATTATTTCAAGGAAAACAAAGCTAATCAGGTCTTGGAGATAGTCTTGTTATCTTTTCAGCAAATCCTTCCAAAGATCCTAAATAAGGATGATCCTATATAGGGTCCAAACCATGTAGGGGGAGTCCTGAAAGCTGTGGGTCACCGACCTACTTGTAATGAAAAACTCTCAGTCCTTAATGAAATGAGCAAAGAAAAAGGGACAAATTAATGTATTGTTCTGGGTAAAAAAGCTAAAGAAATGTCTATCTTAAATCACATTTTTCCAATGATAGACCAGTTGTGAATGTTTTTGTAATAAATCTCAAATAAATTAAGTAAATGCTAAATCATTATTCAGAACCAGTTATACTTTAGAGGAAGAGTGAATATAACAGGTGGAAAAGCTGATAATTTTACATTTTTCTTATTTTATAGACAACACATATCACTTTGGGTCAGCACATGTAAGTCTTTCCAGGTTTTTCTGAGAGGATGTTTTGCTTTATAACAACATAATATTCCATTATAATTTGTTTAGCCTTTCCTCAAATGATGGGCATGCTATCACTTTCCAAATGTTTGCTATCAAAAATAAAATATTATAAATATTCATGTATATGTAGGAACTTTTCCTTTTTAGGCATATTAATTCTTTATATGTTTATGAAATTAGACTTTAATCAGCAAAACCTGCATTCATTTTTTTCACCCTTACTAATGCCAACTGCATTTGCCTCCTTCCTAGTTGTCCTTCTGTTTATTCTTACTCTCTCTTTTCACCCTGACCCTTAAAGAATATCCTATCATTGACTATTGCCTCAGTCAATCTACTCTCTCTTCTATCACTACCCACTTTCTCTGATCCCTTCCCCCCCTATTTTTCTATAGGGTAAAATAGATTTCTATACCTAATTGAATGTGTATATTATCCCTCTTTGTAACTGAAAATATTTGAAAGATAAAGTGATAAACTGTGCAATGAACACAAGATCACTAATTCTGTTATTCAGTATATGTGACATTCTCTATATTAAATAATGATGAATTAAAAACAACTTATATCATGCTTAAGAGATTACAAAATGCTTTAAACATTGTCTCATTTTATTTTAAGAAAAATTCTGAAGTTTGGTTTATTTAATATACATTTTACACATGAGGAAATAGACTCAGTTTAATTAAGTGACATTCAGAATCTCTAAGTAATATTTGAGGAAGGATTCAAATTCAGATCATCTTGACTTTAAGTTTAGGATTCTGTTCATGGTGCCACCTTGCTGCTCTAGCTGTATCAAGTACTTTAAAAAGTTCTTTTCTCATTAGGAAACAGAAACAAATAAACAGATCAAAAAGATACTTTTAGGAAGATAGTGCACATATTATCTCTCTTTTACTGATAAATAAACTGATGTGCATAGAAGTTAAATGTTATATCCAATTACATGATTATTAAGTAGACTTCTAGGATTCTTTTCAGCATCCCATAATGTCTCATTGGTTATGTAGGATATATATTTCTAGATGATCACACAAGGAATTAAAACATTTTAACCATGGTTTTTGCTGGAGTGTCAAAATTCTAGTGTGCAGGCACTAAATTTGTTTGCTTTGTTCATTTTTTTTTACTTTTGATTACATTGTCTTGATCCATAAAGAATATTTATTTAGTCTAATAATATGATATAATAAGACAAGATAGAATGAGATAGGAGAGGATAGGATTGGGCAGGATGGGATAAGATATCATATCATACTATACCATTCCAAACCATACTACACCATACCATACCATAATACCACACCATACTATACCATGCCTTTCTATACTAGACCGTGACATACCATAACATGCCATACAATACCCTACCATACCATGTCATACCATAACATACAATATGATGCCATATGATATCGGACAATGTGATAAAATATAGGAGATAGGATAGGATAAGATATAGGATATAGGACAGGATAGGAGAGGATAAGAAATATTTATTAAAAGCTTACTATATTCTAGGAACCATACTAAGCATTGGAGATCTAAAAAGTAAAGAAAGACTTTTCTTGCACTCAAAGGTGTTTAAATCTAATGGTGTATGCCAATACCCAAAAGGAAGCTGAAAAGTGTGGAGCAAAGGGGTAAAGGTAGGGAGTGACAGAAGGTCCTGTTGAGGTCATAATGACAATGATGATGCAGTCATGACAAAAAATTAATGGTTGATTCAAAAACCAACTAAAGTAGCTAGTGGAAAATGGAGAGATGACTGAGATTTTTTTTAAATTTATTTTTATTAAAGGTATTGTTTGAGTTTTACAATTTCCCCCCCAATCTCGCTTCCCCCACCACCACGGAAAGCACTGTCAGTCTTTACTTTGTTTCCATGTTGTAACTTGATCCAAATTGGGTGTGATGAGAGAGAAATCATATCCTTAAAGAAGAGAAGTCTAAAAGGTAACAAGATCAGATAATAACATATCATTTTTTTCTAAATTAAAGGGAATAGTCCTTGTACTTTGTTCAAACTCCACAGCTCCTTATCTGGATACAGATGGTGCTCTCCTTTGCACACAGCCTAAAATTGTTCCCGATTGTTGCACTGATGGAATGAGTAAGTCCTTCAAGGTTGAACATTACTCCTATGTTGCTGTTAGGGTGTACAGTGTTTTGCTGGTTCTGTTCATCTCACTCAGCATCAGTTCATGCAAATCCCTCCAGGCTTCCCTGAAATCCCATCTCTCCTGGTTTCTAATAGAACAATAGCGTTTCATGACATACATATACCACAGTTTGCTAAGCCATTCCCCAGTTGAAGAACATTTAATTTGATTTCCAATTCTTTGCCACCACAAACAGGGCTGCTATAAATATTTTTGTACAAATAATGTTTTTACCCTTTTTTGTCATCTCTTCAGGGTATAGACCCAGTAATGGTATTGCTGGGTCAAAGGGTATGCACATTTTTGTTGCCCTTTGGGCATAGTTCCAAATAGCTCTCCAAAAGGGTTGGATGAGTTCACAGCTCCACCAACAGTGTAATAGTGTCCCAGATTTCCCACAACCCTTCCAACAATGATCATTATCCTTCCTGAGATTACTGGGATTTTTAAGGGACACTAAGGGAGTAATGTTTGTTCTGCTCTCCAGCCCTTGAGAGTATTGCTGAAGTGCGAGTAAGGAAAAATTTTTTATTCTCCAAGATATTTTCCTAATGCTGCACTTTTCCTAAGGTAAAATATAACTAACAGAGCAACTCATGGCAAATTAAGTGTTTGTTGATGGAAAGGCATACATTTATAAGTAGATCTTGAAATATGTAGATTCTGTTGGGATAAAGGCAGCACAGACAAAAGGCAATGAGGAATTTGAAGAAGGAAATAGCACCATAGCCCTGCAGGATGGAAAGAGGGAGATCAAGGTAATGTCTGAAAGGGAAAGAGAATTTTTATTTGTTTTAATAAGTATCATGGAGAGTATGAACAAATTTACTGAGAATGGAAAGAATAACATGAGGTGGGGAAGGGGAAATGGGGAGAAAGTGGTAAGATTTGCGAAGTTTGGATGTGATCCCAGATTATGGGAAGTAGAATAAGTAGTTCACAGGTAGATTGGGAAAGGCTTAATTTCCAAGATCAGATGTTGAAATTTAATTCAGGAGAATGCAGAGGAAGACAATGAAGGATTTTGAATAGAGGAGTGAAAAATTGTTCATGGCAGAATATTAGAAATAATTTGAAAATGAGGTAGCAGATAAATTAGAAACCAATCTGTGAGGGGACTTGGGGGGGGGCTATTATTATAGTGAAAAAGATCAATTTCATTATAGTAGGCTTTCAGAGGATATCATATTTAAGAGATATGATAGAAGGAAAAACATTTCATTTTATCGACAAATTTGATGCCAAGATAATTAATAGAATGGACTTGATTATATCCTCTAAAACATTATGGGCCTACCCAGTTTGTGTAGGAAATAGATTGCTGGGTCTATAATAAGGAAGACCTGAGTTCAAATCTGATCTCATTTACTTTCTAACTGTCTAAATTTGAACAATTCATTTAATCCTTTTTTGCTTCAGGTTTCTAATGCAGAAAAAATGGCAACAATAATGACAACTAACTAAGAGTTGTTGAGAGGAGCAAATGAGATAATATTTATAAAATGCTAGCATAGTCATGACTTTTAATAGGCACCGAATAAATATTATTATAACCATCACCATCATTATTATATTAATATGCTTTTCTTTTTCTATTCACTGAGAGAATGGGATCATAAATCAATAGCCATAAGGGCCTTCTGAGGATGTATCTCCTCATTTTGCAAATGAGGAAACTCAGGCACAAGGTAAGAAAGTGACTTGACCAAAATCACACAATGCACAAGAATCAGAAGTGGGAAGTCAATCCAGTTAGAAAAAATAACAAATCAACAAATTAGGTAACATAAAACAAATCTGTCCAAAATCTCTCAGAAACATCCAGGTCTTGGACCACTAAAACCTCATTATTAATGCAGCACTCTTTTGATATTGGCTAGAGATTGAATCAAGTTTCAATGTACTTCTACAGCAAAAGATTTATCAGTTTTCCAATTCATCTTTCACACTGTTTACCACATAATTATAATGTGGATTTTATTTTAATCTGAAATGGAAAAATACATTTCAGAATTAACCACCTGTATTTCATATATCTTAAGCTTATACATGTAAGTGGTACAGTGAATTAAGTCAGAAAGATCTGAATTAAAATATGGCCTCAGATATTTACTAGGTATGTGACATGTGATATCAATCTTTGTTTGTCCCAGTTTTCCCATTTGCAAAATGAGGATAAAAATAACACCTGCATCCCACAGTGGCTGTGAAGGGCAAATGATATTATGATCATAAAACATTTAGCACTTGGTCTTCTAATAGTCAGGTCTATAACAATTTTAGTTATGAATATATTAGATGGTTAGCTGTCACATATACAGTAGGTCAAGAAAGAAGATTTTAAATCACTCAAACTGATAGCCCACAAGCCTCAATGAATGAAATGTTTTGCCAGTTATCCACTATTTCTGCTGAAATAGTTTTATTATACATATCTGAAAGGAAAACCTAACCCTTTTGCACAAGGGTAATCATCATTCCTAATGGTCTCTTCAACCAAGAGCTCAGAATAATTTATATTGCTACCTTTTTGGTTGAATGTAATCCTGTTACAGTGACCATGGAGCCAGGCTGATAGGGAACTGCCCTTTGGCCCATTTACATGTTAATGAGAATGGATATTTATATAGTATCTGTGACAGCAGCTAGGCAAATTGTCATGTTTATAAGGAGCACTTGAAAGCAATTCATACAAATTACATTTTTACCTGTCATCCCTGGTAGTAGACTTTGCTGTGGGTAAGAGACCTCTGAGAATGGTACTGACAGGTGAGGAAAAACCAGAAGGGGGACCTGAGAAGGAGAGGGAATTGGCGAGAAGAGGGAGTTGGGATGAACAAGGTGATTTGTAGTGCATAAGGTTTGACAAATACAACCAGTTAATAAGGAAAAATATCTCAAAATATTCGATTAACAGAAATATTATGTATCATTTGATCAACAGCAAAAAAAGTTGCATAGAAAATGATAAATTTTAAAGAACAAATATGGAAAATTAAAGAAAATAGCTAGACTGATTGAATGATAAGCCAATGGGAAAATAATATTTGTCTTTAAAAGATAATAAAAAAGTTGTTTGGAATTATTGTAGCCTAAGTATTTCAACCAACTTTTAACAAATATGACAAATAAAAATATTTTCACAAGTTAGTTCCAATCTCAACCTCCTAATCAGATTTGTATTTAGGATTTCTTTCCCATACTCAGATTTATTGAAGTAGTATCGCATAGACTTTATGCAAAAGCAATTCCTCTCTCTCTCTCTCTCTCTCTCTCTCTCTCTCTCTCTCTCTCTCTGTGTGTGTGACCATTTTTTCCTCTTTTTTGTTTCTCTTTCATACACTTAAATATATATATATGAAAATACAAATGTATATATAGATATAGTGACAAATTGGCATAAGAGTAATAATAACTAAAATGAAAGAAAAAATTTGGTAGCTTTTAAGGGAAATTGACGAGAAGTTTTTAAGGTATTTTCTTTTAATTTTGGACTTTTTTTGATTTCATATGCAAAAAGAATTCCAATGTGAAAACTGAAAAATCTGTCACCACTGAAATAACACTCTTAAGGAATTCACTGAGATACAGAGAAGTTGTGATTTCACCTGTAACATAGTCAAAGTGAATCAAAGTCAGGATATTCTTCACTAATTCTCAAAGGCCAGGCCTGTATGTGAGATTTTATTGTATTTGATAGAAGATTTCACTTCTCTTTGATGAAGTACATTATCTCTAATTGTATCTACCTCTCCTAAATGTTTGTCAAGAATTCTTCTTAGCAGAGAAATTATTCTAATGGGATTATTCCTTGGAGATCATATAGTGGATTTCTAAGCATAGCTGCATGCAATATTCTACCAAGTTTCCTTGTTCATCAGTTAAAGTCTTAGAACTTTAGAAAATCTATTCATGGGTCATGGACAATGACTCAGTACAAAACATGGGAAATGGGAAATGTTTGCACAAAGATTCCTGGGAAAGAGTAGTTACTATTTGCTTGGCACCTGGAAAGGGCAAAGAGGAGTTGTTAGATTTACACTTTCCAGATTCTAACACAGTGTTACATGGTCACTATTGCTGAAGTTAGAAGTGACAGAAATTTATGATCAATTGCTTTAAATAGATAATTTAAGTAGATAATTTAAATAGATAATTTCCAATACCTTAATTATTTTACTTTTTTGTAATTAAATTCTAGATTGAAATATAAGTCTAAAAGAGCAAACAAGAAGAAACTGGTTAGTTATTCAGTTATATTGATCTCTATCTCCACATAGGAGGAAGGAAACAGAAAGGAGTGGAGCAGTTCTCTAATATTAGTTTGCTCAATTGGGATTGTCTAATCAAATTGTACTATATAAATTTAATGCATATGCTTTTATACCTCATTTTCTATCCATGCCCTATTCCAGCAGCATACCAGGTTATTATCACGTAATTTAATGTTTTATTGTGCTAGTATAGCGAAAAATAAATAAATTTTGGAAACAGGCTTTAATTTCTGAGTCAAACACAAATCATTTGAGTGACCCTGGGCAAGTTCAGGTAATATTTTTAAGTGTCTTTTAAGTTTCACCTAAAAATGGGGTTGAGAGAGTGGGAGTAAGTCAGCTGGGAGATGATAGTGGAAGATAAGGAATAGCACCTGCACAATGACAGTTGGAGGCTCCTAATGGATGGAGAACTTATGATGAAGTGGGAGCATGCAATCTATGGAGGAATTAATTCAGGTGGCTAAAGAGAATTGGTTAAGTGGAAAGGAGCAGATAATTAAAATTTTCACGGCTTTTCTTCTTTGTTCAGTCTTGAGAAAATTGGTGACAGTAATCAGAGAAAGCACGTTTGTGGTGGAGGAGTCAGAGAGTAATGACAGGAGACTGGAACTGACAATATAAATTTCATTTATATTGGGAAAAGTCTTTGGAGTGATGCTGAAATTGCTGGGTAAAAGATAGGAGTCATATGTCTGAGATCTGCATTCTGAGTTGCTTCAGGACTTTCTGGGAAATTTGGGGGATAGAGAGTCTAATATCACTTTATAAATAAAGGTACTCAGGCCAAAGGGAGCTAAATTATTTGACTAAGATTATAAAGCTAGTTAGAGGCAGGAAATTCACTCTTGGCTCCAAATTTAGCAAAAATATATGAAGAAAACAATTCTGATCTTTTTCATCTGCAATTTCTGCCAGAGGTGATAGTGCTACCTTTCTAACGTTCCTTCTAAATAATTTATCTCTTGTACTATGGGTCATAACCTACCATTGATTTTGCACAAAACTTCCATTCCCTTAAGTAGGAGTTCTGCTCTGGGAATGGTGGCAGGATATAAAATTGTTAACTCAATTCATTTTCTCATGCTGTCTTTGCAAATTGACATAGCCGTTCACTAAAAATAATTTCTTACTCAGGATTGTTTTTGTATATTTGTTTTTATTTTCTGTTCCTATCAAGTTTGTCTTTTTGCGTTATTAATTCAATTAATTATATTAGTGCCCAATTTTCATAGAGAGAAATATTTAAGTGAATCAGATAAGATCAACTGAAGAGCAGTAATATATTATTGAAAGGAAGCTATGTGCAGTAGAGAGAAAATTGGCTCTGGAGCCAGAGATACTTAGCTTAAATCATGTCTTCACAACTTTGCTGCTAATTTCTGCAATTATAAAGAAAAAATTAGTCACACTAGTCAAACTTAAATTATCCTCTGTTCCTAGATCATATTATAAGATCATAGCAGTAATACAGATTCCACTAATAAAACATTTTTGTTTTTTTTGTATAAGTATATTTCAGCAATAAAATAATTAGGGATATTGTTCTAGAGATGAAATGACTCTGTCTCTTTCTCTCTCTCTCTCATAAATATATATATATATATTTATATAAACATACCTATACAAAATATATTATCTGCACATGTAAGCATATATATAATATAGACATATAATGCACATATTGCATGTTATATATATTTATATATGAAATTCACCATATATGCATATTTTATGCTTGCCTACTATATGCATATATGATAGGCATCATAAAAATTCATATATATTATATAATTTGAGTCAATTTTATCCATTTTTCTATATTACATTTTTGTATTATATTTCTGTAGAATATTGCATAATATTTATATAAAGATATATACCATTTCATTTTGTATATATAAAATCTATGAATAAATACATGTATTGCTTGATATTCACATATTTACATGCAGATTATATTTTTTACCAAGGAGTTAATCCATCGGCATTTAAACCTGACAAAATGCTGTGTCCTGATACATTTTGACCTGGACTCCAGTAAATTCATCTGAGTGCAATTTGTCCTCAGAGAGTAGAACTGTGATCCATGACAATCATTTAATCCTATTTACTTCAGGTTCCTCATATGTAAAATTTGAAGGAGAAAGAAATAACAATTCACTCCAGTATCTTTGACAAGAAAAAAAATGGTGTCACACAGTCAGACATATAGTAAATGGAGTAAATAATGACTATATAGCATCACATGGTTTGCTCAACATCCTGTAAACTTAATAAAAATATTAGGCATAAATAGAAAACATGTGAGCTCTATAGAAAAGTTACTAAATACTCAGGAGAAATTATATTAATTTATGTATTAGATATTAGTAATCTATGTCATTTGTGACAAAGTATTTAACTTGACTCACCATTAGCCTCTCTGTATTTCCACAAATGAGGAAAATAATAAATTTAATCTCCACCTTAGAGTACTGTTAAGTTAACAAGCATGTATTTTCTGCAAAATTCCAGGGACTATGATAAGTTCTTATTATAAAAATGTCAATAAAATAAAATTATAAATTAAAAAATTTTTACTGTAGAGACTAAAATCTAAAGAAATGACACATGTACATATATGTATATAAATTATGCAGACACATATACATAGAGAGAGACATATATATATATATATAGACATACATAGATATGTATATATTAGTATTTATGATAAAACTTAGATAACCAGTTTAGGAAAGCACTATGGTTAATGGAAGTAAGAAGGAAAAGTATCATGTGGGCACTTAGATTTTAATGGAATTTATAGGAAGGCAGAGAAATGAGGAGATGGAGCTAAGGAGGGAGTATTTAAAAAAAGATTATGTTCATGAAGTACCAGGCTAATTTTAAAGCATTTTATGATTAAATTCTATCAATCCTGTATAAAATAATATGTGCGCAGGAATTCAATGCTTCCCTACTTTTTTAAAGATTGGTACATGTGCACTATCTTTCATTTCTACATCTTGTTCAGAGATAAAAACAGACAGAAAAAGATATGATCCTACTCATATGAGATCCTACTCATTTATTTATTGATTCATGAAAATTTAAGTTAATAAATTATTTTCCTCAAGAATTTTGCATTTTTAAAATCTTTGTAATCATTCTAGCTTAAAATACTTCATGCATTAAAGGCATGAAACAGGAGAAATTAATTGGTGAGAGATAGGAAGCAATCAGTGTCGGCAACTAGACCTTTTTTGTTTTATCTGTAGGACCCTGATCTCAATCAATAGCAATCCCCTACTCATCTCAGGAATCAATGAAATTTTATAGAATACTTCAAAGAATATGAATATTCAGGGATTAAAACCATCTACTATATAACAAAAAGTCAGATTGCTTTAAATTGGACTACAAGGTCAACATAAAGTAACAAAATATCTTAATTATAGATTACTTTTTAATATTAAAAAGACAGCTAAGATGCATTTTTAATTGACTTTTCAACAAATTCTTCAAATATCTTTTATTTCAAAATAGGTCACATTTCTGAAAAAATAAAAATTTTAATTAAAAGTATGAAAATCTCAATTGAAAAAAATTCTATTGCAATTGAACAGTTACCATCTCTATTGGCATATCAAAGTAATGCTCATCAACTCTAGACAATAATCTCACTGGAACCTCTGAATGTCAGTAAAGTTTAAAATATAATACAATGAAACTGGGTCCAGACTAACTCCTGACTTACCACTATACAACTATACTAGGAAGGAATATTCAGTAATTTTTAAAAGGCTAACTTTTATATATTTATTTAACACTTCAGTTAATAGTTCCCCCCCCCCCCCCCAAGAAATCCAGATGAGAAAGATCACTAGGGCAGAACTGGAAACTTGTCAGTTCTTCTGTTCAGGAAAACATCAGCAACCAGATTTGATTCTTCAGAGACCAAACAAAGTGAGTAGGCTACATCCAGCCTTCTGCCTCTCTTCCAAAATACTTCTCCAATTGCCTATGGAAAGGTTCTGACAGATATCACCATGCAGCCTGAAATGCATATTGTATTCAATATGACTCAATAATGTTATTTATTTGTTATGGATACATCTACATGGGCCTTTAGGCAGAAGATTGGACAGAGACTGCATTACAAAAAGAAATTGTCATTGCAGCTCCCTAGTTTCTAGGTGAAGATTAGGAGAAGAAGGCTTTGTTCAACTTAAAGAACAGAGCCCTTTGATAATTGTTTCCATTCTCAATGATATTATCTTTCCCAGATAATGCCTGCCTTGAGAACCTTAAATTCAAATCAAGTATTCCAGAGAGTTTCCAGATAGCTTTGATAGCTTTTTGAATGAGAGGGTAGCAATTACTTCCCACAAAACTGGGAAGCAAATGCAATACAATGAGCATAATTAAATTGTAAACACCAGTAACAGAAGTCATGTAATTGCTTTCAATTAAGAAAGAAAAGAAATATCCCCTTGCCTCATATTCTTTGATCTTCCTGTTCATTCCTGTTTGGACACAAGAATTATTCATGATCCACAAACAGCTGTGCTCTGATGGTCATATAACTGAATTATATTATCTAGCTAAGCAGTAGTAGATTGTGTCATTACAAGGCAAAACACCTGGCTAATTGAATAGATAAATTCTGCAAGGTGATTAGTTTTGGGGAAAACAAACAGACAAACCAAAAAAGAAAACAAATAAACAGCATGACAATGCATTTCTATCTGAATATTTGACTATATATTATTAGATAGTGTTGTTTTCTAAAATTCTATTGATTTATTCTATTCAACTGATGAAATAATGTATTGATGGCACTTATATGTTCATAGCTCTATGAAACTGAAGTGACATTATAGACCATTTGAGTTCATAGAATTATCTTTTAGGCCTCTTTTACTGATATTACCTACATTTTTTATTGAAGTAGAAATTAAAGAGACCCTTCTTTTTTTGTTAAACAAAAAGGTGAAAAATACAAAGACAAATGCAGATATCAATAATTTTAATAGGATCATTGATATACCACTTTCTATATTTACCAAAGCTTTCCCATAAATTCAATTACAGTATACCAATTAATCTTCATCAAAAGGCATTTGAGAGGGGTGGCTAGGTGGCACAGTGGATAGAGCACCAGCCCTGGAGTCAGGAGTGCATGAGTTCAAATCTGGCCTCAGACACTTAATAATTACCTAACTGTGTGACCTTGGGCAAGCCACTTAACCCCATTTGCCTTACAAAAACTGGAAAAAAAAAGGATTTGATACAGTTGAAAGTATTATTGATTGTTTACTGTTTTAATCAATTAAATTGCCAAGGCAAGCCCCCTTCTCTCTACTCTAGTTTTACATGCAAATTATTCACTAGAAATTTCCTATGGATTTCCTAAAGTTTTCTTCTGATTTTGCTAGAGCAGATATTACATTAAAGGAACTTTAAAGAAGTTAATAATTGGAAATGTATCACCCTAAGAAATATATATATATATATATATATATATATATATATATATATTGTGTATGTGTATGTGTGTGTACATATATATATATATATGTATTATAGCTTCAATCTTACTTTTATTATTTATTTTTTTAAAAATTTAAGAAATGGGGTTAAGTAACTTGTCCAAGGTCACACAGCTAGGCAATTATTAAGTGCCTGAGGCTGCATTAGAACTCAGGTGCTCCTGACTTCAGGGCCGGTGCTCTATCCACTATGCCACCTAACTTCCCCACAAATATATAACTTAACAAAGTAGCATAACTCCCATTTTTGCTTAAACAATTTTTTAAAATTTAGTTACTTTATATAACAGTCTGTTTAAAAAAGTAAAATATCATCCCATAGATGCTATGTTCATTTAGCAATTTTATTTTATGTTGTGTAATTCCAATAATCTGATTAAACTGACATTTAAATCCAAACCCCCCCCTCCACTTCCTTATCCATGCATAATTTCTGTGAGTTTTGGCTAACAAGCTTGTTTGATTGTTAAAGATCTCACTTATAATCATCATCATCATCATTTTCATCATCATCATGTAGGTTATAATATGGATTTCTTTGCCATACAGGTGAGGAAAATCATTTTTCATTTTTTTATTTTGGTTAACTTCTCCTATATCATTTCCAAACCACCCATTTAAATGCAAGACATAGTCCATATATTTTAATAAAAACATTTAATAAAACCATAAAAGAACAGGTTCTCATTAAAAGAAGGTACAGTAGACTACAATAGAAGTCTTGTAGACTTGTAGGTAAGTTTAGGTCACATTTTCCCATTATTCCTATATTTTTCATTTGTATTGTTTCAAGGAAGTAAATTAGAAGCAAAGTGGTTTGTCAGGAACCTACTTATATGCTAGAAATAAAAATGGGACAAAGGTAAAAAAATGAACTGTTCCATCATCTTTATTTTTTCCATAGCTGCTATTCACTCATGATCTATTCAATACTTCCATGGATGTGAAATTACCCCATGCACTCCTTAAGTTATGAATCATCTTGCATGTAGGTCATCCATATACACTTGGTTTTGTCCAAATTTTCATTTTGTCTTTTTAGTGTAATTTTTATTTTTATATTATTTTACATTTTCATGTAACTCATCTTTGACTGTATCTCAAATCAAAATGTAGTTAGACCATTAATTAAATATTGATGATTGTTTTGGGTTTGTTTGTATGAGATCCTTTTAATTTTATTCTGAAAATAACTGGCAATGTTTTAGTTTATTTGCATTTTTCCTTAAGATTTCTATCAACAGTTTCCCCTTCACCTGCTTTTTCTATGTCTCATCATTAAGTTTAAAAATTATCTTATGATATAAACTACCATTGAGCTTTGCTGTCATATATTTCTACTGAGCAAGGAAATCAAGTTTCTGCTATCTGTCATGTTTTTAAGCTTCTTTTGGTTTATATGTTGCAGGGATTGAATTACATGGGTTATACTTCCTTTTGAAATGGTAATAACTCTTAGAACTCAGATGGTAGAGAGACAACAGGAAATTGCCTGTGCTCTTGCTAGTTACCCAAAGAAAAATTAAATCAAGTCTCTAAAAGAATTCTGGATTGACAGAATTCACAAAAAGACAGAATAAATAAAATCAGAAAATGTTGAAGGACTTCAGGAATGATGAGTCTCACTTGGAAAATTGAGGAGCCAGGGGGAAGCACAGATCAACACCTGAAGCATCACAGTCCTGGATTAGCAGCTCAGTGCCACAGTAGGGCATTGTGACACCTCTCCAGTGCAATGTTTGACCTGGAACCAAGAACAAAACAGGCACAACTAAGTCAATACAGTCCATTGCAGTGGTCAATCATCAGAATCTCAGGACCTGGAAAAGAAAGTCAGTGACCAGGACCAGTGACCCTAAAGTAAGAAGATCCTGTGTCCAAGGAACAGAATTCATTTTAAATAAATTAAAAAAAAATCAGGAAAGAACCTAAACATAGAAAGATGCTATGATGACAAAGGAAATCCAAAGACAAACTCAGAAGACATCAATGTCAAAATGCCTAAGTATGAAAACTCAAAGGGAAATATGAATTGGTCTCACAACCAAGAAATATGTTGGAGGATCTCACAAAAGAATTTAAAAATCAAATAAAAGAGGGAAAAGAAAACTTGGAAAAAGAAATGAGACATATGCAACCTATAGAAAAGTTTTCAAAGGGCAAAACAAATATTGACTCAAAAAATAATTCTTCAAAAATTCAGTTAACCAAATGAACAAAAAGGTCAATGAGGAAAACAACTCTTTATAAAATAGATTGATCAAATGATAAAGAAGGTAGAAAAGCTAGCTGAAGCAAATGATATAAGAGAATGTATCAATGAGACATAATCAGTCAAACAAAATCCAAAGAATGAAAAATAGAAAAAAGTATAAAATAGTTTAATTGAAACAAAAAATATCATTTAAAATTATTGTACTATCTGAAAACCATGATCTAAAAATGAGTCTGGCCACCACCTTTCACAAACTTATCAAAGAAAGCTGCTCTAATATCCTAAAAGCAGATGGTAAAATTGCAAATGAAAAAATCCATCAATCACCTACTGAAAGAGATCCCCAAAGGAAAACAATAAGCAATTTTGTAGTAAATGCTACCATTATTATGTCAATGAAAAAATATTTCAAATAATAAAAAATGAAATGATTCCAATATCAAGGAGCCATTGCCAAATTATAAAGGACTTAGAACCTTCAACATTAAAGGATCAAAAGGTTTGGAAAATGATATTCAGGAAAACAAAGGAACCTGAATTATATCCAAGAATTAACTTCCCTTCAAAACTGAGGACAATCTTCAAGGGGAGAAAGATGGATATTTAATGAAATAGGGAACATTCAAATTTTCCTGATGAAAAGACTGAATAGAAAATTTGACTTTCAAATATAAGAATCATGAGAAGCATCGGAGGAAGCAAGAAAGATAATTCATAAGGGATCCAGTAATAGTTAAACTGTTTACATTTCTTCTTGGGAAAACGATACTAGTAACTCCTAAAAATGTTCTATTAGATCAGTTAGAATGAGCATAAATAGATAGACATAAACATCAGTTTGAATTGCATATGATTTAGGTAAGAAAGAAGAATGTGCTGAAGGAAGAGGAAAGGGAGTAGTTTGGGGTCAATTATCTGAAATAAAAGCAAAGGAAATTTTATAAAACAGGAGATGTGCAAAGTGCAAGAGGTGAACATTAGAACCTATGCTCATCAGAATTGACTCAACAAAAAGAATGACATGCATATTCAGTTAAGTGTAGAAATCTAACTTAACATTCAGAAAAATTAAAGCATAAAGGAATAAAAGAAGAGAAAACTGATTGATGGGAGAGAAACTTGGTAGAAGTAAAAGTCAGAAGCAAAACACTTTTAAGAATGAACATGTCTAAAGGAGAGAGAATAAACTGGGCAAAATAGGATATAGGAAATACATAATTGTAATCATTACTATGAAAAATATATCTTTATTTCTCAAATATATATTTGAAACAGTCAAAATTAAAGAAATAAGTCATTCTCAGTTGCTAAATAGTCAAAAGATCTAAACAAGTAATTTTCAGATGAAGTAATCAAAGCTATCTATAGTTATAGAAAAATTTTTCTAAATCATTTTTAAAAAGAGAAACGCAAATTAAAACATTCTATAGCCTCACACCTATCAAATAGACAAATGGGACAGAAAAGAATAATGACAAATGTTGGAAAAGATGTTGGAAAATTATTGATTCAAGCAATCAGCAGCACATTTATAGCCCAAAGAACTTTGACCAAATTATACTAAGTCTAGGTATGTGTCTCAAATACTTTATAAAATAAAACTATGAATATGTTCAAAAATATTTATAGAATTTCTGTGGTGGCAGAGAATTAGAAATCAAGAGGATGCCCATCAATTGGAAAATGGATGAACAAGTTGTGATATATAATTGTTGATGGACTATTATTATGCTAAAGAAAGAATAAGCAAGAAAAATTATGGGAAAATCTGAAGGGAACTTATGTGAACTGATGTAAAATGAAGTGAGGAATGCCAGGTGGAGCTTGTATAGCAGCAGCAATACTGCTTGATAATGAATTGTGAATGACAACTGCTCTCAGGAATACAATGCTCAAAGACAATTCTGAAGGACATATGATGGAAAATGTTGTTCATCTTCAGATAAAGAACTGATGGCGTCATAATAAAGAATAAATCATACTTTCAAAAAACTTTTTTCTTGTCCTTGTCCCCTCTACATTTTCTTTTGCAATAATAAGCTTAAATAAAAATATGCTTTCTATGACTTATCATGTATAATTTGTTATTGTAAATTACTTGTCTTCTCAGGGAGAAGGGAGAAGATGACAGTTGGAAGAAACCAGGAATTCAAATTTAAAATTTTTGCACATAATTGGAAAAATATTGAAAAAATAATTCTAAGATATCCTCTATTTCATTAAAGGTTGAGTTGTCCACTTCTTCAACCCACAAAATTATGCCATTTTGCTGAACAAATTATTCTTGGCTATAAGTCTCAAACTTTTGCCTTCAGGATTATTGTAATTGAAACTCCCTATTTCGTAGTTTATTAAATCATTTGGCAAATATCTCTCAAGAGGTGACCAGTGATCTTCTATTTCCAATTTGTCCTTTAGTTCTATAATATCTAGACAGCTTTTTTCAAGATTTGTTGAAATATAATATATATATATATATATATGTATATAGGTTATTCATTTATTTAAAATATTCATTAAATTTAATTATTTTTTTGGCAAGTCAAATGTGGTTAAGTGTTTGTCCAAGGCCACACAGCTAGGTAATTATTAAGTGTCTGAGGCTAGATTTGAAATCAGGTACTCCTGACTCCAGAGATGGTACTCTTTTCCGCTGCTCGACCTA
The DNA here is from genome assembly GCF_037893015.1 of Macrotis lagotis. Taxonomy (NCBI): domain Eukaryota; kingdom Metazoa; phylum Chordata; class Mammalia; order Peramelemorphia; family Peramelidae; genus Macrotis; species Macrotis lagotis. The sequence continues at coordinate 350,449,330 of NC_133666.1, forward strand.
GCCGCCCCTAAATTAAATTATTCTTAATCTTTTTTCTCCTTGATCTTTTTTCTAGTTCACTTTTCTTCTATAAATTATCATCTAATTTCTTCTATTTCATTTTTAGTCCTGAGTTTCTTTTTATATTTCTTCTTGTCACCTAAAATCATTGGATTTTATTTGGACTTTTCTAAATTTTAGACAGTTTATTGCTTAAATAATTTCATCAGTTCTTTTTTTCCTTTTCTCCTTCCTGGGCTCTATTTTTGTTCTTTTTGTCCTGCTTCAAGTCATATTTTTAATAGTCAAAACATTTTAATTTATTTTTTGTAATTTTTATTTTTCCCAAGAATTCTAACTCAATTTATGAGTAAGGTATGCATTTTTTGATGCTTTGTTCATTGTTGTTTCATAATAATTTCATTTTTGGATTTATATCTTAAATATTCTTGTTGCCACATTAGATTTTTAGGAGGGCATTCTTTTTGCCTCATTCTTCCACCTTATTTGTTTGGTTCAGACCTGATGTTATGGTTGATGTTTGAGGGAAGATCTCTGCTTGTCATGTTATTTTTTTCCTTTCGTATTATATTATCCCAAATGTTCATAAACAATTTAGAAAGGGGGCCTGCAATGTGGAGTAGTACCACCATATTATTCTGATTCTTAACAGTATGATTGTTGGCCCCTCCTTCCCAGAACTCAGTTCTTTAAGTTTTTTTTTTTTTTTCCTGAATTTGGGTATGAGTAATAGTAGACTACTGCTAGACTCAATCGCTTTTTAGTCAGCTGGAAAGCTCTTCTTGTTCAGCTACAGAATTGAAGGTATGAACTTGGACTACGGTTTAGACCTGGTTATTCCTCTACAATCTTTAAATTGGACTATAATCCACAAGAGTAACACCACTACTACTGTCTACTAAACTTCCTTGGAACACCCTCAGGGAATTGTTATAACTTCCTTCCATGACTATCAGTCATAGTAGTAGACCCTATCTTTATCTATCTTGTAGAAATTTGTGAAATTGGCAAAGCTGGCACATTTTTTCACAATTGACCATAGGTCAAGTTGCCCCAGTATAGATTTAGGACTTTTACATGTCCAGGTTCATTGACTATCCTCAAATTCCAAATTGATCTGTGTTTGTATCCAAATCTCATCCCCATTATCACTGCCCATCTCCATATTTCAACCTGGACAAGGAAAAATGACTAACTGCTATTTTTTCTTAAATTTTTAATCAGCATTTAATTTGGGCTGCATTATTAGATGTTTGTATATGATTATTATTTTTATTGTCAATATTTTGTTGAAAAATGACTTTCTGTTTTCATTCCTGCTAATATGCCATCTTGCCTTTAACTTATCCACTATCTTTGCTTAAGCAAAGACATCTTATATATTTTATTAGCTGCCCTTTAATATATTTTATTTTTATTTTGAAATAATCTCCATTCCATTACTGGTGGAGTTGTGAAATGATCCAACCATTCAAGGGAACAATATGGAACTATTCCCAAAGAGTAATAAAACTATTCATACCTTTTAACCCAACAATTCCAATTGAAGGTCTATATCTAGAAGAAATCATTAAAAATGGGGAAAGTCCCACATGTTCCAAAATATTCATAGCAACCCTTTTTGTGGTTGCAAAGAATTGGAAAGTAAGGGGATGTCCATCAATTGGGGAATGGTGAAGTAAGCTATGATATATGAATATTATGGAACACTATTGCTCTACAAGAAATCATAAAAGATCCAACTCTGGAAAAGCAAGGAAGGAATTACAGGATCTAATGTCAATTGAAGGGGGCAGAATGAAATGAATAATGTACATGTTAATAACGACATTGTGAGATGATGAGCTCTGATTGATGCTGCTGATAGAACAGAGAGCTAGAAAAAACCTATTAGTTTTGGTATGAATGATTTCTGGGGGCAGAGCCAAGATAGCAGCATGAAGCTAACATGTTCCTGGAGCTTTTACGTACCAAAGTTAAATGAAACCTCTACTCTGACATTCAAACTACAGATTCCACCAAGAAAAAGACAAGGTTCAAAGAAGTTTTCAAATGTAGACATTTTAGAGGAGCTTCAGTCTCTTTGAGGTAAAAGTGAAGGCAAAGTCCAGAAGGTGAGTGAGTGGTCAAATGTAGCAGAGGGCTTTTAACCACAGTACCATCCAGGTCCCAGCAGCTTAACAAAAGGAGAGGTCCTGGCAGCTAGATAGCAAGCTAGTAGGAAGGACTCGAGTCCCAAACAAATTCTGAATCCTTAAAACACTGGGATAAAAGACAGGACAGGACAGGGAAAAACAGAACAAAGCAAAACAAAACAAAACAAAACAAAACACTGGCCATAAAGGGGGGGGGGGGGGGAAACTCTGCAAAGGAAAGGCAACATCTTGGCCAATGGCAAGCTAGAGATCAGACCCCAGTCCCAGCCAAAAAAAAAAAAAGGCTTGGATCAATACTCTCTGTAGCCCAGGAACAGAGATAAAACACTAAAGATGGAAAAAAGATAGAGAGCACTCACTATAGAAAACTACTTTACAAAGTTGACACCAATGCCATGCCTGAAGAAGAAAGCAGTGAAAAATCAGTCACAGGACAAGTATCAAAACAGTCTATGAATTGGACTTAGATACAAAAGCTCATCAAAAAGATTACAAAAGAATTTAAAAAATCAAAGGAGAGGGGCAGCTAGGTGGCGCATTGAATAAAGCACTGGCCCTGGACAATAATTACTTAGCTGTGTGGCCTTAGGCAAGCCACTTAACCCCATTTGCCTTGCAAAAATCTAAAAAAAAAAAAAGTCAAAGAAGAGAGAAAGAAGAAAAATGGAAAAGAGAAATGAAAGTCAGGCAGGAAATTATGAAAAATTGATCAAAGAAATCAACTCTGTTAAAAGCCAAAGTAACCAACTGGAAAAGGAAACACAGAAGCTAATTGGAGAAAATAAATCCCTAAAAATTAGAACTGAACAAATAGAAACCTATGAATTTACAAGACTACAAGATTCTATCAAATAAATTTAAAAGGCTGAAAAAAATAGAAGAAAATGTAAAGTAGTCCTGGAAAATACATCCAGGAAAGACAATTCATGAATCATCAGACTACCAGAAAGCCTGGATCAAGAAAAGAACCTGGGAAACATCATGCAGGAAATTATAAGGGAAAACTTTGCAAATCCACTAGTACAACATAACAATAAAACCATTGAAAGAATCCACAAAACCCCTCCAGAAACAGACCTCAGGTTTAAAACTCCAAGGGCTGTAATAGATGAATTCCAGAACCCTCAAATAAAGGAGAGAATACTGCAAGCAGCAAAATGAAAACAATTTAAAAATAAAGGAAACAGAATCAGACTCACACAGGACCTATAGCCTCAACATTGAAGGAATGGAAGAACTGGCATACCATATTTCAGAAAGCAAAGAACCTGGGATTGCAACCTATAATAAATTACTCTGCAAAATTCAACATATACTGTCGGAGGAAAATATGGATCTTCAAGGAAATAAAAGATTTCCAGAATTTCCTGCCACAAAGATCATAACCGAACAGAAAATTAAATCATCAAATGTACAACTCAAGATTTGCATTAAAACAAGGCAAAAGGAAAGGAGAAGGAAAAAACAAAATAAAACAAGGCAAATGTTAGTCAAGACTATCAAATTGTATACAACCCTAAAAAAAGGAAGATATAACACTTTTAAATTTTTAGAACTTTACTTCTCTTAGGATAATTAAAAGGAAGCATATGATTGAAGAGAATGACTTAAATTGTGTCTTATCTCTGAGCTGAAGAAGTCCAAGATGACATCACAATGTTTGACATAGACATCACTTGAGATTTCCTGGTCACGAATGGAGTGAAACAAGTATGTGTTCTTGCTCCCATGCTTTTTTAACATGATATTTTCATGTTTTCAAATACTTCCCCTGAGAATGAATATGACATCAGGTTTATCTACTACATAAATTGTAAATTATTGAATTTGGAAAGACTATAAGCTAAGACCAAAATGGAGGAAGTGTTGGTGTACTATTTCTTGTTTGCAAATGAAAGTACATTTGATACAACCCCTGAAACTGAGATGCAATGAAATATGAATTGATTCTCTGCCACTTGTGCTAATTTTGGTCTAACAATCAAAACCAAGAAAACACAGGTGGTCCATCAGTCAGAACCACATTTTCCATATGTGGGTTCATTGATTACAGCAAATTGGGAAGTTATGAATTCTCTGGATGAATTCTGTTACTGTGGCAGTATTCTATCCAGGTAAATAAATGTTGATAATTACATTGATACATACCTTATCAAAGCTAGCTCAGTATTTGGGAGGCAGTGAAAGAAGGTTTGGGAGAGAAGAGGTACTAGACTGATAACTAAACCAAATTTCTACAGAGACATTGTGTTGATCTCATTGTTGTATGCCTGTGAAACCTAGACTATCAGTACCATGCCACGATTCTGAATTATTTACATTTATTTGTTTTAGGAAAATTTTGAAGATGCCTTGGCAGGATAAGATACCAGAAACTAAGGTTCTTTCTTATGCATAGGTCAAGCATTGAAATTATCCTAGAGAGAGTGTATAGCTATGATGGATTGGCTGTCATGTTCTAATTGTAAATGTACATTTGCCAAAATGACTATTTTATGGAGAATTCTCATAAAGCAAGCACTCAAGAGTCAGAAAAAGTGATGCAAGGAAATTCTCGAGATCATTTTGAAACTTTAGTATTACTTGTGTGATATGGGAGACACTGGCACTGAACCACCCAGTTCAATGAATGTCCCCATTAGAGAGGGTGTTGTGCTTATAGGAAGAAGGTAAAATGGAAGAAGTTCAAAGGAATTGTGATTTGTACATGTTTAAAAGAATCAATCCCAAGTGTTGACATGTATTCTTTGTGACTGAAATATGGTAGAGTATTCTGAGCTTTCATTGATCTGTTCAGACACAGTTGGGCTGACTGTAATTTGTCTCTAACATGGTAATGTTTTTTGGTCTTCTACAATTATTAAGGACAAGAACCATCCAAACAACCAAACAAACAACCAACTATATCATTTAAACTGGTGGTAAGGGTTGCTCCTTGTTTGTACTCTTTTTAATGATATGTCTTACTTCTAAATTTCCATTTAAAAAAAAATCTTCAAAATTGAATACCACAATGATTTCTAAAGTATTGTTAGTGCAGTTATTTGACTGAAGACAAAAATAGCAAATCTTCTCTGCCATATTGTCAAGCTCCATTCATCTCTTTATTGATTTCTAATTCTTAACACGATGCTAACCTCATGATTCTTCTAGACTCTTGATCTAACGTGGCATAAACATTCATTTAAGAAAAAAATATTATAAGCATTTGGTAACAGTTTGTTATACTTTGCAACTAGCACCTGAGCAATAACTATCAATCTTTATTCATTATAGTTTCTCATGAATACATGATCTGTGGCAAACTTCCACCAAATGGATATAACCAAATGAGAGCAAATAGCAATAATACCTATCCTATCTCACCAATACATTCTTTTATAAGATGACAGGAGAACTCTCAGTTGGCAAAATAATGATGCACTCCAAATCTCAGGAAACCTTTATTTTATCCTGTAACAAAAGAACTACATTTCAAGACATTCTAAGACTTTAATATCACTGAATGTGCTTTGTAGTTTTAAAATGTTTTCCTAAAGTTCTTTTTTAGATTTTTGCAAGGCAAAGGGGGTTAAGTGGCTTGGCCAAGGCCACAGAGCTAAGTAATTATTAAGTGTCTGAGGCCGAATTTGAACTCAGGTACTCTTGACTCCAGGGCCGGTGCTCTATCCACTGAGCAACCTAGACACCCCTCCTAAACTTTTAGAAAGTCTCCTGTTAAGTACATCGAGCAGTGAATAAATCTTTGTTGAAAGCAAACAGAATAATGTTTTTAAAAAGTTGCTTTAGTACACATAATATGTAACTTTTACTTCATCTCTTGTCTTTGACATAGATTCTGACCCAATGCATTTTGTCATGAGAACAAATTTTTATTTTTTATTTTTAAAACATATTTATTTTTATTATTTTCAAATGCATACATTCAAATTATAAAATTTTCTTCCACCCTCCCTTTCCATCCCAAATGAGGAAATATAATTAAGGGAAAGAAATACAAAAGAGATATTTTTTCTATAAAGTGTTCATGAGATTCTAAAGGGTTGTTTTTCTTTTGTTTGTTTTTTGTTTTGTTTTGTTTTGCTTTTCTTCCCTGGATGGGAATAATATTGTCTATAGATGATCTAATACAATTGTGCTAGCTATTTGAACTGCTGAGAGGAGTTGCTTTTAGCAAGGTTGTTCATCTCACAATATTGTTAATGTGTTTACTCTTATCTTGGTTCTCCTCCCTTCATTCAGCATCAGATCCTGCAAGTCATTCCATGCTTCTCTAGAGTCCAACCATTTATGGTTTCTTATAAAACAATAATATTCCATAATATTCATGTATCATAACTTGTTTAACCATTCCCCTAATTGTTGGACATTGCTAGCATTATCCTATTCAAATTATAATGTAAATATCTGCATATTCATTTGCTTTAATGTTATATATTCATCATTAAAAGTCTGCCAAAAGTTTATTATTATTATCCTTGTTCCTTCTATATCCATCTATATACTTTTAAGATGTATTGGAGGAAAAATAAACCTCATAAATTCTGTGATTCGTGTTCATAGACCTTTATAACCTGGCAGACCATAACCAACTTTTTGATTTCCCATATTTAATTTACTCCCATGGATTCTATATTCCAGTAATATTGTCTGTTTTTGATGATTTTTTTTGCAAAAGACACTTCATTAAATGATTGTACACATGTTCACAGATGACCTCCAGGTTGTGGAATTCTTACCTTTGTCATCTTCACCTGCTATAAAGCTAATAATTAAGATCAGTTGATTTATCCATATGTTTAACTCTTCATATAGTTATTTGATTTCTCTCTCCCTCCTTAGTTTGTGAAATCCTTCAGAATATGAACCATCCATTCTCATCCTTAGTGTCTCAATTGCTTAGCTTATATGTACCTGGCCTATAACAGGCACTTTATAAATGTTATTGACTGTCATTTAGAAGTGAATATTCTGTGCTTCTTTGTATGTACAAGTGTTTTCTTCATATCACAAGTTGGTTATTTATTTTATTTTAAGCTAAATTTCTGAGTGTTATTTCAGACCCAAGAAGCCTATACCACACAATAGATGAATCAGTAAGTCTTTTCAGTTTCTTGGTTCCTCTGAGAATCTTTGCTTGTTTTCTAAAGATTCATTAGGTTGTTTTTCAATAATAGTTCATTAAGTCTAAGTGCTGCTTTTCATTTTCAACTTCACTTTACTGTGTGCTTTACTGTGGCTGATTATATTTTGTTATGGACTTTAATGATGTTTGAAATGCTTGACTTCCCCAAACAATAGTCAGTGCAATGTCTCATGGCCACTGAAGTGCATTCCTTAAACAGCTACAAAATTCATCCTTTTCTTTGGGCTAATAAGCATTTTATAAAACAGAGAATTTAAAAAAATCAAGAAAATAAAAACATATATATTATTAAAATTCAACATTCAACCAACAGAATTCTGATTAAAGTGGGAGCATCAGTTCAGTTCTTTTTTATATGGACAAGGTTAGATGTTTTGAATCATTCCAATATTAATAAATGCATATAAACATGAACATTTCTCTCATATCCACAATCATAGACACAATTAAACCTTATCAAAAAGTTTACTTATTACAAGTAATTTGCACCTTCTTGTAACATCAATATTACACTTCCCTCCTTCAATTACCATCTTCCCTTTTTTGAAATTTTAGTTCTTGATATTTAAGGTATTGAATCAATCCAGCCCCCAGAATTGTAAACATTTGCCACTTCCAAGCCATACAATTTGTGGTTTTCTAGTTTTTTTATGATTATAACTAGAGATGGAATGGAATTTATCCATTAATTAATTAAAAAGTGGTTTATTTTTCTTAACTAGTGGTTTAATGCAGAACACGATTCAAAATATTGCTGATGGAACAATTTCTGTTTCGACTTCAGGTTACAATTAAGTACAACAACTTTGAAGCTCATTTCTCCTTGTCTCTTAATTTGAAAAAGAATCAATCCCTTCTAGAACTAACAAGCAATCGCCATGATTTTCAACATGTTAATTTAATAAGACATAAAAAATGATCCTTATCTAGATTTTATAGATTATATATTTAATTTTAGAAAAGTTTTATTTATTTTCAGTTTTACAATTTTTGCCCCAATCTTGTTTCCCTCCCCTCCACACCCCCACCAAAGGCAGTTTGTTAATCTTTATATCATTCCCATAGTATGCATTGATCTAAGTTGAATGTGATGATAAAGAAATCATATTCTTGGGCAGCTAGGTGGCATAGTGGATAAAGCACCAGCCTTGGAGTCAGGAGTACCTGGGTTCAAATCCGGTCTCAGACACTTAGTAATTACCTAGCTGTGTAGCCTTGGGCAAGCCACTTAACCCCATTTTGCCTTGCAAAAAAAAAAAAACCTTAAAAAAAAGAAATCATATTCTTAAAGAAGAAACATATAGTATGAGATATATTATCCATATTGTTTAAAGTTATATGTATTCTATAGGATCTAAGCTGGATAATTAAATCAAAAATATGTCTTTTCCTTTTTGACATTTAATATGGATAAAATGAGTTATTGAAATTATCATATTAGCTATGATCAGTTTATTTTTACTAAATATAGAATTAGAAATATGAATATAGAATAGTAGTTGGAGTTTTCATTCATTCATAAATTTTAAAAGGCATAAACAAGATGAATGATAATGATGATGGGGGATTAGAATTTTTATAATGATATAAATTTTGAAGAGACTTTCGTTTGGCCTTTTATTTATTTTTTTCAATTACATGTAAAGATTTATCAGCACTTATTTTTGCAAAGTTTTCAGAAACTCACCTTTCTCTTTCCCCCACCTTAAGACTGCAAGTAATCAGATATATGCTATTCAAGTACAATCATGTTACGCATATTTCCAAATTTCTCATGCACTTGCCTATTTATGTATCATATTTTTCTACCACCCCCACTTCCCATTTAATGAAATAAGTGGCTTTCAAATATTCCTGATGAAAAAGCAAAGCTGAATAGAAATTTTGATTGTCAAACTGGAAACTTAAGAGATACATAAAAAGGTATACAGGGTAAAAGAAAAAATCCTGTTATTTCAATAAGATGATACCTATTGTATCCCTATGAGAGAGGAAGGAGGAAGATTCTCATTTATGAAAAAAAGTAGCTCTATTAGGGGGAGTACACTTAGACTGAATTATGTAAATATGTTGATTTTGATAGGATGAGTTTAAAAAAAAATAAGACATTAAAAAAAGGTATCAAAATGTATCCAGGAGGAAGGGGGAAGGAAGTAGGGTAAATTGCATCACATAAAGAGGTACAAAGGACCTAATAGAGTACAAAGAAAGACAGGAGGAGATGAGAATTTCTTGAAATTTATTCTCATCACATTTGACTACTAGCCAGATTAACATACATTCAGTTTGTTTTAGAAATTTATCTTACACTTTAGACATTAGGAGAGGAAAATGGAGGGGGCAGAAGGGAAAGAGGAAGTAAGGAGAGGGAAGAAAAGAGAGAGAAAAAAGGAAAAGGGAAAGGGGAAAGTATAGGGGGAAGAGATGAAAGAAGGGGAGCAGATGGAATATTCAGAAGCTAAACACTGTTGACTAAGAATGGGGTGAAAGGAGTAAGAAAAGGGCAAAATAGAGGGGAGATAGGATAGAATGTAATAGTGAATAATTACAACTATTAATGTGACTAGGATGAACTCTCTTATAAAACAAAAGCAGATAGCCAAAATTAAAAACAGTATATTGGATACAGGAAGCATAGTTGAAGCAGAGACATACACACATAGTTGGAGCAGAATGCATTATGCTTCAACTGAAGTGAAAAAAGCAGGAATAACAATCATGATCTCACATAAGGCAAACAAACAAAAATAGATCTCATTAAAATGGATAAGGGAGATAATTACATCTTCCTAAAAGGTACCATAGATGATGCAGCCATTTTAGTACAAAACATACATGCATCAAGTGGTATAGCATCCAAATTCTTAGAGAAGAAGCTAAATGATTTACAGGAAGATAGTGAAAGCAAAACTATAATTGTGGGGGACCTCAATTTTCCTCTCTCTCAGAATTAGATAAATTCAACCACTAAATAAAGAAGAAGAATTATGTTAGTATTATCAGATTTGATAGATCTCTGTAGAAAAGTGAATGGGGATAGATAGCAATATCCCATTTCATTTAGTTGTACAAGGCACCTACATAAAAACTGACCATATATTAAATGTTCATAAAAATCTTCACAATTAAATACAGAAAAGCAGAAATTTTAATTGCATCCTTATCAGATCATGATACAATAAAAATTTTTTAAAGGACCATAGATTGATAAACTAAAAATAAATTAAAACTAAGTGCCCTAATTTTAAGGAATGAGTGGATCAAATAAAAAAATCATTCATCAGAAATTTCATTCAAGACAATGACAATGATGAGAAATCATACCAAAACTTACGGTTTGTAGTCAAAGCAGTTTAAGGGGAAATTGCATATCCGTTTCTAAACGCTTACATGATTAGAAATAGAAATACATAGAAACATAAAAAATGAAATAAATGATTTGGGCATACAGCAAAAAAGCTACAAAAAGAACAAATTAGCTATCCCTAATTAAATACAAAATTAAATCACAAAACTAATTAATAAAGTTGAAAATAAGAAAACAGAATTAAGAAATAAAAAAGTTGGCTTTATGAAAAATATGAGCCCTGTCTCCCCGCAGCCTGCCCCATCTAGGACAAGCCCCCGCCTTGGGATGCCGACGCCAGGTTCTGCCGGGAATTGGAGCCTGAGGACTATGGAGAGGAGGACACAGTAGCTTTCCTTCGAAGGCTCATGGCACGTGACCCCCATGGCCGACACCGAATCCGAATGAATGGAAACAGTGGTCGACTACAGGTGTGGCATGATGACCCCAGCCTGGATGATTTCTATGATGATGAAGATGAAGAAGAAGGGGAAGGGGAAGGGGAAGGGGCCAGGGGTAGGAGTAAGAGTCAGAATACCCTCTGTGGTTTCCGAAGGTCTCTTTTGTGCCAATCTTCCAGAACTTGGACCAGCCCCAGCCCCAGCCCCCCACCCAGGCCTTGGTCCAGCCCCAGTCCCCCACGATCAGCCTTCTCTCCTGGCCGTCCTCCCAGCCCTCTCGGCCCATCCCTTCTCCAACTGGAAATGTCCCAGAAACCGCTGGTGACTGAGGAGGAAGCTGCTCTGCAGAAGGAGCAGAAACGTCAGGAACGAATGGAACAGGAGAGTGGGGGGGGGGGGCAAGACTGTGGAAGGGGCTACAGCAGCGGCAGCGACAGGTCCAACAGCAGGGGCGAGCATCCTTACCTCCAGCCCCCGGAGCCCCAGTCAGGGAAGCAGCAATGAGGAAGAAGAATTGGATTTGTCAAGCACCTTTGTGTCTCAAGCCAGGCACAAGGTTGGTGACAGGCCTCCCAGTCCTCGGAGAGAGAAAGGGTTCAGCCCTGAGCCCCCCAACTGGAACCGCCAGAGCCCGAGCCCGAGCCCGAGCCCGAGCCCGAGCCCGAGCCCGAGCCAGAGCCAGAGCCCGAGCCCACAGGAAGGGAGCCGGAGTCAGAGCCCGAGCCAGAGCCAGAGCCCGAGCCCGAGCCAGAGCCAGAGCCAGAGCCCGAGCCCACAGGAAGGGAGCCGGAGTCAGAGCCCGAGCCAGAGCCAGAGCCCGAGCCCGAGCCAGAGCCAGAGCCCGAGCCCGAGCCCACAGGAAGGGAGCCGGAGTCAGAGTCAGAGCCAGAGCCAGAGCCAGAGCCAGAGCCAGAGCCCGAGCCCGAGCCCAAGCCCGAGCCCACGGGAAGGGAGCCGGAGTCAGAGTCAGAGCCAGAGCCCGAGCCCGAGCCCAAGCCCGAGCCCACAGGAAGGGAGCCGGAGTCAGAGTCCTCAGCCAGAGGCACTCCCCTGGATTACAGGCAGCTGCCTGCCTTAAGGCAGAGCCAAGAGTTCCCAGAGCTGGGTGTAGCTGCAGCCTGGAGGGGCTTGTATCAGGAAGCTGTGCTCCTCTTCAGGAAGGCTATAAAGCTCAGCCCTTGAGATTACACACTCTTTGGGAATCGGTCGTTCTGCCATGAGCTCCTGGGCCAGCCTGGCTGGGCCCTAGGTGATGCAAGAGTTTCTCTCAACCTTTTGACCACAATGGCCCCGGGGCCTGTTCCAGTTGGGCAAGGCTTTGGTGGGGTTGCAGAGGTTGCAGGGAAGCAGCTGATGTATTCTGAGAGACTTTGGCTATGGATAAGTCCCAAGCAGATGCTGTCCATGAACTCCAACACTGCTTCCTCCAGCTCACTCTGGAGCGTCAAGGGAGAATCCATGGTGCAGCTTTGAAACCCAGGACCCCATAGCAGCTTCCCTACTCTCAGGCTGGGGCCCAAGGATTACTCCCCCTCAGTCATTCTGCTGCATTATCCCCTCGGATCCAAGGCCTTCTGCCTTCCCCACAGCTCCCCTCTGCTCTCTGGCCTATCACCCAGGCTCCGAGTGGTAGCTTCTTGTACTCCCAGCTTCAGGATTTCACCAAGGCGAGGGGCATCCTAGGACAGCCACCTCCATCCTGATTTGGTCCTCGACTATTTGTCCTGACGGTCGCAGTTCCAGTTCCATTACCTTTAGTTCAGCACCTTCATTTGCCAAAAACCTGGAGCTTCTAGCAAAGCCTCAAGGTCAGTGCAGCATATTTGACCTTCGTAAGGACCCCATTTGGGACCCTGAAGATGACTGCTGTTGCTGGGGACCTTTGTGTCCTAAGGTTCTGGGTCAGGGCTCACCTCCAGCCTGATGCCTGGTGTCTGATTGAAGGTATTCTAATGGCCAGGTTTGGCTACTGATGGATGAGGCAGGGCTTTGTGTGCTGGTCCCCCTTGCATTCCAAGTCCAGGAACTGAGCTCAATAAAATGTTCTCAGCCTCAAAAAAAAAAAAAAATGAAATAGACAAACCTTTTGTTCATCAGATTAAAGGAGGAAAAACTCATTAACATTATCAAAAATGAAAAGTGTGAATTAATCACGAGTGACTAGGAAATTCAAGTAATAATTTGGAGCTATCTTGTTCAATTCTTTAGCAATATTTGATAAGTGAAGTGAAATGAATGAATATTAGCAAAAATATAAAATTCCCAGATTAAAAGAGGAAATAAAATATTTAAATAATTTCACTTCATTGAAAGAAATTGGCCAATCCATCTATAGCCTGTCTTAGAAAAAGTTCTGCAGGGCCAGTTGTATTGAAAGGTGAGTTCTACCAAACATTTAAAGAGCAATTAATTCCAATTATATATAATTTGAACAGAAAAGGTGAAGGAGTTCTGACAAATTTCTTTAATTTCACCAAGATGCTGCTGCTTCCTAAACCAGGAAGAGTCAAAACATAGAATTTTCTGGCATTAAAAAAAGAAACTTAGTGAGAATTGTATTATTCTCGTAAAGAGTGCACTATCCAGACAAGTATCAAATGCTTAGCACAAAGACTTGACAGATATATATTTTACAATGAAGCATTTGTGTAAATGAGTGTAATTCCCAGCCACAATAAAAGATTTGCCCATTCTAGGTTTCCTTTCATAGGGTTTAATTTTAGATCATGACATGAATACAGCAAACAGAATGTTTTCTTTGTCAATATTTTGACACCCCAACATATTGGATGTTACAGAATTTTTTCTTTGGAAATGTGCTTGAAATATCAGACATCAGAAACCATTTTCAAAAATGAGAATTTCTTTTTTACTTCTGAAATCCTCCTGCTTCTTCCCTCCTCACTTTCCTTCATTGAAAAAAGAAGTTATATTGTTATATATGTTTATATTGTGTATTTATGCAAAACATTACCATGATAGTAATGTTGTGAAAAAAGCATAAACTGCCCCCCCAAAAAATGAGAAATGTACTATATATAAAATAGTAGCAATATTACAGGGTGCTCAGCTGTGAATGACTTAAATTTTTGAGCAAAGCTATGATCCTAGCCAACTCTAATTGAATTCTGATTGATTTATGATGATAAGGCATATGATCTATCCTCACAGACATGCTGATTGTGTTTGAATACAGATTGAATAGATTTTTTATTTTGCTTTTCTTGAGTGACAGTTCATGTATATTTTCATATTACCATTGTGGTAATGTTTTGCATGAATACATATTTTTAACTGATATGAAATAACTTGTTTTCTCAATGAGGAGGAGTGAGGAGGGAAGAATGGAGGGATTTCAGAATTCAAAGTTTAAAAAATTGAATGACAAAATTTGTTTGCATATGTAACTGGAAAAAATAAAGCATTGAAATATGAGACAAACTATTCATATTATTTTCATAGTTAACATGGAGGCAATGAAAGCCATACTCAAATAAATCATTACTGTATCCTTAAATATGATTCCTCTTTTTTAAGAAATGCTTTTTTAAAAAAATAACTGTTGAGTGTCCACTTTTGTTCCATTTGTGAAAACAAAGCATCTGATTGAACTGAGTCAGATGTACCCTTGTTACATGATCAGGTTCCTTCATTAGACCTTACTATGATTCTTCCATTAATATAAATTTTTATTTCAATCATTTTATGAAAATGTTTAATCACACATATGTAACATAATATCATCAACATAGATACCTTGAAAAAAGTAAAGAACACCAATATCTGACAGAGATCTAAAGATATTTTACTTAAAATATAGGTTAAATATATTCCTCTATTTTATTTCACTAATAGTGGCTAATGTGGAAAATTATTGCAGAAATGTCTCAGGAAATACTGAAATATAAACTTTACAAAAGTGGATTTTTCCATGCACAAACACTGTTGCATTTCATGTATACTATCATAGGTGAAAAAGAAAATATCTATGAAAATTATGGATGTTTGAAAGTTTCTGCCTATGAGGATACTTCACTGATCATACTATAAATTCTTCCATAATCTTACTATACAATTAGCATTATTTAATAAAGAACTGTATTCTGATTTTTGAAGCTAGTTTAGGAAGTGGAATATTTTGTGAATTGATTAATGTGAATATTTTAAATTGTTCTGTTTCCCCCCCTCATTTTTCCACCTCCTGGATTAGTTGAAATAAATTAATAGATAAAAGGGAATGCAGAGAGAATGAAAACCAAGAGTAAAAACTGAATACAGAAATACCTGAATAGTTGATCTATTTCTGCTCATTCATGGGACTTGCTTGCTCTCAATTTGAGTGATAGGATGAAGATAGGAAGGATGTTGGAGTGATACTTACTTGGTATTTCCTAAATAAAAATTATTTGTAAATAAAATTATATACATACATATATATATATATATATATATATATATATATATATATATATATATACATACACACATTATAATACATTAAATGATCTTGGGTGATTTTCACAATAGTCTTGACATAAGTAGCAAAAGGATCATAACAATGACCTATTATGTTATCTCAGTGGTAAACTCTTCCCAAAGGAGAAATAAATCCACAATGCTAAGTGTTTTCATTTTTCTTATTAGTACCTTCTAAAAATTTTGTCATTTTTCTGAATTGAATCCCTTTTTATTATGACTAAACATCTCCTGCTAGAAAACTCATTACTAAATGGAACAAGTCTCAATCTAGTGTCAAAATTCCTTCTGGTCCTGATCTTTTTCTAACCAAGTTCTTTGGAGGCTACATTCCAGAAATTTACAATTTACATCTAAATGCCCCTCCTCTTTGCTCACGTAATATATATATATATATATATATATATATATATATATAATATATATATATATATATATATATATTTGAGAATTCCTATATCTAGTGGCCTACCTGCTCAATGTTCTGCCAGTATCTGCCAGTGTCTCTGGGTAAGCACTATATTCCATTGCTGAGCTTCCTGTAAAAGTACAAATTTCCTGCCTTCTGCTTAATAGTAATGATTAATGATTGTGAAACATTAAATCATTAAATATAGTTTTAAATCACATCGTATTAAGAATTATTTTGTTCTCAAAAATTAACTTATCCAAACTTTATCAATCTCATATATATGTACATAAATATATATGTATATATATATATATATATGATTTTTTTCATATTCTAATTGAGACCTAGAATAGTTTTCAGTTAGGGTGCTTTCCATTACAACTTTTTTGCAGATGAAGCCGAAACTGAAAGTTTAATTGGTTTACTGAGAATAACATGGGTAAGGAAGAGTGTCAAATTATATTTGAACTCTCAATTTCCATTCTAAGTTTGTTTGCTATATCATCTAATTGTCTATAGTATATGTAGGATAGTTTCCCTATCAATAAAATGAGGGACTTAGTCTAATGATCCCTCAATTATTCCTTCATCTATAAATCCTAAGAATCATAAACTTATGTTATTGGCAGATGTTATTTTATGACAATAGGTTTGATAAGAGAATATTGAATTATTATGGAGTGTTTCATAAATGTTTCTCTACACACTTTCTGGGAAGCTAATGCACTGAGTGCTTTTGAAAATGAGCTCACTGAGTAGGATAACTCTTTTAAGGAAATTTATTTATACATTCCTATTGTCATAAGTCAGTAACACTGATATTCTGGAGTTCAAAACTTCCCTCAGACCCTTGCTAGCTATATTACTCTGGACAAGTCACTTAACCCTGTTTGCCTCAGTTACTTCCTCAATAAAATGAGTCGGAGAAGGAAATGACAAACCACTCTGATATCTCAGCCAAGAAAATCCCAAATAGGGTCATTAATAGATAGGTATAACTGAAAAAATATTATAAGATTAATGAGAAAAAATTCCTAGCACATTCAACATTTAGCAAGTGATAACTATTTCAATTGTTTAATTTTTCAAGTCATAATGGAATTTATTTATAGGACTTTAAAGTGAAGCCGAGAAGAAAAGATACACAGAAAAGAGACCAATACAAGCATAAGCTTATATATCTCCAATATCAACCCAGGCTTCAGACAACTATTAGCTATGGGACTGTTTACAATTACTTAACCTCTTTGTTACCTCAAATTTCTAAAATTAAAATTAAAATTATAAGAAAATCTGACTTACACAGTTGTGAGATATTATGTGTAAGTACTTAGTATAGTGGCCAACATAGTAGATGCTTTATAAATGCTTAATATTATTACTTTTGCTATTCTTGTTAGTATTTTAATTTTATTTTATTTTTATTTTTTTTAGGTTTTTGCAAGGCAATAGGGTTAAGTGCCTTGCCCAAGGCCGTACAGCTAGGTAATTATTAAATGTCTGAGCCCGGATTCGTACCCAGGTACTCCTGACTCCAGGACCGGTCCTTTATCCACTGCACCACCTAGCCGCCCCCGATTATTTTAATTTTAAAACATCTAATATGAGGATACCAACAACCTGGAGATACCCTACCATTTCCACTTTGTGACAGAGTTAAGTGTTAATTTAACTTAATTAAACTTTTGTTTTCATGTTTTCCCCTGACATCAGATCGTTTCCACAGAGCTCATCACAAACTTGAAGAAAAATTAACATCTTCTCAACTGTAAAGATTCTCAGTTCCTCCAAACAATCTACATTTCTAGGAACTCAAAAACATATTGCTCTTCTCTGAATAATTTCTAATTTATGAATGGTTTTCTTAATATTTTGTACCCTTAACTAAGCATAGGATTTCAGATGACAACTGAAGATTAAAACTGTTACTTTCCTATTCCTGAAAGCTATTCTTATTCCTATCACTCACTGTCTTAATATAGTTAAGCATGTTCTGTAGATGGCAACTTTTCTATTCAAATATCCTAATAATGAGGTGTTACAGAAATATGAATTTCAGATATGTATTTCATGTAGTTATTCCATTAAATAGGTTTTTTTTAAGTATTCAAGATCTTTGTGGTTAATTCATTAGCTCCCTGAAAATGATGATAGGCCATACTGATATCAAATTGTGAGCTGACCTTTCTGTCCCCCTAATTTGCTTTACTACTCTCCTCATATGACCATTCAAAATTTGCTTAGGATGTTTGTAAGCATGTTTTAATTAATTGTATCATATTGATGGCAATTTTTATAGAGTTGTTCTACAATGTGATTCGAGTCTATTTCTCTGAATAAACTCCATGACTTTAAAACCTTTGTTTGCCAACTTAGTAACCAAAATGTTGATGCATAAAACAGCCTTATTATTGCTTAAGTAAAAGTATAATTGTGTCTTAATGGACAGGTTTCTTACCTTTATGTCTTTTATGACCATACTATACTATGACGACTTAAAAAAATCTCATTAAGGGATTTTAAAAATTATAGGAATATATGTAAAGCAAATTATATTTCTCTTCCTATTCTCTATTGATATATTCACTGTATCAACAATGGCCACTTATATGTACTAGTTTATATGTATAGGGTTAGAAATATGACTTGTTATTTGATCTTTTCTTTTTCCTTTTTCTGATATTGCCTAAAATTTATGTTTCTGAAGACTTGTCTTCTTTACAGGGGAATAGTAGGGGGAAATAGGAATGCTATGACCTCTATTCTCTAAACCATTTCTCCCTGGAAACTTGATATGTTATATACAATTAAAACAATTACCTCCCTTTTTAGTCTTGGGAGCAATATGATGCTTTTTAGATCAGAATGGTTCCTTTCTAAACTGTTTTTTAAAGTTTTTAATAATGCAAAATTAGTTGAATACTTAAGTTAGCATCCAGAAGAACCTCATTAGATTCTTTTCTATAACTTTGGAACATGGAGCAAATCAATAAACTTCTTTAAATTTAAATTTTATAAAAAATAAAAGTGTTATTAAAACCACCTACCACACTAGATGTTTTTGAGGATCAAATGAACTAACATTGCTAAAGTATTTTTCCAAATTAAGGTGTTTTTGGTGAAACTGGAACAGTAACAAAGCACAGTAGACAAAGAACACAAAGCTTTAGGCCTGGAATCAAGAAGACCTGAATTGACATCTGACTTCAGATACTAACTCTGTGATCCTGGGAAGGTCACTTTACCCTGTCTATCTAAGTCTCCTCATTTGTAAAATAAGTTGGAGAAGGAAAAGGCACTTCAGTACCTCTATCAAGACAACCTCAGATGGAGTTCTGAAGAGTTGAATAATACTCTAACAGTTGGACAGCAATAATGAATAAATTCATATTATCCCAGAGTCCATTCTTAACATTCATACAGAGGTTTACCTCAGTCTATATGTAGAATTTTTTTGCATCTCCAGCTAATCTTTAGCAATCCTATATTTCAGTTAAGAAATCATTTATGTAAAGGAAGCAAGCAAAGTGTATAAGAGTCATATTCTTCACATAAATTGAGGAACTTTCACTGTACTTAAATGCTCCTCAGTCATTAAAGAGAGGAGTATAACTCAAAGCTTCATCCCAAGTCCTTTGCTCTGATATGCCTTCTAAGATCCATGCGCTCATCTCTATCTCTCTCTTTTTGGCTGCATTTTCCTTTCCTTTTCTTTTCTTCTCTGCTTTCTTCAATTGATTTTTGACCCACTGTTGTTTGTGACTTTCAGGTAGGCTAGTTAAGTCAGCACAGACCTTTACCTATAGTCTCCTCTTTTTATCTATTATTTTATAAATCTATGCCTCTTAAAAATTTTAAAACTACCTAATTCTCAAGTTAATCTTCCAGTTCTAAAATACAATTTGCAACTCTTCCAGGACTGGGAGGGAATTCTTGTCTCACTGAACTGTAAATATTCACAACTAATCAGTGCTCAAATCTTTTTACATTTAGAAAGAAACAGGTTTCTCTTTTCTTTTTTATATTATCAAAAGAGTTATAACTTTCACAGTCAGAGAAAAGAAGACTACTGCTCATCAATTGGGGAATGGCTAAAGTTATGGAACATGAATACCTTGGGATATTTTTATTCTATAAGAAATCATAAATGGTTGAACTCTAGAGAAGTATGGAATGAATTATAGGATCTGATGCTGAGCAAAGGGAGCAAAACCAAGAGAACAACATGCACATTAACAACAGCATTATGGGATGATAAACCTTGATGGAAGCAGATCCTCTCAGTAGTTCAGAGAGCCAGGACAACCATATTAGACCGACAATGAACAATGCTATTCTCATCCAAAATAAGACAAACCAAACAAAACAAAAACAAAACAACAGCAAAAAACCCTTCAGAATCTGATGAACATTTTACAAAAATTATCTCTCATGTATCTCTTTCTCTTAATCCTAATTCCTCAGGCCAAAATGATTAATCTATAACCATGTTTATCAAAAATATGTATGTACAATGCTTACCTGACTGCTGCTGGGGGGAGGGAGGTGGGAAGGGAGGAGACTGAAAGGAAATTTTGCAACTTAATAATACACATGTGCATATGGATGACAAAATAAATAATAATAATATTAAAACCAAAAAAATGAAGACACTCTCCAGGATTACTTCCAGTTAAGATTTTTTAAGTTAGGACAGCAGCACTGTTCAGTGAAAATGCACAAATGAATTACAGCAATTCTTCATTTTTGTTTAACACTCTCAAAAGAATACCTTCAAATATTAATAAAAAAATTCTAGCATTTCAATTTTGTGATTACTCAAATCTTGAAATTTAAGGTCAAAGCAAATGGTTATATGTGTGCATGTGCATGTGCATGTCACGTGTGTATGTGTGTGTGTGTAGAAAGAAAAATTTTCCAAATTATGACACTAGAAGAGAAAAAAAAAATGAAGTGAGAATAATTTTTAAGAAACTTTCCATTTTTCAGAATCCCAAATAAAGACTTTTGGAACTGCCTTTTTTCCCTCCCCTAATTTGTTTAAGTTTTATCAGTTTGGGAGATGACTTATCCTCGTTGGTCTTTTTTTTAAATATGCCCATCCTTCTGATTTTTATAGAGCTATCATGGGTTAAAGGAATTGATTTAATACAATATTAATTAATTCATAATAAAATATTAATGTGTATGTGTACTATATCCTAGTGTTATTTTCTCTTTTAGAATGAAAATTAAAATTTAGAATTCAGTAAGTTGTATAGGTGTTCAAACAAGGGGAAGAAAATGTTGAGGCCAAAGAAGGTAGCATTTGACTGAAATTAAGCAGCATATATTTCTCCTCCTATTTTCCAGATCACCTTATAGGTACCCTTTGCCATTTCACCAAATTCTAAATTTAATTATATAGACTGTCTTCTCCTATTTAACCTCAATAAAGATAGAGATTGAATTATTTATTTTTTCCAATTACATACAAAAATAGTTTTCAGGGGCGGCTAAGTGGCACAGTGGATAAAGCACCAGCCCTGGAGTCAGGAGTACCTGGGTTCAAATCCCGTCTCAGACACTTAATAATTACCTAGCTGTGTGGCCTTGGGCAAGCCACTTAACCCCATTTGCCTTACAAAAAGACCCTAAAAATAGTTTTCAACATTCATCCTTTTGTAAATTTTTGGCTTCCATATTATTTCTACCACTCTCCCTTCCCTCTCCCATTCCTAATCCCATGATAGCAAGCAATCTGATATAGACAATACATACACGATATTGTTTGTCATATTTCCACATCAGACATGTTAAGAAAGAATTGTACCTAAGAAGGAATAAAGATCATGAGAGAGAAAGAAAGAAGAAAAGAATTTTACAAAACGAGAATTGTATGCTTTGCTCTGCATTCAGATGCCATATTTTTGCCTCTGAATTTGGATGGTTTTTTCCATAAGAAGTCTTTTATAATTGTCCTTGAACCACTGAAAATAACTGCCTCTACTAGAGTTGAACATCTCATAATGATGGTTTTTATGGAACAATGTTTTCCTGATTATAATTTCTTCACTCAACATCAGTTCATGAAAGGCTTTCTATGCTTCTCTAATGTCTGTCGTTTCATGATTTCTTATACTATTCCATCACATTCATATACCATAAGTCATTGTCATTCCCTAGTTGGTGGACATCCCTTCAATTTCCAATTCCTTGACACTATCAGAATAGTTGCTATAAATATTTTTGTTTATATGGATCTTTCCCCCTATTTATGATCTCTTTGGAATATAAACCTAATAGTTGTAACAGTTTGTCCTTTGGGTATAGTTCCAAATTGCCCTATAGAAAACTTGGATCAATTCACCAATCAACCATAGTGACCCAGTTTTCCCACATCCTCTCCAAAATTGATCTTTTTCATTTTTTATCATTTTAACCAATCTGATAGGTATGAGGTGCTATGTCAGAGTTGTTTTAATTTGCAATTCTCTGAACACTATTGATTTTGGAAATTTTTTTCATATGACTAGGGATAATTTTAGTTTCTTCAGCTGAATATTTCCTGTTCATATTCTCTTTACAGGGGAATAGTTCATATCCTCTGACTGTTTATCAATGGAAGAATTAATTGTATTCTTATAAATTTCACTCAGTTCTCTCTATATTTTAGAAATAATTCCTTTATCAGAAACACATGCTGTGAAAATTGTTTTGCAGCTTTCTATACTTTTTCTAATCTTGGTTCCCTTGGTTTTATTTGTGCAAAAACATTTATTTCCTTCCATCTAATCTCCCCCCCCCTTTTTGTACTTTTCTTCCTTTTTTCCCCTTATCTCTCCTCACTAATGTTTTGTTCCTGACTGCTGCCTGAGTCACACTGACCTTTCCCTTTTTCCTTTCTACTACCCTGTGGGATAGATAAAATTTTAAAACCAATTAGAAATGAATATTCTTCCTTTTTTGAGCTAAATCTGGTGGGTAAGATTTAATCCGTGTTTAGACAGTCCCTTCATTCCCTCTATTATAGGTTCTTTGAGAATCTTAATGTCATGCCTTCCCTCAATATTATCCTTTTTTTACAGGTCTTAATCATTTTATGCTTTTCTTGAACCTCCAACCTTTGTCATAGAATACTCCTTTGATTATTCTGATAGAAATTCAATTCTCAAGAGACTTAATTATTATCTCTATCACGTTAAATTTGTTCCCATACCATCTATTCAAATATATTCCTTCAAACTGCCTGAATATAAATAAAATCCTCATGAGTTAAAGGGTCATTACCTTATGATCATTTTAGACCCAAACTCTCTATCTGAGCACTCTCCCTTCAAATTTCATAATATAAATTCAGCCTTCATAAGATAAAGTAAATCATCACATCATGATCAATTTATACTCATGCCTTCTGTCTAATTATGTCCCTTTCAACTGTCCTAAGAGAAATATAATGCTTTTAAAGAAAATTTATTTATTTAAAGCAAAGGAGTTAAGTGATTTTTCCAAGGTCATACAGCTAGCCAATTATTAAATGTCTGAGGTCATATTTGAACTCAGATCCTTCTGACTCAAGGATCAGTGCTGTATCCACTGTGCTGCCAAACTGGTCCCTTATTATCAAGAATTATAGTTATTGTTTTCTCATTTGGTCATACTGACTAATTTTTTAATTTATTGACTAACTTTTTTATTTCTGTTCACCTTTTTATACATCTCTTGAGTTTTGTATTTAAAAATCAAAAAATCTTTTGGAAGTCCTAGATTTCATTGAAAATCTATCTTATCCCCTGAAAAAATATGCTGAATTTTGCAGTATAGTTAATTCCTATTTCTTAGGCTTTTGCAAGGCAATGGGGTTAAGTAGCTTGCCCAGGACCACACAGTTAGGTAATTATTAAGTGTCTGAGGCCAGATTTGAACTCAGATACTCCTGACTCCAAGGCCAGTGCTCTATCCCCTGTGCCACCTAGCTGCCCCAGTATAGTTGATTCTTGATTGTTATGCAAACTACTTTGCCCTTCAGAATATCATATTTCTGGCCTTTTTATCCTTTTACATTGAAGCTGTTGAATCCTATGTAATATTGACTGTGATTCCCTGGTATTTAGATTGCTTCTTTGAGCAACTTGCAGCATTTTCTCTTTTAGCTGAGAATCCTGAAATTTGTCTGGAATATTCCTTGGAGTCTTATTTGGGGATCTCTTTCTGAGTGTGATGGGTAAATTCTTTCAAAGACCATTTTAATCTCTTGTTTTAGTATATTATGGTAGTTTTCTTTGATAATTTCTTACATGATATTAGCCAGGTTCTTTCTCTCATTATGATTTTCAGGTGACCAATAATTTGTAAATGATCTCTCCGAAATCTGTTTTTCAGGTTGGGCACTTTTCCAATGAGGTTCTTTGCATTTTCTTCTATTTTTTTAGCCTTTTGTTTGATAGAATTTTGACATCACATAGAATTATTAGTTCCTATTTGTTCAACTCTAATTTGGGGCGTTTTGTTTTATTCTTTTGTGGTATTATCTTTATTGATTCAGATAAAAAGAAAACAAGGTTTGAGGTCGCCTTGAAATACAAATTCTTCGTTTCCAGGATTTCATGCAGTATTAAAGCACAAAGTTTCTTCTGTGTTCTTTTCAAATTGGTTAATTTTAATTTTAGGAGTTGATTTTTTTGTTTGACTAATTTATTTTTAATATGTTTTTCAGTCATTTTTCATAATTCTCCTGCATGTGTCTCATTTCTTTTGTCCATTTTTCTTTGTCCTCTCTTCTTGGACTTTTTAAAATCCTCTTTGTGTTCTTCCAAGAGATCTTTTTGGATTTGAGACCAGTTCATAAACCCCTTGGGGCCTTACATATAGGTATTTTGTCACTGCTTTTCTCTTCTGAGGTGGTGTTTATTATCCCTCAGTATTGGAATTTTTATGGTTGTCCCTTTTTGATTTGTTTTGTTATGTACATTTTGAGAGTTGAGCTCTCCACCTGGGGCTAAAGGGATACATCCCAAGCTATTTGTTCTGGGATCTTGGGTTTGGTACCTTGCTCATTGCTTGCCTATGGCCTTGTGTTTTGGTCCTTGTGTTACAGTAGTCTAATCCAGTCTGACCTGCTGCACCAGTATTCCTGGGGCTTTACCTTTGACTTCCAAACAGGGTAGGGGGTTCTCACTTCTGATCTGCAGTACCACTGACTGAGCAGACACCTATGTGAGACATAACTTTACTGAATTTCTTCCATAATACCTAAAATTGAGCACACTAGTTTCTTTTTCATAGGTTCTGTCATTGTAGGGTCTATTTATAGGTTCCATTCAAAGTTGTTTTTAGAAAAACTTCAGGAACTTTCTAGCTTTATGCTGCCATCTTGGTTCAACCCCTAGAAATCCCCAGGCATTTACAACTAATATTACAGGTATATTTATTGTTTTTCTAAAAAATGTATTTTATATGGTACTAAAATAATAATATTCAAATTCATTTAAGTTATCTTAGGATTCATTGAAACTTTTTGCTATTCTACATTTTTGAAATCATTGAATATGTATAGTAACATCACTATTATGTGGATGACTACCAAAAATATTATACTATAAAGGATCATTTGCAAATGAAAAAGTTGGGGAACCATTGTTCTAGAAAGACATGATCGGGGGTGGGGTCAAGATGGTGACAGGAGAAGAGCCTCTCCTAGGTGTTCTCTCCATAATATTTCAAAAAAATCTTAAAACTATGACTCTAATTAAATTTTAGAAAGACAGACACAGAAAGATCTAATGAGGCAATTCTCCAGAAAAAGGTAACCTGGAAAATAGTGAAAAGGATCCACTCCACAGGGTTAGAGGGACTACCTGCCAGAGTGAAGAAACTTCAGCCTCCTGGAGGCAGCCCCAGAGTGCCTGGGAGGCACAGCTCATGGCAGTGAGGCAGTTTCCTGACCTAAACCCTGGGGAACACTAGGAACAAATTGGAGGATCAGTAGGAAAACTTGTGCCAGAGAGAGTACATGAAGCCGAGCACTCAGGGCACTCAGTAAGCAGCAGTGGCCCCAGCAGCCAAGATCCAGGAAGGGGATGCAGGTGGAGCAGGCAAGCAGGAGACCCCAGGCAACTAAGCCTTGAGTGTTCAGCCTACCCAAGGTAAGGGAGTGGGGAGAGACTACCAGGGTCTCTCCTCTGTACCTGGGACAGGACTCTGGTGCTCTGACCACATTCAGATCCTGATCAGAGTCTAGGCACCCCATAGAACAGCTGCCCACAACTCAGCCCCATGGAAGAGGGGTGTGCTTGTGGTCATTCACAGACCAGAAAGGAACACAGAGCTTCACACACTGAGGTCCTGTAGGGGGTGACCCAATAATACCCACAATCTCAGGAAGCACCGCAAAACTGGACACAAGCTAGAGAAATGAATAAACAGAGAAAAAAGAGGAACACCATTGAGAAAAACATTATATATGATCCCAAGAAGCAGCAAAAGACTCAATCTGAAGATGAGGAAGGATAAACTTGGGCATCTAAAGACTCCAAGTAAAACAAAAATTGGGCTCAGGTTATAACAGAGCTCAAAAAAGATTTTGAAAAATCAAGTAAGGGAGATAGAAGAAAAATTGAGAAAAGAGATAAGAGAGATGCAGGAAACACATGAAAAAGAAGTCAGTAGCTTTGGTCAAGGAGATTCAAAAAATGCTGAAGAAAATAAAATGTTAAAAACCAGCATAGTTCAAATGGATAAAACAGTTCAGGAAGTTATTGAGGAGAAGAATGTTTTAAAGAGCAGAATTGGCAAGATGGAGGGGAAGATAAGAAGACTCTCTGATGAAAACACATCCTTCAGATAGAGAATAGATCTAAAGGAAGCTGATGAGTTTATAATATATCAAGATACAATACATCAACACCAAAAGAATGAAAAATTAGAAGAAAATGTGAAACATCTCATTGCAAAAATAACTGGTCTGGAAAAGAGATTCAGGAAAGATAATTTAAAAATGACTGGACTCCCTGAAAGTCATGATCAGGAAAAGAGCCTTGACTTCATTTTTAAAGAATTCCTAGAGGAAAATTGCCCAGATAGCCTAGAGACAGAGGGCAAAATAGAAATTGACAGAATCCACCAATCTTTCCCAGAAAGAGATACAAAAAAGGAACAACCCCCAGGAATATTATAACCATGTTCCAGAACTCCCAAGTCAAAGAGAAAATATAACATGCAGCCAGAAGAACACAATTCAAATCTTGTGAAGCTACAGTCAGGATCACACAGGACTTAGCAGCAACTACATTAAGGGCTCATAGGATTTGGAATTTTATATTCCAGAAGGCAAAAGGGCTTGGAATGCACCTGAGAATCAACTACCCAGAAAAACTGGACATCCTCTTTCAGGGAAAAAGATGGACTTTCAATGAATCAGGGGAATTTCAATTGTTCCTGTTGAAACAACCAGAGCTTAACAGAAAGTTTGCCCTTCAAATACAGGACTCAGGTGAAGTATAGAGATTGGAGGAGAAGGCTAATATATGAGGGACTTAATGATGATGAATTGCATGTATCTCTGAATAGAAAAATGATACTGCTGATGATAATCATATAAAACTCATTTAATAGAGCAGGTAGAAGGAGCTTATAAAGATGAAGCATAGGAGAGAGAGCTTAATTTGAAAATATAATATATTGTAAAATAGAGTCAATGGCTAAAAGAGAAATGTACTGGGAGTAAGAGAAAGGAGAGATGGAATTAGCTAAGATATAACATATAATGGGATTTTTTTTAATTGCAATGAGTTATTCCAATGATATGGGAGGGGGAAGGGTAGGGGGAGTGAGGAAACCTTTGCTCTCATCAGAGGTGGCTCAGAGAGGAAACAGCATATACACTCAATGGGGTATAGACATCTAGGGTAAAGAGGAGAGAAGGGGACAGGGAAGGGGAGGATGTGGGTGATGGAGGAGAGGGTGGATCATGGGGGAGAGTGGCCAGATATAAGATTTTTTTTTTTACTTCTAGCAAGGGGCTGGGATTGGGTGGCCTGTCTGGGATCATGGGGATGGGTGGTTGCTGGGCCTCAGGATTGGTATGTGGGCTTGGGGACTCTTGACCCCAGGGCCAGTAATTGGTCCACTGCTACCCCACAGCATGTCTTAGAGGAGGGTCAGAGTGAAAGGAGAGAGAAAATATAGTACATGGTAGTGGGGAGGTATGGATGGAAGGAGTTGCTATCAGTGGTGGTAACAATGGAAAAATATGGAAGTAACTTCTATGATGAACTTATGATAAAGAATGTAATCCACCTGAGATGGAGCTGGACTGAACGGGACATTTTTTCACAGACTGAAGCAAGTTTTTTTTTCCCCTTTGCTTTTCTTTATTTCTCGTGAGGGTCTATATTTTTGGGGAAGGGGGTATTATGTTTACTCTTGAACAAGAATATTTTAGTAATCATTTGTACAAAAATAAAAACAAATAAGTAAATAATTAAATGAATGAAAGAATGAATGATGAATAAAGAAAAGAAAAAAAATGAAAAAAGAAAGACATGACCAGGTCTTTTTGTTACACCAAGACTGTGAGAATGACAGAAAAATTAGACATTCATGCAATTTTTCACAAAGAGGCCCCATTCCTGATAGTTGGGAAAATCCTTAAAAGAGGCTTAGTCTGACATAGCTATATTAAAATGTCAAACTAATAGAAGGGGCATATACATTTTCTTCTTTTGTAAACTTTTACAATATACACTAGAGGTAATGAATCTTTGTCATTTCTTTTGACTTTGATTTCTGCCATCTACAAAGAGAGAAAGAAAATTCAGGGAACAAAAGCTGGGCTTTCTATTTTAATGCTGCATGAAATGTTGGAAGTGAAGAATTTCTATTTCAAGGAGAACTTGAGCCTTATTTTTTTCTAATCTGAATCAAATGAGACAATTCCATAAAAATTTTCCTCATTGATTAGACTTTAATTGATGGTCAGTAGTTATTACAATGAGCTTTGCCTTGAAGAATAATTAAACAATAGAATTTGATTATGAACCTCAGCATTTTATTCACCCTTGAAGATCCCTGAAACAAATTCAAATTGCAAGATCACCTCAGGGGAAATAAGTAAATGTTGTTTTATTCTTGTAATATTCTCTGCAGAACAAAAAGAATGAAAAAACATAATAGAGTTTATTAAATAATTCATCTTATTAGACCTACAACTATCTAATAATGAAAAAGTTCCTTTGTTCCCAAGAGTAAAAGTTATCAAATAAAAATGATATATCTGCATAAAAGTGAACAAACTGCTACTGCAAAGCAAAACAATAGAGACAGTCACAAGGTGAAGATGTCATATCATCAAACACAAGCAAACACATTAAGTGCCCAAAATACCAAATATAAAATGTTTTTTTCTTTGCTTTATCACACATATCAAAGTGATATACAATTTCTCTCCCTAATAAAGATTTGACCCAATGATTTGTACTGAACAATAACTGTTTTAAAAATTATCTTTAGATCAATATCTGTTGGTTTAAAGTTATTTGCATACTTTTTTTCTAACCAAGAATCATAGCAGTTAGGTGGAACAATGGATAAACAGGTGGACCTGGATTCAAAAACACCGCTTGTCCTGAGGGCAAGTATATAATTAACTTAGGCAAGTCACTTAACCTAGTTTGCCTCAGTTATCACACCTGTAAAATGAATTGAAAAAGTAAATCCAATATATCTTCTAAGAAAACCCTAAATGAGGTCATGCAGCATCACCCAAAACTGAAAAACAACTGAACAACATTAAAAATCAGACCTTGCAAAATATGTAATGTATCTTATACATATACATATATGTACATATACATATATATATATATATATATATATATATATATATATATATATATATATATATGAAAGGGTTTAGGGTGCAACTAGGTGGTGAAGTGAATAGACAACCTCCTGGAGTCAGGAGAAACTGAGTTCAAATCTGGCCTCATACACTTAATGATTGCCTAACTGCGTGACCTTGGGAAAGTCACATAATCCCATTGCCTTAAAAAAAAACCAAAATTTTTAAATAAATAAATAAGTAAATAAATGGGTTTTATTCAGATTCATCTATTAGCAGAAAAAAAAGAAAGAGAGCAGATGACCTGGGCTTTTGTTTATCTTATTTGTTTGTTTGTTTTGTATTCCCACATGGGAAAAAATCCATAAGAATGAAACATTATATAATGAGATAGTGTTCTCCCACCACTTCAAAAGTGAAAATTTCCACCTTAAATTACCTTTTTTTTCCAACACTTTCAGTAAAGAAATGAAGTATACAAAAAAAAAGATAAACTTAAATGCAAACTGTATCCTATGGTGCAGGCCCTCCTGGGAAATGAGATTGGAGAGGAATTTTAATATTTTTGGATAAAATTTAAAGTTAGTTTGTACAAATACACACACACACGCACACACACACACACACACACACACACACACACACACACACACACACATATATATATATATAAACATATGGTTATAAACATATGTGTATGTGTTTGAACTGCCAAATACTATGGGATTTTCTCAGTTCTTATCTTTATTGATCTTTCCGTAGCCTTTAAAACTTATTTACCATTTGCTCCTGTATATTTTCTTTTTCTTTATTTTCACATCTTTGTTCTCTCTTAATTCTGCTATCTATATGACTATTCCTTTTCAACACACTTTGTTAGATACTTAAATGGATTAGAACCAGATGACAATATTACGATGCTCAAGATTTACTCTGGACTATCTTCTCTTCTACCTCTATATTCCCTTATTCAGTCATCTCATAATTACTATGGGTTAAATGAACATCTTTATGAAAATGATTTTCAAATACATATTTTCCATCGCTCCTTCTCTGCTGAGCTCACTATCACATCACCTCCTTCATTTTGAACATTACAAATTAGTTACACCAAAAATTTCAAAATCAAAATACACAAAATTGATCTCATCTTTCTCCAAAAACTCTCCTACTTTCAAAGTTCCCTTACTACTTTTGAAAATATATCATTCAGTCACCAAGTGCATCACATTTCTGTTATCTTCCACTCTTCACTCATACTCACCCCATATATCTAATCAGATGCTATTTTTTTTTATTTCAGGCTTAGCAATATAGCTAAATATACTCTCCCGCACTATGTCTTACTCTCTCAGAGAGGGTGCTGTTCTCTATGAGAAAACAGAATTAAATAAGCTAAAAGGAAATATGAAATATACATGTTTAGAGGATCCACCTCAGGTATTCACATGAATTATTTGTGCACCACCTGTGGTACAGAGTTCTGAGCTCTTAATTGTCTGATCAGCCACAATTGGAAACACTGCAAGATTCAAAATGTCATGATGTTAATTTGATCCTCTTTGAGATGGAAAACTATCGTTCATCATTTCAAACTCTATTCATTATCATCTAATTCCTGAACAGGAAAAGGATTTATACAACATTTAAATTTAACTATAATAGTAGGCACAGACTTGTGAAGCAAGAAGATAGTCCAACCTCCTCACTTTTATTTTATTTTACTTTTTTCAATTAAAAGCAAAGAGTGTTTTCAGCATTCATCCTTTTGCAAGTTTTTGAGTTTCAGTTTTCTACTACTCTCCAGTCACCCCCTCTCCATAAAGAAATGATTTGCAGTCATGTTTTACATATTTCTATATTAGTCTTATTATGAAAGATGAATGAGAACTAGAAAAAAACAGGAGAAAAAAGAAAAATGTATAAAAGAAGTTTTAAAAAGTGAACATAGTATGCATTGCTCTGCATTCAGACTCTAATTTTTTCTCTTGATATGAATGGTATTTTCCAAAACCGATCTTTCAGGATTGTCCCCAGTCTCTGAACTGAAGAGAGGAACTGCATCCATCCTAGTTGATCATCTCACAATACTGTCATAATATACAACACTGTCAATGTGTGCAATGTTCTCGTTCTGCTCAATTCATTCAGCATCAATTCAGCCAAATCTTTACAGCTTTTTCCTAAAATATAACCATCGTGATTTCTTAGAGAACAATGTACTCCATCACATTCATATACCATAACTTTCTCAGTCATTCCCTAATTCATGAGCATCCCTTCAATTTCCAATTCTTTGCCACATCAAAGAGTTGCTATGAATACTTCTGTATGTGTGTGTTTTTTCCCCTGTTATTTTGTTCTCTTTGGCATACAGATCTAGTAGTGATATTGCTGGATCAAAAGGTATGCACATCTTGAATGCATTTTGGGCATAGTTTCAATTTTTGCTGCAGAATGGTCAGATCATAATTCCAACCAGAATCATGTCAAACATTGATCATTTAACTTTTTTGTGTCATTTTAGGCAATCTAATAGGTATTAGGAGAGTTGCATTAATTTGTATTTCCTAAATCTATAGTGATTTTGAACATTTTATATGACTATAGTTAACTTTAATTTCATCATCTGGAAACTGCCTGTTCATAACATTATACCATTTATTAATTGGAGAATGTCTTTTATTATATATTTTACAGAATATATTTTAGAACTTAAGCCTTTATCAGACATGCTAGCTGTTAAAATCTTTCTCAGCTTTCTGGAGTCCTTCTAATCTTGGTTGCATCAGTTTTATTTGTGCAAAAACTTTTTAATTTAAAGTGGTTGAAGTTATTCATTTTGCAGTTTACAATACTCGCTATCTTTTGTTTGGTCATAAGTGCCTTATCTTTCCATATATAGATTTGACTGATAGACTTTTTCTTGTTCTCCTAATTAGCTTATGGACTTACCCCTATGTCTAAATCCTATACCCATTTAACCTTATCTTGGTAAAGGATATGAGATGCTGAATTATACCTAATTTCACCCATACTAATTTCCAATTTAAGAAGCAGTTTTTGTCAAATCCCAAAAGTTAGTTTTGGGGTTTATTATACAGTTGATTACTATAATTATTTACTACAGTTGTTTTAGTATCTAATCTATTCCACTGGTACCAGGTAGTTTTGATTACTGAGGCTTTAAAATATATTTTTAGATCTGGTACAGCTAGGCCACCTCCCTTTGAATTTTTTTTTCTTTAATTGCTTGGCTTTTGTTCTTGAGATGAATTTTGATGCTATTTTTCCAGCTTCTTTAAAATAGTGATTGTAATGAGATTCAATAAATGATTTCATTTTTATTATATTAACCCAGCTTATTCAAGAGCAAATGATATTTTTCCAATTGTTTAGGTCTAACTTTATTTGTATGAAAAGTGTTTTTTTTTAATTGTGTTCATATAGTTTTGGGGTGTGTTTTGGGAAATAGATTCTCAAGTATTTTATGCTGTCTATAATTAGTTTAAATGGAAGTTCTTTTTCTATCTATTGATGTTGTGCTTTGCTGACAATATGTAAATATGTTGATGATTTATATAGGTTTCTTTTATAACCTGCTACTTTGCTAAAGTTGTTAATTCTTCAAGCATTTTAAATTGATTTTACAGAGTTTTCAAACTCAACCCTATCATGAGCAAAGAATGGGTGCTTTGTTTCCACACTGCCCATTTGAATTCCTTCAGTTTTTTCTTCTTTTCTATTGCTATAGTTAACATTTGTAATAAGGTATTGAATAATAGTGTTGATAAATACGTTAATTTCTGGTAATTTTGATTACATATGCTCAATTATGCCGATTGTTTCCATTATGTTGAACAATCCTGCATAGGCACTGCTTTAATCATAAAGAATTATTCAAATGACAACTTACTGAAATCACCTTGCCTATATTTTATTTAAAATTTATGCATCAATAATTACTAGGAAAATTGATCTATAATTTTCTTTCTCAGTTTTTAATTTTTCTAATATAGGGATCAGCCTAAATATGACATATTCATGTCATAAAAGAAATCTGGCAGAACTCATTTGCCTATTTTTTAAAAATAATTTATATAGAATTAGAATTAATTGTTTAGTAGAATTTACTTCTAAACCCATCTGGCCCTGGAGATATTTTTCTTGGGAAGCTTATCAAAGACTTGTTCAGTTTCTTTTTTTGAAATAGAATTATTCAATATTCTTTTTCTTTCCTCTAATGTTAATCTGGACATTTCATATTTTTGCAAATATTATCCATTTTAATCATGTTAAATATTTGTTGATATTCAGGACAAAAATAGCTCTGAATTACTATTTTAATTTCCTCCTCAATGTTGGAAAATTTACCTTTTTAATTTTTGATCCTGGTAATTTGTTTTTCTTCTTTCTTTTTTTTTAATCAAATTAACAAAATGATTATCCATTTTGTAAGTTTTTTCAGTGTTTTGCTTTTGATCACTGCCATCTTCAATCTGCACTGACTTCTTTCAGCCCCCTCTTTGCTTTCCCCTTTTCCCTTTCTCTTTTTCTTTTTTCCTTCCTTTTCATTCATGCTATCAACCCTTTTTCCCTTTCTCCCCTTTCCCATTCTAATTTCCTGTAAGTGTAATGCACGTTTTAAAATTCAACTGAGTGTACACTTTTCCCTCCCTGAATTAAATCTGATGAAAGTAAGATTCAAGCAATTCTCACCTTCTCCCTTCTTTTCCTCTACTGAAATAGATTATTTGCACCTCTTCATGTGGTATGATGTACCCCATTCTACCACCTCTTTCCTTCAGTCCCAGTATAATTCCTTATTTAATGTCTTAATTTGTTTATCTCAAATTAAAATTAATTTATATCCACCCCCAGGCAAAGTATAAGATACATTTCTTAAGAGTTATGAGTATCCTCCTCCCATATAGGTAAATAACCAGTTTAATCATATTGAAAATCCTTTCTTTTAGGATTTTGCAAGGCAAATAGGTTTAAGTGGCTTGCCCAAGGCCACACAGCTAGGTAATTAGTAAGTGTCTCAGACCAGATTTGAATGCAGGTACTCCTGACTCCAAGGCTGGTGCTTTATCCACTGCACCACCTAGCTGTCCCCCATATTGAAAATCTTTCTGTTTATTTTCTCGAGTTTAACTTTTTATATATTTCTTGAGTCTAATGTTTAAAGATAAAATGTTCTATTCAACTCTGGTCTTTTCATTAGGAAAATATCAGACACCTATTTCATTCAATGTGCATCTTTCCTTATAAAAGAATATGATCAGTTTTCTTGGGTTTTTGATTTTTGGTTATAATCCAAGCACCATTACCCTCTGGAATAAAATATTTCAGATCTTTCAATCCTTTAATGTTGATACTGCCACCTCCTGCATAATCCTGACTGATACTCTTTGGTATTTAAATCATTTCTTTTTGACTGCCTTCAGTATCCTTGGAAAGCAAGAGTGCTTTGCGAAGTCATTCAATTTTATGAAGACTGAGATCCTTGATCCGTGATTGACTACAATGAATATGTCTCTATGTTCTTTTAAGACCTCCAGCATCCAAAGTTTCTCACATTAGAGCAAAACATTTACTAAGCTTTCACTATGGGAGTACTGCTCATAGCTACAGGTATGAAGAAGTCTGGAGGGTGAAATGAATTGTGTCTAATCTATATGTAATAGTTACCAAAAGAAATTACTAAATAATTATGGTGGCAGTGACCACCTGGTTAGAGATTGTGGGTAATAAATACTTAAATTCTCTAGTGACTGGCTTATAGGCTTTCTTAGCATTTCAATGGATGAGTAAAAGTCTTTGGAGTGGGGAAACAATTTTTTTCTTAACACAGGATCATGTTCTTGTAACTAATAACTAATGGATGTTTTAAAATGGTCAAACCATTTAACTGTTGTATTCTAGAAAACTCTCTAAAACTATTCATTGCAGAGAAGTTGAAGAAGTTTTCATAGGGTGATTGCCTTGCAAAATTATGTATGGCCCCCAAAATAAATTAGATTAGTACAATAAGTATAATAAATGAATTCATCTCAACAAGTGTATAGTGAGAATAGAGACAAATAGCATTTGCTAAATGACAGGCACCTGATAGGTTTAATAGGACTTCAATCATATTATGTGATGTAACACAGTGAAAATTTCCATTATGATAGACTTAAAACAAACTAAGGAAATCCATAAGCAAATTTCAATCATTTTGCACCTTCTACACTCTATTCTTTTTCCTCTCCCCATGAAGGATCAATTTTAAAGATTTTTTTTAACTAGATTAATTTTTTTTCTATTTTTCTCCAGATTCATGCTACATAGTATTTCTCTGTACCATCTTTCAATTCTTTTTTCCTACTGTATTTCATTCTCTAAAATTCATTGATGCTCTTTGTGGGATTGTATTTTTGTCTTGATCCTTACTTTTTCACATTAGAGCACTGTCCAGAGTAAAAGCACAAATTCTTAAATTCCTTATTGCTACTGAATGTACAGGAAATAGAGGCTTCTCTCCTCTTTATTTCACATTTAAGTGAACTCAGCGTGACTAAAGATGCCAAGTCACGAGTAAAAAGTCAGTCAGTGTACCTTCCAAACACAAGCTTGTATCACAGAACTAACCCTCATATATCTCTCTGTGAGTAAGCAAGGGGAACTTTTTTTTCACTTGATCAATTTAAACTTTTAATACATTGAGTGTACTCAAAATCATTTAAGAATATTCTCCGTTGACTCCATGGGAAAAAGGTCAAAGATAATCTCATGTGAAAGAAATACTTTCTCATTTAAAAACAATGTATGTTCTTTCTATTAAGACAGAATATTTAACTTAATATTTCAGAATATTTTAACAATTAAGAAGTATCACAGTGTATTCAGAAAAAATATTTTCAAACCTAAGCATTTCTCCTACCTATGAAATAACAGAAAGGATGAGATGGATTAATCAATAGATACAGACTGAAGTAAAGATAGATAGGTAGATAGATGGATAGATAAGATAGACAGACAGACCGAGAGAGAGAGAGAGAGAGAGAGAGAGAGAGAGAGAGAGAGAGAGAGAGATGGATAGATGACAACCTCCAAGGGATTTCTTTTCTGCCCTACTGTTATCAATACCTTTTTTGGAAAAGGTTTCTTGGCAGTCTGCCTCACTCAATAATTTTCTGATTTCCAGGAGCACATCAGCAAGTATCATGATTCCTCATATGAAGAATTTAAAAGAGGGTCCTGCCTTCCTTATCAAACTACAAAGCAGAATTTCTAAGGTAGATTTAGAAAAGGCAGACATCTATGGATGAGATGGACACAATTTTGAATTCTATTATGATTATGAAACAGAAAAAGAACCAGGAAAGTTGTTTTGCACCTGGAGCAAGCATCAAAAGTCAAACCAGGGACAATAAGCACTAAAGAAACCTTAATTGCTCAGTTGAATGAGTGGTTATTTTGAAAAACATACCCTCAAACAATGAGAAGAGATTTATGAACACTAAACCAAGACTGCTGCTGGTAAGATTTCCCATCTGCACAAGTCACCTTCACCTCAAAAGATTAAGCATGTATGGAAGTTATATACTTAAACCATGCTTTTAAACGAATATATATTATACAACTTATAAACCTCAAATTATTGACATTTGACATTCAAAAGGCTATTTGTTGAGGGAAGTATGATTTGGTAACCAAATTGAAATATGCTTTTGGTAATTGGAAAAGAGTGTTGGAATTCTCCTTCCTCTAAAAAAAATTTAAAAACTTAAAAAAAAAGACATGGAAGAGTATTTTGGGATCATTTAATTAGCCCAACTACATAATTGAGTAGTATAAGAAATAGGTTATAAAACCTTACTAATCCTGAAACTGAATTTAAGATAAGGTCAGAGGGAAATGGACTTCCATTTCATAGATTCAGAAAGAGATGGATAGATGGATAGTATTGAAGAAAAATAGTATTGAACACTCTAACTCCCTAACTTTATTTTTATTGTTATTATTATTATTGCATTTATTATTTTATTATTATATTTATCATTTTTATATTTATTATATTATTATTCATATTTATTGTTTTATAATTTTTTATTATTATTTATTATTTTCCAATTATATACAATAATTTTTACCTATAATTTTTGGTAAAATTTTGAATTTTAAACATTTTCTTCTCACTCTCCTCCTTTCCCTCCACAGAAGGCAGTCTAATAATCTTTACATTGTTTTCATGCTATAAATTTATCCAAATTGAATGTTTTTAGAGAAAATTCATATCCTTGAGTAAAAAAATAAATTATTTAAGATAAAAAAATTATGTAGTACATAGACTACTTTAAGAAAATTGAAGGTAACAGAATTTGGTTTTTGTTTAATCTCCATGGTTCTTTTTCTGGATACATATGATATTCTCTGACACTGATACTCTAAAATTGTCCCTAATTTTTGAGCTGATGGAATGAGCAAGTCCATCAAGATCGATCATCATTTCCATGTTGCTGTCATGGTGTACAATGTTCTTTTGGTTTTGCTCATCTTGTTCAGCATCAGTTATTGCAAGTCTTTCCAGGCTTCTCTGAAATCCCATCCTTCCTGTTTTCTAATAGAACAATAGTGTTCCATAATGTACATATATCAAAATTTGTTCAGCCATTTCCCAATTGATGATTCACTCAGTTTCCAATTCCTCAATCCAACAAAGAGAGCTGCTATGAATATTTTTGTACAACTGATATTTTTACAATAATACAAGCAAACTAGAAGATCAAGGACTAGTTTACCTGTCAAATCTATGGAAAGGGAAGCAGTTTATGACTAAGGAAGAGATGAAGAACATCAGTAAAAACATACTGAATGATTTTGATTACATTAAATTAAAAAGCTTTTGCACAGAAAAAACCACTGTAACCAAGATCAAAAGAAATGCAAGTAAACTGGGAAATAATTTTTACTACTAATGATTCTGACAAAGGACTCATTTCTAAAATATAGAGAGAACTGAGTCAAATTTCTTTAAAAAGCCATTCCTCTATTGAGAAATGGTCAAAGGATATGCCAAAGCAATTTACAGATGAAGAGATCAAAGCAATCCATAATCATGTGAAAAATTCCTCCAAATCCTTACATATTAGAGAAATGCAAATCTCTGAGATACCACCTCACACCTCTTAGACTGGTCAATATGACCAGAAAAGATAATGATCGTTGTTGGTAGGATTGTGGGAAATCTGGTTCATTATTACATTGTTGGTGGAGTGGTGAACTCATCCAACCTTTCTGGAGAGCAATTTGAAACTATGCCCAAAGGGCAACAAAAATGTGCATACCCTTTGATCCAGCAATACCACTCCTGGGTCTCTACCCTGAAGAGATTATGAAAAAGGGTAAAAACATCACTTGTACAAATATATTCATACCAGCCCTGTTTGTGCTGGAAAAGAATTGGAAATCAAGTAAATGTCCTTCATTTGGGGAATGGTTTAATGAACTGTGGTATATGTTATGTCATGGAACAGTGTTGTTCTATTAGAAACCAGGAGAAATGGGAATTCAGGAAAGCCTGGAGTGATTTGCATGAATTGATGATGAGCAGAATCAGAAAAACATTGTACACCCTAACAGCAACATGGGGGCTAATAATCAAACTTGATGGACTCGCTTATTCCATCAGGGACATTTTGGGTCTGTCTTCCATGGAGAATACCATCTGTATCCAGAGAAAGAACTGTGGAGTTTGAACAAGGACCAAGGATTATTGCCATTGATTTGGAAAAAATCTGATATCTTATTGTCTGATCTTGCTATCTCTTATACTATATGTTTCTTAAGGATATGATTTCTCTCTCATCACATTCAATTTGGATCAGTGTATACTATGTAAACAATGCAAAGACTTGCAAACTGCATTCTCTGGGGGTAGAGGAGGGAAGTAAGTATAGAGGAAAATTGTAAAACTATAAGTAATAAAATATTTTAAAATATAAACAAATAATAATAATAAATAAAAATTGATGTTTGAACATTTTTATGATTTCTTCAAGTATAGATCCAGTAGTAGTATTGCTGGATCAAAGGGTATGCACTTTTTATTACCCTTTGGGTGCAATTCCAAATTGCTCTCAAGAAAGTTTGGATCAATTGACAGTGCCACCAGCAATGTATTAATGTCCCAAATTTTCCACTGATCATTGTCCTTTCTGGTCATATTTGCCAATATGAGAGGTGTGAGTTGTTACTTCATGGCTGCTTTAATTTGCCTTTTTCTGATCAGTAATGATTTAGACCAATTTTTCATATAACTATAGATAACTTTGATTTCCTCATCTTCAAATTGCCTTTGCATAACCTTTGACTATTTGCCAATTGTAACTCCCTAACTTTAAAGAAGAAAAGGGGAGTCAGTATGATTGATAGCCACCAGGAAATTGCCTAAGATTTTCCCAGTTTTACTAAAAAAATCATTTAAATCAAGACTATATACAGATTCTGGAGCTACAGAACCCACAAAACGTTGTAGTGAAACAATTTTATAACTCGAGATAACTCAGAGGGACTTCAGGAAGTCTTGTCTCACAAAGATAAAAGAGGAACACAGCCTAACCAAGGTGTTTAAGAAGGCTATTAAAAGAGGTTTTTACTGAAGCACAGATCAGTAACCAAGAGCACATAGTCCCAGATCAGAAGGCAAGCCAGTTGTATGAACATGAGTCCCATGAAAGAAAGAATATTGAAAGGTCCAGAAAGCATGCAAAATATGTGGGACTTGCCTGAGAAAAGCCAACATAGGAAACAAGTCACTAGAACCTGAGACCCGGCACTGAAAGTCAATGACCAAACCTGGTTCACATTGCATGAAGTTTAGAACTGAGTCCCCTGTGCCTCAGCAGCAGAGCTTAACTTTAAAAAATAAACAAAAGAAAAAAACTAAAAGAATCAAGTCCAGACAAAACTCCTATGGTAAAAGGGAAGATTGAAACACCAATTCAAAAGAGGAAATTTGCAAAGTACTCACATGTGTCAAAGGGAAGTCTTAAAAGGAATTTTGTATTAGTCTCAAGTTCAAAAAGCCCTCTGAAAAAAAACCATATTTACAAAACACTTTTCACAAAAATAGTCAGATCTAAGCAACTGAAACAATGTTAGTTGCTCAAGACTTGATGAAGCTAAAAAAAACATGAAAATTTTACCCAATTAAATTACTTTTTCTGTGCCATACCAAATTACTGAATAAGTATTTTGCCAAGCCAGAAAAATAGTAACAAAATTCATCTGAAGCAACAAAAAGCCAAGAATATCAAGGGAATTGATGAAAAAATTGCAAAGAAAGATGGCCTAGCTATATCAGATCTAAAATTACATTACATTAAATTACAATCATCAAAACTGGTAATGGATAAGAAAGAAAGGACGGGAGCAATGGATTACATTAGGTACAAAAGAAACAGTAGTAAATAACTCCAGTAACCAATTGTTTAATAAACCCAAGGTTGCTAGCTTCTGTGATAAGAATTCACTTTTTGATAATAACTACTGAGAAAACTGGAAAGAACTATAACAAAAACTGAGCATAATCTCATATCTCAAATGCTTTACCAAAATAACTTTGAAATGGGTACAGGATTTAGACATAAAGAGTGATAATATAGACCAATTAAGAGACTAAGAAATACTCTATATGTCAAATCTATGGAGAAAGGAGAAGTTTTTGACCAAACAATAGATTGAGAGCATTATAAATTACAAAACTGATGATTTGGGTTAATATTAAACTATAAAGTTTTGCACAAATAAAACCTATGCAGCAAAGATTAGAAGAATTGAAAAAAAAGCAAGAAAGCAATTTTTATAACTAGTATTTCTGATAAAGGACTTATTTATAAAATATATAAATTATTGAATCAAATTTATAAGATTACAAGTCATTCTCCAATTGACACAACACACACATACACAAACACATGCATATATATATATATATATTTATATATATTTATATATATATATATGTTTCTATAGGATGAAATTTCAGAAAAAACATAAAAACATATTTCCTTGTTGAATGCATGATGGTTTCTAGTAACAGCCTGATATATTCCTATAGATGAAACAGTGACCATTTTCATTTCCAACTGCTAGTGTCTAATATATCCACTTCCTTGCCTGAAGGAGGGTATAGCAAACTCCCCAAATAGAACATATATCAATGAATAATAATAATAATAATAATAATAATAATAATAATAATAATAATATTAAATAGCTGCTAGGCAGTTTGGCAATACATAACATGTTTAAATAAAATCAATCAGATAATATCTTCATTAGGGGATCATAAAACTAATTGACAGATTATCTCTAACTTTTACTACCTGTAAGATGTTAGTTTTATCAATTGCACTGAATCCACATTTTCTTCAACCACAAAAAGGTAAAATTATGTTATATATACTCTAAAAATCCCTCCTGGTCTAAAGGTATCAACTTTTGCTCTAAATCAAGTTAAGCTACTTCCAATATTTTGAATTTCTATTTACTATTTTCTTGTTTTGAGCATTGTACATAGAAAATTCCAATATACATGTGCAAGCAAGTTGATTGGTGATCATAGGTCAGATCTTCACTTAAAGTGCAAAAGGTTTACATTATGGGGAAGTTAGGTATCATAGTGGATAGAGCACCATCCCTGGAATCAGGAGGACCTGAGTTCAAATTTGGCCTCAGAAACTTAATCATTGCCTAGCTGTTTGACCTTGAGCAAGTTACTCTTAACCTCATTGCCTTAAATAAATAAAACATTTTTAAAAGTTTACAGAATTTATGTCTGTTACAGATGTGGAATTCTATTTCAAAATGGCATATTATTTACAATTGGAAAGCTAAAAACCAGAAGGAAAAACCTCAGTGTAGATATCTTATTAATAGAATTTGAAGATAGAAACACTCATTAGCAGACTCTAGACTAAATGTAGAGGTGGCTAGGTGGTGCAGTGGATAAAGCACCGGCCCTGGAGTCAGGAGTACCTGGGTTCAAATCCGGTCTTAGACATTTAATAATTACATAGCTGTGTGGCCTTGGGCAAGCCACTTAACCCCATTTGTGCCTTGCAAAAACTAAAAAAAAAAAAAAAAGAGTAAATGTATCTGAGTTTTTAATTTTGGGAAAAAAACAATACTAAGTATCTGAGTTTAAGATACAATTTAGGGAATGAGAATTGGAGAAATTTTTGTCTGCTAGAACTTATAAGGTAGTCATATTTGCCTTGGGCTTTTTATCTATAAACTTGTTCTAAACACTGTTAAAAATAGTAAAGATTTAAGATGATAGATGTGTTTATGTTTTTGGTTTTTGAGGTTGAAAAACATAAACACAGTAAAACTTCTATTTAATGTTTCTCTCAAAGAATTGTTGTAAAAAATGCTGTGTGTGAGCTCACTAAACCAAAGATTCTCATGTGCATGAGTACATACATTATTTTGTCTCCAAAATACAAATGTTAGGATCATTATTCTTCTGCTCTGAAGGTCCATTTTCAACTTTCAAATATATGCTTAAGAAAGTATTTGGATCATTGGCAGCAAAATGTTAAGTGTATATATATTTGCCTACTGACTAAATATTAGATGTACATATGTACAAAATGTATGAGCTTCAAAAGATCAGACCTCTAATATACACATATATGTGTATATAGATAGATAGATAGATAGATAGATAGATAGATAGATAGATAGATATATGGAGAGAGAGAGACCATCAAGTTAAATGACACTGAAAAAAATTACATAACTTCTCTAACTAAAATAACCCTTATCCATTGATGTCATTTGTCACTTGTATTGAATAAGCACAAAAATTTTTGATTCACAATACATAGCGCTTGAAGATACTGAGCTTAAACTTTGAGTTCAAAATAAACTAATGAAGAAAAGTGATACAAATGTATATTTTGTATCCTCTAGATAAGACTCATTGAGCTTATGTATAAAGAAGAAATCCATGTCTCCTTGACCAAAGTCTTGATTTATCCTAAAATCAAATTACTTGGAAATATGTAATTTAAATATACTAGTATCTTTACAACTCATATCTTGATTTATCATTTTTTTTAAAATGTACCCTAATCAATCTAGAATTATGGTAGCAAAAAGAAATTAAATAGTCATAAAACAAAGTATTTATCACCCAAAAGATATATGGAAATGTTAATAATTCCTTATCAATAAAATATCAAGAGTATTGATGGATCTTCTGAGAGCATATGGTA
The DNA here is from genome assembly GCF_037893015.1 of Macrotis lagotis. Classification (NCBI taxonomy): domain Eukaryota; kingdom Metazoa; phylum Chordata; class Mammalia; order Peramelemorphia; family Peramelidae; genus Macrotis; species Macrotis lagotis. The sequence goes on from NC_133666.1 coordinate 350,493,359, forward strand.
ACAGGCTAAATACTTTCAGAAATAACTTTCTGAAATAACAGATAAATGATAATAAAAACTAACAATAGCAGGCAGCTAGGTGGCCCAGTGGATAAAGCACTGGCCCTGGAGTCAGGAGTACCTGAGTTCAAATTCAGTCTCAGACACTTAATAATTACCTAGCTGTGTGGCCTTGGGCAAGCCACTTAACCCCATTTACCTTGCAAAAAAACCTAAAAAACACCCCCTAACAATAGTTAAGATATCATTGAATTTGTTTAATGTAAAAATAAAAAAAAATTTAACTAAGAATGATGTGTATATAAAAATTAAAATTCCAAAAGGAAATAAATAACCCTCTATGGATGGCATCTATTAGAATTCAATGACCTGCAAAAAGAAAAAAAATGGTAATACTAATATTTATAGAAAGAGAAAGATTTATGATCTCTATTCATGTTATTGCTTCTATAAGTTATTTTTAAGAATTCAAGTTATAATAATCAGTATAGAGTTTGCAAAGAAAATTGTAGAATATACCATTTGTAGACTTCAAAACTGTGCTACAAAATACCTTAACAAGACATGAACCAAAAGACAGAACCAAAAAGGCAAGAAAATGGATGGCAATTTCAACGTTCTTGTACAGTTTGAGCCAACGTATTTAATGTCTTTATACGAACACAATTCCCATGTGAAAATTTGTATAAATTCAGTTAAAAGGTCAAACAAAAACACAGTACCAGAACTTAGTTTTTTCTGAGTTAAATATTTTTTGAGGTTTCAAATATTAAATATTGCTTTTCTTCTAAACTAACAGATAGCAAATCATCATACTAAAAATTAAAACTTCGTATACTCTCAAGAATTAAAAAATCAAGCTGCATTTAAAATGAATTTTTATCTTAAACATGACTTTGGTTAAAATTATCTGGTCACAAAATTAATCCATATAAATACAAAGAAATATTATTTGAATACATGCAACCCTATCAAACATTTAAAATATTCAAGCTCTGTAGCTCGGGGAAACATAAAAGCTTTCCAATTCTATACTCATAACAGAAATAATGAAAATAATGTGAAAGACAATAAGGTACATTACATAATTGCCAACTAATCTGATCCTGAATTTTTTCAGGAGAATTATTCAGGAAACCTATAGAAAATTCTGTTGCATTTTGATACTATTATTAAATTATAGAAAGATGCTATCTTTTCTTTTTGGTCAATGGTTCCTAAAGTATTTTTTGGCAAGGAAATTGGATTAAGTGACTTGCCTAATATCACACATCTGGGTAATTATTAAGTATCTGAGGACAGATTTGAACTCAAATCCTCCTGACTCCAAGGCTGGTATTCTATCCATTGCACTACCTAGCCTCCCTGTATTTTTTTTCAAAGCAATAGGATTAGGTGACTTCTGTAAGGTTGCACAGCTAGGTAATTATTAATTGTCTGAGGCCATATTTGAACTCAGGTCCTCCTAACTCTGGGGCCAGTGCTCTATCCTTTATGTCACCTAGCTGCCCCCTCTAACTAGAATGTTAAATGACAAAATGGAATAGTAGGAAAGAGATGTTTTTCTAGAGCCATTTGCATCTGAAACCAATAAAAATATGAAAACCTGATAAAATGAACAGTAGTAGCAGTAATGCTAATAATAATATACTGAGTTTACAAGACTTAAAATGAAGCAGCAGATAATAAAAATGACCTTGTCTTCTTGAAGTTATCAAGTTTATTTATTTAGAAACACATTGATATCATGATGTTCACTAGCATCCTTAAGTTAAAGCATTAAAATTTCTTGCAAATTCTATCCATTGTTCCCATTTCTTCATTCAAGAGGCAAAATTCTAACTCATGTGAAAGCTCTTCCAATACTTGAAAAATTATTTCAGATACTTCAGTATTTTTTCTTGAAAAAAACTTACAATTCCTTCAACCAATTTTCCTCAGAATTCAATACACTTCACAGAACAGTTTGACCTCATTTGGATAGCCTTATTTTCTTTAATAAATATCCTTCTAAAACAACTAACAAAAACTGAATGGTATATTCTAAATGGGATCTAATAAAGTCAAAATACAATAAAGTTTTCATAATTTATGTCAATTCATCTTTGCTCTTTTGTATTTGTAGAGTGGACTTTTTAATACTCAAACACAAGACTTTACATCTGTCCCAATGTAATTTAATTTTATTAGATTCAACATTTTTCAGTGTTGGGGAAAAAGAAATTTGAAACCTCAAAAAAGGAAAATAGAATTTTCAGCAAGAAAGACATTTCAGGAAAAGTAACTTCAATCAGAGAACAAAACAATAACTTCCATTTTTAAATTGTATTTAAGATATAGATGAGTATGAACGTTAAGAAGCTTAATTATCAGTTGGATTACTTTGGCAAGGGATGGGTTCAAAATGGATATATGTAATTTGGAGTCCTTAATAAAGGATGGAAAAATTATGAGAGTGATTGAAATTACAGATGAAAAGATGGTCAAAAACAAAACCATAAAAATTTCTCTACAAGAGAGGAAGTAAAGAAATAAAGTTTACAGCAAGAAATATAGATAAATGGTTTTCATAGAGAAGATAAGACACAATAGAACTGATATCACATTATATCATCCAAGACAAGGAAGTATTAAGCAGAAAGTTATATACAAAATGTCAGATTCTATAGAGATTGAGTGCCATGTCCTTAGGCTGATAGAAACAAAAGGTGATTGATTAAGCAAGCTACTTTAGGAAAGAAAACACTCTGCTTCTATTTCCATTTCAAGAAAAGTTTATTCAATAGATGGATGGTAATAGAAGATTATTTTTGTTCTATGTAAGATAAAATCTCTAATAAATCTGTTAAACCATTTCATAGTAATAACAGTGAAATATTTAAAGACATTAAAATATTTTTCATCACTCTGTATCAATTGTGGAATGCTGAAGCTGAATGTTGAGTTCCGGTTACAGAAAGAATGTGGAAAATAGGAGAATTCATTTATCTTAAACATTAATACTTTTTTAGGAATTTTGTTTGCTCTATTTTTCCTTGAAGGGTGGGTGTAGAGTGTGGGTATGTGAATAGATATAGATTCCAGAAGAAAAAAAAATGAAATAAGAATAAAAGAAAGTCTATAAAGAATCAAAAGCAATCAATAAGTCTTTGGAAATAGTAGGTTTTCAAGACAAAATTATTATTTTCTTGAAAAAAAGATCAAATTGTTTATCGTCATATATGATCTTTTCTTTCTGCTATTATCTATGATTGACTTTTTATTGAGACGGTATTTTGTGTGTATGAATTTTGCGTTTATTAAATGTTAGTGAAAATATATACATACATGTACATTATATAATGGAAATATACACTTAAATCTATGCATATGTTTATACTTATAAAAACTACTTTTATACAAGTACACTTACTTATATACACATAGTAAGTTGAACTTAGATTCTCAAAGTTCTTTGTTGTTATTTTCTCATGTGCTCCTCACAACAATCTTGTGAGGCAAATAAAATTACTATGCTTAATTCATACAGAAATAAATTTAAACATATGGAGATTAAACAACTTTCTGAAGGTGACATAGTTACTATGTGTATGAAATAGTATTTGAACTCAAATTTTAATTCCTTGAATTAAAATCTAGTATTCTATTAATCATGTTGCTTGACTAGCCCTAAAAAGATAGAACTAAAAAGGGAAGAAAATGGATAGCAATTTTGACATTCTTGTACACTTTGAGCCAACATATTTAATGTCTTTATATGAACACATTTACTATGTGAAAATTTGTATAAATTCAGTTAAAAGGTCAAACAAAAACATAGTACCAGAACTTAGCTTTTTCTGACTTAAAGAGAATAGACCAATGAGATAAGCAATATACTTTTTTGAGAAATGAAAATTGATACCATCTATTGATGATTTTAATAGGTCAGAAAATTTTCAATTAATTGCCAAATCTGATTACTTGCTGAGTGAACCAAACAAAGAAAGAAGGGCAAGTGACAATATGGAGACAGAAGAATTCCAACTCATTCTCCTTAACCAGTGTACAAAGGGTGCATCTCACATGGGAGATGAAGTCTAGGGATAGACGGTTGTATGGGACAATCTAGGTTTCAGTTAATCAAAAAGATAGAAGTGAGAAAGAAAAAAGTAAAAGAAAAGAAGTTCATTTTTACCTTTCACTCTTGGAAACAAATTTCCAAGATCATGGAGAAGGATTGAATTGAGTTAGGATTGGAGGGATATTAAAATAAGAGAATAAGAAAAGAAAGTTGGGTTTATTTACCTCTCCAGGGCTTCCGTTAGAAGCATTAACCAAATCTCTAAACTGATTCTGGAGTTACAGATACAACAACAACAAAGAGTAGAGCAATTTCCAGCAAGTTCTGTTTTGGGTTGGAATGGGAATATGCTTTGAAAAGGAATATGTAATCTAGTACAAGACCAGTAGGTTGTGAAAGGGACCAGTGGGAGTTACTCAGTTATAGGAGATATTGGTAGCAGACCTGGAATCCCAACTCAGCAGAACAATAGCACAGTAGGTCAGCTGGGAGAGCTCCAACACAGGTACATGAGACTCTCTGTTCTTCAAGCACAGCAGGACTTGAGAGAAGCAGCCCAGTCAAGAAACTGTTGACTATTGAAAAACTCACACCAGCAAGCAAGTCACTGGCATTTTCAATATCAAAAGATTGTGAGCAGGTCCCTCACTCAATAAAAGAGTCGGTCAATAGCAAAACAATAGCAGAGTCAGTCAACTGGGAGAGCTCCCAGTAAGAAAACTCAGAATGAATATAAAAAGTCATAGAAAAACCAGAACTATGGAAAGTTCCTTTAGAGATAAGGATGAGCAAACACTCATCAGAAGAGAATGGCAGGAAAAGTACTACATGTGAAATTGCAGGGGAGAATATGAATTCATCTCTGGCCTAAAAAGTCTTCTTGGAAGAAGTCAAAATGTTAAAAATCAAGTAGAAAAATTTAGGGAAAATGCTAGAAATAGCAGCATATTGCAAAAGAAAGTACAAAAATTGATTGAAGAAAATAAATCCTTTAAAATAACAATTGGATAAATTTAAAAACAAACAGAAAAATATCTTTAAATTAGAATTGACCAAATAGTAAAAGAAATGCAAAAGCAAATTGAAGAAAATAATTCCTTGAAGATCAGACTGGGGAAAACTAATTTAGGCAACATCTTTTGAGAAAACAACAATATGCTAATATTCTAGAACTAAAGGAGAAAAGAGTCATTGAAAGGGTCTACCAATCACATCCTGAAAATGATTCAAAAATGCAAATGGTGAGGAATATTGTAAAATTCCAAAATAATCAGAAAATCCTGCAGAAAGAAGCAATTCAAATACCAAGGAGCTACAGCCAGGGTATTACAAAGGACTTAAGGCAGCATTGACATTAAAGCATCACAGGGAATGGTATATGATAATCCAGAGGCAAAGGAACTTGGATTGAAACCAAGAACCAAATATCCAGAAAAAAATTGAACATAATCATTCAAGGGAAAAGACAGATATTTAAGAAAATTGATGACTCTTAAATTTTCCTTATAAGAAAACATAAATGAACAGAAAATTTGATATTCAAAAGGAGACCCAAGAGATAAGTAAAAATTTAAACAGCAGAAAAGAAAGTGTTATTCAACAATATTGAAATTTCCATAGTCCTCTATAAAGATGATAATCATAACTCTTGAGAACTATATTTCTGTTAGAAAATGACTGAAGATAGGAATGTATTTTAATTTTGAGGGACTGATTTAAAAAATAATACATTAAAATAGTTGCTGTTCTGGGATAAGAAAGAGAGAAAAGCAGAATAGGGAAAATTATATCACATGAACAGGTACAAAATACCTATTATACTGGAGGGAAAGAATGAAGGGTTTTAGAATTGTATGAATGTGGACTTCCAGCCAAGATGGGAGAGAGAAGACATGCACAGTTCTAAAGTCTCCTGATCTTTACCCATATATCATATAAAACAAGCCTCTTAACAGAAATCCGACCGACAAAACCCAGAAAGAAAAAAACAGGAAAAAGAACATCTACCTCAGAATTTGTCTTCTGCAGCCCCAGGTGGGTCTGAGCAGGTGAGACCAGGCTCAGAGGGCAGATCAGCCCAGATCAGCCAGATTAGCAGGTGATTGGAGCTGGGGAGACTGAGGGCCTGAGAGCCAGACCTGCTTGATCAGCAGTACAGCTAGACAACAGGGGCTTCAGTCAACTACGGAGCAGAGGCCCTGGTGTTGGTGCTGACCATCTGGAGCGTGCCGACAGGACTGCAGGGAGAGTTCCAGTGCAGGAGAGCTGCCAACACCATCCCTACCATCCCTGGGGTCCTCCGGTCTGAAGAACCCTGAGTCCAAGCCTCCATTGTGGCTGAGGCCTCTTCCCAGAAGAAATAATTACAGATTACTTCTGCCTCAGGCACAGGTGTTTGAGCAGAAGAACCAGCTCAGCTGACAATAGGGAGAGGAATGACCTCACCCTGGGGTAAAGCCCACCATTGACTGAAGGCTAAAGGATTCAATAGCTTCAACCCCTCCCTTCAATCTAAGGGAGAAAACCTCAATCAAAGACACAGACACTTCAGAAAAAGCAACAAGAATCTCCTACTGGATAGTCAGAGAAATTGCACTCAGTAAGTAAAGCCTCAAGGGATCCCAACACCACAACCCTGTGAACCAATCCCTCCCCAAATCAAGGTCTTGGCAAAATGAAGAAAGGGCAGTGAAAAGGTGGCTCCACTGAAAAATTCTTGGAAGGAAAAGACCCTAACTCAGAGAGACCTAGAACCTCTGAGGAGAATATGATCTGGTCTCCAGCACAGAAAGACTTCCTTGAAGAAATAAGGAAGGAGGTTAAAAATCAACTGGAAAATTTGGGAGAAACAATTAATACCTTGCAACAAGAAAACAAATTCTTAGAAAACACAATTGGTCAAATAAAAAATGAGAGTAAATCTCTCAGATCATCAATTGGACAAAAACAAAATGGGACTAATTCTCTCAGATCCTTAATTGGGCAAATGCAAAAAGAAAGTAATTCTCTCAAAACCTCAACTGGTCAAATGGAAAGCTTTTTCAAAAGCACAATTGAAATAGGAAATTGGAGTTGAAATTGGAAAAGGAGTTGCAAAAGGTTAATGAAGAAAACTCCTCCCTAAAAAACAGAATGGAGTCTGCAGAAACTAATGATTTCATGAAACAGCAATAATCTGTTAAACAAAATCAAAAAATAGGAAAAATAGAAGAAAATGTAAAATACCGCATCAGCAAAACTACTCACCTCAACAATAGGTCGAGGAGGGGCAACATGATAATTATGGGACTTCTTGAAAACATTAAAGAGAACAAAAAAGTCTAGACTTAATATTACAGGATCTAGTAATGCGAAATTGCCTTGATATCAAGGAACCAGAGACAAAAGTGGTTATTGAAAGAATACACCAATCCCCTCCAGAAAAGGATCCTAAAATGAAAACATCAAGGAATGTTGTGGCCAAATTCCAGAACTATCAGATAAAAGAGAAAATCCTACAAGCAGCCAGAAAGAAACAATTTAAATATCAAGGAGTCACAGTAAGTATTATGAAGGTCCTGGCTGCATCAACATTAAGGGATTGGAGGACTTGGAAGGAGATATTTCAAAGAGGAAGGGAGCTTGGAATGCATGTGAGAATGCACTATCCTGAAAAATTAAGCTTTCTCTTCCAAGGAAAAAGTTGGACATTTAGCAAAATGGAAGGATTCCAAAAATTCCTGGAGAAAAGACCAGAGCTATATAGAAAATTTGGACATCAAACAGGACATTCAAGAGACACATGTAAAGGTAAAAAAATGGGGGTGATAAAAAAATGAAAAATCTGCTATCCAATAAGTTGAAATGGGTTATATCCCAGCATGGGGGGAAAGATTCTCATATATCTTGAGACTTGTAACTGTAACAGAGGGAATATACCTTGGCAGAAGGGATGGACATTCATGACCTATACATGAGACTGCTATCTAATGGGATGCAACTGGCTATAACTGCACTTGGGAGAAAAACTCTAATAACTCTCAAGAATTTTAACTCTATTAAAGTCTATCAGAATGAATGTACTTAGCTAGAAGTGACAAATACTCAGAATTTTCCATGACTCAGATAGAATGATTTTAAAAACACAACCTCCTTATAAAGGGGGACAGGAAGGAGACAGGAAGAGGGAGGGAATTGAATGGGGTAAATCTCATTACACTAAGAGGTACAAAATACCTATGGCACTAGAGAGGAAGAAAGGAGGAGAGGGGAACACCTGAATCTTCTTTTCATCAGACTTGGCTTAAAGTCAACTCATACATACTCAGTTAATTTGAAAAACACATCCAAACTTTAAAATATAAAAAGGGGAAAAGGGGAGGGGGACAGAAAAAGAGAGGGGAGGGGGGAAATGGGTAGCTAACAAAAGGAAGAGAAGGGAAAAGGGAAAAAGGGAAAGGGGAAAGAAAGGGGAGGGGTGATATAGGAGGGCAAACAATGAAGGCGATGGTATTCAGAAACAAAATACTGGGGAATACAGATAAAGGGGGAAGGGAGAAAATACAAACAGAGGGAAGATAGCATGGAGGCCAATAAAGAATTACTAATCATAAATTTGAATGTGAATGGAATGGACTCTCTCTTAAAATATAAGTAAATAGCAGAGTGAATTTAAAACCAGAATCCTACAATATGCTGCTTAAAAGAAACTCATTTGAGGCAGAGAGATACATTTATAGCAAAGGTAAAAGGTTAGAGCGAAATATATTTTGCTTCAGCTGAAGTGAAAAAGCAGGAGTAGCAATGCTTATTGCAAACAAAGCAGCTGCAAAAATAGATAGTGTTAAAAGAGATAAGGAAGGAAACTTTATGCTCCAAAAAGGTAACATAAGCAATAAAGTTATTTCAAAACTGAATGTATATGGAGCCAATGGGATAGCATTCACATTCTTAGAAGAGAAGCTGAAAGAACTACAGGAAGACATAGACAGCAAAACACTACTAGTGGTAGACCTCAACCTCCCACTCTCAGATCTAGATAAATCAAAACATAAAATAAACAAGAAAGAATTTAAGGAGGAAAATAGACATTTAGAAAAACTAGATATGGTAGATTTATGGAGGAAATTGAATGGGGATAGAAAGGAATATGTCTTTTTCTCTGTAGTACATGGCACTTATAAAAAAAGTTGACCATATACTAGGCCATAAAAACTTAATGATCAACTGCACAAAGGCAGAAATAGAGAATATATCTTCCTAAAATCACAATGCAATAAAAGTCATGTGCAATATTAGGCCAAGGAGGTATAGATTCAGAAACAATTGGACACTGCATAACCTCATTATAAACAATGAGTGGATGAAAAAATATTATAGAAAGAATAAATCATTTTATCTTAGGTAATGGCAATAATGAAACAACATACCAAAACCTATGGGATTCACTCAAAGTAGCTCTCAAGGGATATATTATATCATTAAATGCTTACATGAACAAATTAGACAAAGAAGAAATCAATGAACTAAACATGCAACTAAAAAAATTAGAGAAAGAACAAATTTAAAATCCCCAATTAAATATCAAATTAGAAATTCAAAATATTAAAGGAGAAATTAATAGAATCAAAAACAAAAGACTGTTGAATTAATAAATAGAAACAAAAGTTGGTTTTATGACAAAACAATAAAATTGATAAACCTCTGGTCAATTTGATTCAAAAAAAGAAAGAAGAAAACCAAATTGCTGCTATCATAATTGAAAATGGTGAACTCACCACCAATGAGGAGGAAATTAAAGTAATAATTTGAAATTATTTTTCCCAGCTCTATACCAATAAATTTGAGAATCTAAGTGAAATGGATGAATATTTACAAAAATACAAAAAATTTACAAAAATACAAAAAAAATGCCCAGGTTAAATGAAGAGGAGATTAAATACCTAAACAACCCTATCTCAAAAAAAGAAATTCAAAAAGGCATCATTGAACTCCCAAAGAAAAAATCTCCAGGGCCTGATCAATTCACAAATGAATTCTACCAAACTTTAAAGGAACAAGTGGTTCCAAGACTATGTAAACTCTTTGGAAAAATAGTAAATGATGGAACTCTGCCTAACTCTTTTTATGAAACCAATATGGTGCTTATACCTAAATCAGGAAGAGTTAAAACAGAGAACAAAAATTATAGACCTATCTCCCTAATGAATATAGAAGCAAAAATCATAAAATCTTAGCAAAATGATAACAACAAGTTATAATGGACATAATACATTATGAACAAGTAATATTTATCCCAGGAATGAAGGGTTGTTTCAATATTAGGAAACTTTTATTATACTCAATTATATCAACATCAAATGTATTGGAAATTATATGATCATATCAATAGATGCTGAAAAAGCTTTTGACAAAATACAGGCACCCATTCCTATTAAAAACACTAGAGAATCTAGGCATAAATGTACTGTTCCTTAGAATGATTTGCAGCATCTATTTGAAACTATCAACAAGCACTATATTCAATGGGGAGAAGCTAGAGACATTCCCAGTAAGATCAGGGGCGAAACAAGGGTGCCCAATATCACCTCTACTAGTCAATATCTTTTTAGAAATGTTAGCTTCAGCAATTAGAGAAGAAAAAGAAATTAAAGGAATTAGAATTGGGAAGGAAAAGACAAAACTCTCACTCTTTGCAGATGACATGATGGTCTACCTAGAGAATCCCAAGGAATCATCCAAAAAATTACTGGAAACAATTAGTAATTTTAGCAAAGTTGTAGTTTATAAAGATAAACCTTCATAAATACTCAAATTTTCTATATATATATATATATATATATATATATATATATATATATATATATATATATATATATATATATATATGTCTAGCAAGATACAGCAGGAAGAGCTAGAATGAGAAATCCCATTCAAAGTAACCTCAGAAAATATAAAATACCTGGGAGTCTATTTGCCAAGACAGACTCAGAAACTTTTTGAAAACAATTATAAAACACTTCTCACACAAATTAAATCAGAATTAAATAACTGTGCAAATATCAACTGCTCATGGATAGGAAGAATTAACATAATAAAAATGGCAATTCTATAAAAACTAAACTACCTGTTTAAGTGCCCTACCAATCAAAATTCAAAAAATTACTTTGAGTTAGAAAAACTTGTAAGTAAATTCATATGTATAAATAAAAAGTCAAGAATTTCCAGTAATTTAATGAAAAAAAGTACAAATGAAGGGGACTTAGCCCTACCTGATCTAAAATTATATCATAAAGCTCCAGTCATCAAAACTGTTTGGTACTGGCTAAGAAAAATAGAATGGTGGAACAGCGGAATAGACTAAGAGCAACAGCAGGAAATGATTATAGTAATCTGCTGTTTGATTATCCCAAAGAGTACAGCTATTGGGATAAAACTCTCTCTTTGATAAAAACTGCTGGGAAAATTGGAATTTAGTATGGAAGAAACTTAGATTAGACTAAGAACTCACACCCTTTACCAAGATAAGATCAAAATGGTTACAGTATTTAGACTCAAAAAAACTATACTATAAGCAAATTAGAAGCTCAAGGACTAGTTTACCTGTCAGATCCATCAAAAGGGGAGCAGGTTCTGACTAAGGAAGAGATGTAGAACATCACCAAAAACAAACTAGATGATTTCAATTACATTAAATTAAAAAGCTTTTTGCACAGATATAACCACTGTAACCAAGATCAAAAGAAATGTAGTAAATTGGGAAATAATCTTTACAGCTAATGATTCTGACAAAGTACTCATTTCTAAAATATAAAGAGAACTGAGTCATATTTTTAAAAAAGCCATTCCCCAATTGACAAATGGTCAGAGGATATGCAAAGGCAATTTACAGATGAAGAGCTCAAAGCAATCCATAGTCATATGAAAAATTGCTCTACATCATTAATTGTTAGAGAAATACAAATTAAAGCTTCTCTGACATGCCACCTCATACCTATCAGACTGACCAATATAACCAGAAAGGATAATAATCATTGTTGGAAGGGTTGTGGGAAATCTGGGGTACTTTTACACTGTTGGTGGAGCTGTGAACTCATCCAACCTTTCTGGAGGGCAATTTGGAACTATGCCCAAAAGGAAACAAAAATGATCATACCCTTTATCCAGTAATACCACTACTGGATCTATACCCTGAAGAGATTATGAAAAAGGGTAAAAACATCACTTGTACAAAAATATTCATAGCAGCCCTGTTTGTGGTGGCAAAGAATTGGAAATCAAGCAAATGTCCTTTATATGGGGAATGACTTAGCAAACTGTGGTATATGTATGTCATGGAACACTATTGTTCAGTTAGAAACCAGGAGAGCCATGAATTGAGGGAAGTCTGCAGGGATTTGCATGAACTAATGCTGAGTGAGATGAGCAGAACCAGAAAATTACTATACACACTAACAGCAACATGGGAGTGATGTTCAAACTTGATGGATTGGCTCTTTCCATCAGTGCAACAATCACGGACAATTTTAGGCTATCTGCAATGGAGGATACCATCTGTATCCAGATAAAGAGCCATGGCATTTAACCAAAGTTCAAGAACTATTCCCTTTAAATTAGAAAAAAACTGATATTGTCTGATCGTGTTATCTCTTATACTTTTTGTTTCTTCCTTAAGGATGTGATTTCTCTCTTATCTCATTCGATTTGGATCAATTTACAACATGGCAACAAAATAAAGACTGACAGATTGCTTTCCATGGGGGGGGGGGGAGAAGTAAGATTGGGAGAAAAATTGTAAAAGTCAAATTAAATCTTTAATAATAAAAAAGGGGGCAGCTATATTGAGCAGTGATTAGAGAACCAGCTTTGGAGACAGGAGTAACTGTGTTCAAATCTGACCTCAGACACTTAATAATTACATAACCATGTGACCTTGGTCAAGCCACTTAACCCCATTGCCTTGAAAAAAAAATCTAAAAAAAATGAAAATGAAAAAATAAAAAAGAACAGAAAAAAATGTATGAATGTTATTTTAATTGAATTTGATTAAAAGAGGTAATAATACATACATTTGCAAATTTTTCCTACTCTTCAGGAGTGGAAATGGGGTAAAAGAAGGAGGGACTGAGAGAAGGTAAAGAAGAAAGGAGTGGAAAAGTAAAAAGGGGAATAAAAGAAGTTAAAGGGAAATGATTGAGAGAGGCAATATTCAGAAGCAAAAAAATCAGTTAGGAAATATAGTGTGAAAAGAGAAAGAAGAATACAAAGGGAGGGGATAGGATGAAAGGTACTGAAGAATAAGCAATTATAACTGTGAAAGTGAATGGGACTGACTCTCCCATAAAAGGGAAAAGGACAATATTGTGAAATAAAAGTCAAAATGTTGCACTATGCTATTTACAAGAAACACATTTGAAACAGAAGGAAACAAACAGAGTAAAAGTAAAAACCTGGAGAACATGTTATGTTTTAGTGAAGTGAAAAAGCAAGAGTAACAAGTCTTATGTCAAAGAAAGCAAGAGGAAAAATATAAATATCATTAAAAGGGATAAAGAAGAAAATTATACCTTCTTAAAGTATCATAGAAAATTAAGTAAATTCTATTTTCCAAACATTTGTATAGAACATTCTATATCTCACAAATTCTTAAGAAAATCATTTATTCCAAATCCAAGTTAAGTTATTGGCAGATATTGGTTGGTTGTCCTTTGTTATTGAAGACCAAAATGAAAGCAATATGTTTAAGAAATTAGTGTTCAAATATGTTTTTGTAAACGACATATTGTAGGAATCTGGTTTTTAATCCATTTGGTTATACACTTCTTTTTAATGGACAGTTCATTCCATTCATATTTACAGTTAAAATTACTAATTCTGTGTTTCCTTCTGTGCTAATTTTCTCCATTTGTATTTTTATCTTTTCTTCCCTCTTATTCCTCCTCACCAAAATTTTAATCCCTTTCACCTTTAACTTTTGTTTTAAAATGTAACTGAGCTTTTTACACTTATATCTTCCTCTTTCCTTTTATCACCCCCTTTTTCTCTTATCTTTATCTTTCTGTACATATTGGCCAGTCTTAAAGGTGTGAGGTGGTACCTTAGAGATGCTTTAATTGGCATTTCTCTAAAAAGTAAGGATTTGGAGCATTTTGCCTATGACTATCCATTGCTTTGATTTCCTCATCTTTAAATTGCCTTTGCATATCCTTTGACTATTTGTCAATTAGAGAATGGCGTGTTTTGTTTGAAAATTTGACTCAGTTCTCTGTATATTTTAAAAAAGGAGTCCTTTGTCAGAAATAGTAGATGCAAAATCTATATCCCAATTCACTACAATGCTTTTGATCTTGGTTACAGTTGTTTTGTCTGTGCAAAAGCTTTTTAATTTAATGTAATCAAAATTATCTAGTTTGTTTTGAATGATGTTCTATCTCTTGCTTGGTCATAAACTCTTTCCCTTTCCATAGATCTAACAGGTATACTACTCCCTGATCTTCTAGTTTGCTTTTAATACTGTTTTTTTATTTAAACCCTGTATCTATTTGGATCTTATCATGGTATAGGGTGTGAGGTCTGATCTAAGTTTATTCCGTACTAACTTCCAGTATTCCCAACAGTATTTATCAAAGAGAGAGTTTTATCCTAATAGCTGAACTCTGGGTTTATCAAACAACAAATTTCTATAATCATTTCCTGCTATTGCACCTAGTCTATTCCACTGATCCAACAGTCTACTTATTTCTTAGCCAATACCAGACAGTTTTGATGACTGATGCTTTATATATATATATATATATATATATATATATATATATATATATATATATATATATACATATATATACACACATATATGTATATATATATATACATATATATACACACATATATATGTATATATATATATATATATATATATATATACATATTTATAATTTTAGATCTAGTAAGGTGAAGCCATCTTCTTTTGTACTTTTTCATTGAATCTGAATCACTGGAAATTCTTTACTTTTCATTTCACCATATTACTATACTTTCAACTTTTCCTAAATCATTATAGTGTTTTGTTCTGGAATTTTATTTGTTAGGGAACTTAGTTTTGGTAGAATTTTAAGGTTTATTATAATAGTTTGACCTATCCATGAGCAGTTAATGTTTGCCCAGTTATTTAAATCTGATTTTATTTGCATGAGAAGTGTTTTGTAATTGTTTTCAAAAAGTTTTTGAGTCTGCCTAGGCAGATAGCCTAGCAGGTATTTTATATTGTTTGTAGTTACTTTGAATGGGATTTCTTTTTATAGCTCTTTCTGCTGTATCTTGTTAGTCATATATGGAAATGTTGAGGATTTATGAGGGTTAATTTTGTATTCTGTGACTTTCCTAAAGTTACTAATTGTTTCCAGTAGTTTTTGGATTATTTTTTGGGATTTTCTAGGTATACCATTATGTAATCTGCAGCGTGAAATTTTTGTCTCTTCCTTCCCAATTCTAATTCCTTCAATTTATTTTTCTACTCATTGCTGATTCTAACATTTTTAATACAATATTGAATAGTGGTGATAATGGGAATCCTTGTTTCACTGCTAATTTTGGGGGGGATGCTTCAAGCCTATCCCCATTGCATATAATGTTTGTTGATGGTTTCAGAAAGATACTGATTTTTATTCTAAGGAACAAACCATTTATTCTTACACTCTCTAGTGCTTTTATTAGGAATCAGTGCTATATTTTGTCAAAACCTTTTTCAGTTTCTATTGATTTGATCATATGATTTCTGATAGGTATGTTATTGATATAATTAATTATACTAACAGTTTTCCTTATATTGTACCAACCCTACATTCCTGGGATAAATCTGACTTGAAAATAATGTATTATCCTACTGCTAACTTGTAATCATTTTGCAAACATTTTATTTAAGATTATTGCATTTATATTCATCAGGGAGATAAGTCTATAATTTTCTTTTACTATTTTAACTCTTCCTGGTTTAGGTATCAGCACCATATCAGTGCCATAGAAAGAATTAGGCAGAGATCCATCATCACCTAATTTTCAAAACAGTTTATGTAGAATTGGAACCAATTGTTTCTTAAATGTTTGATAGAATTCACTTGTGAATCAATCTGGCCCTGGAGATTTTTTATTGGGGAGTTCAATGATGGCTTGTTGAATTTCTTTTCATGAAATAGGGTTATGTAGGTTTTACTTTCCTCTTCATTTAATCTGGGCAATTTATATTTTTTGTAAATATTCATCCATTTCACTTAGATTGTCAAATTTATTGGCACAGAGTTGGGAAAAATAATTCAAAATTATTACTTTAATTTCCACTTCATCGGTGGTGAGTTCACCTTTTTCATTTTTGATAATAGCAATTTGATTTTCTTCTTCTTTTTAATCAAATTGACCAAATGCTTATCAATTTTATTGTTTTTTTAAAAAAAACATCTCTTACTTTTATTTATTAGTTCAACAGCTTTCTTGATTTCAATTTGATTAATTTCTCCTTTAATTTTTAGAATTTCTAATTTGGTATTTAATTGTTTTTTTTAATTTGTTCTTTCTCTAATTTTTTCATTGCATATTTAATTCATTGAATTCTTCTTTCTCTAATTTATTTATGTAAGGATTTAAATATATAATATATCCTCTGACAGCCACCTTTAATGCATCCCATAGGTTTTGGTATGTTGTATCATTATTGCCATTATCTAGGATGAAATAATTAATTTTTTTTTAATTTTTTGCTTGTTCCACTCATTTTTTAAAATTAGGTTACTTAGTTTCCAATTAGTTATGGGTCTATATATCCCTGGTCCAGTATTATGACTTTTTTATTGCATTATGAACTGAGAAAGATGAATTCATTATTTCTTCCTGCAGTTGATCATTTGGTTTTTAAGTCCTAGTACATGGTCAATTTTTGTGTAAGTGCCATGTACTGCAGAAAAAAAGTATATTCATTTCTATCCCCATTCAATTTCCTCCACAGGTCTATCATATCTAGGTTTTCTAACAATCTATTTACCTCCTTATTCTCCTTATTTATTTCATATTTTGATTTATCTAAATCTGAGAGCGAGAGGGCAAGATCTCCCACTAGTAGACTTTTACTGTCTGTCTTCTTGTAGCTCTTTCAACTCCTCTAAGAATTTGGATGCTGTCCCTTTAGGTGCATACATATTTATCATTGAAATTACATTATTATCTATGGAACCTTTTAGGAGGATATAGTTTCTTTCCTTATCTCTTTTTACACTATCTATTTTGCAGCTGTTTTGTCTGCGATAAGGATTGCTACTACTGCTTTTTTTCATTTAAGCTGAAACAAAATATATTTTGCTCCAACCTTTTAACTTTACTCTACATGTATCTCTCTTCAAATGAGTTTCTTGTAAGCAGCATATCGTAGGATTTTGTTTTTTAATCCACTCTGCTGTCTTCTTAAATTTTAAGGGAGAGTTAATCCAATTCACATTCAAAGTTACAATTACTAACTCTTTATTGTCCTCCATTCTATCTTCTTTAGGTTTATATTTTTCCCTTTTCCCCCCTACCCCCCCTTTCCTTATAACCATGTTTCTTTTCTGAATACCAAGACCTTCACTGTGTTTGCTCTCTTATATCAAACCCCCTCCCCTTTTCTCCCTTTCCCCTTTTCCCTTTCTTCCTTTCCTACTGTTAGTTCCCCTTTATCTCCCCCTCTCCATCCCCCCTCCACTTTTCCCCTTTAATGATTGATAGGTAAGATAAAGTTCTTAAATTAATTTAATGTGTTTAAGTTAACTTATAGCCAAGTCTGATGAGAAGAAGAATCAGGTGATTCTCACCTCCTCCCTTCTTCCCCTCAATTACAATAGGTCTTTTGTACCTCTTGATGTAATGAGATTTACCCCATTCAGTCTCCCTCCAACATCCTTTTTCCTTACAGCCTCCTTTTTTAAGGAAGTATTGTTTTTAAATCATTCTATCTGAGTCACAGAACATTTATCAGTTTCCATCACTTCTGGCTATGTATATCCTCTCTAATAGAATTACAATTCTCAAGAGTCATGATAATCTTTCTCCCAAGTGGGTATACAGCCAGGTCATCTTACTGTATAGCAGGTTTTTTAAGCTTTTCTTGTAACTCTAGCCTTCTGTTTTATGTCCAAATTTTCTATTTACCTCTGGTCTTTTCATTATGAAATCTTGGAAGTCTCCCATTTCGTTAAACATGCATCTTTTTTCCCTGGATGAGAAGATTCAGATTTTCTGGGTAGTGGATCTTTGACTGCATTCCAAGCTCCCTTGCTCTTCAGAATATCTCATTCCAGGCCTTAATGTGGCTCTTTTTTTTTTCTGGCTGCTTGCAGGATTTTTTCTTTTATCAGATGGTTCTTGAATTTGACCAGAACATTCCTTGGCTTTTCATTTTCATTTTCATTCCCTCTTTCTGGAGGGGATCAGTGTATTCTTTCAATAACTCTTTTGCCCTCTGGTTCCATGATATCAGGGCAATTTTCTATCACTAAATCTTGTGATATTAAATCCAAGCTTTTTTCCTCTTCAATGCTTGCAGGAAGGCCTATAATTCTCAGATTCTCCCTTCTTGGCCTATTCTCAAGGTTAGCAGTTTTGCTGATGAGGTATTTTAATTTTTTTTCTATTTTTTTGATCATTTGTTTTTTTTTTTTTTTAATACAATCCTGTTGTCTCATGAAGTCATTTGTTTCTGGCAATTGCATTCTTCTTTTTAGAAATAATTTTTCTTCATTTATCTTCTGCAGCTCATTTTCCATTTAGTCTGTTCTACTTTTGAAAGACTTTTCTATTTTTCCCTAATGTAGTTTTGAGAGAATCATTTTCTTTTTGCATTTGCCCAATTGAAGATTTGCAAGAGTTAGGCTCAATTTGTATTTGTACAATTGTATTTTCCAATGATCTGTTTTCTTGTTGCATGCTGTTAATTTTCTCTTGCAACATGTTAATTTTCTCTTGAGTTTTTTTTCACATTTTTTTCAAATTGATCTTTAAAGTCTTTCCTGATTTCTTCAAGGAAGTCTTTCTGGTCTGTGGACCAATTCCTATCCTCCTTAGCAATTCGAGATCTTTAGTATCTGTCTCTTCTAAGTATTTCTCCTTGGGCCCCCTTTTTATTTTGGCTTTTTTTCATCATGTGGGGGGTCAGGGACCTGACTCTCAGAGGTTTGCTTTTGAAGATCTTAAAGTCTTTGTTCACTCGACTTAGTAATGTCAGTGGCCAGTCAATAGGGGGATTCTGATTGCTTTCTCTTTAGTGAGTAACTCAGCAGCAGGGTCTGAGTTGACCTTGAATAATGGGCTGGGCCCTGGGTGAGGGAGTGAATAGGAAGTTAAGATTCTTATATGAGTAAGTTCACTCGAGTCTGTATGAGAACATGTCCTTCCCCCCGGAACATGTCCTATGTGATTTGACCACATTCTTAGAGTCCCAGGAACTAGCTATTCTTTGCAACATAAAGAGTACTGAAAAGAACTGGCTATTCTCACAGTACTGACCTTAATTATGTTGTGTCTTGTGGCCCCATATGACATCTTTCTAACATCATAACATTTACTGACTTCCTAAGTTGATGATAAGAACTATGGAATCCTTTACAATTGAATTTGGCAACAAAACTTTGTTCTCCCCTAACAAATATCCTAAGACTCCAATCATTCATTATGAAAAAGAAGAAGGAGAAGGAGCAGAAGAAAAGGAATCCCACCCATGGAGAAGACATTCTTCCTTTGACTCTCCCATTTGGGACTCGGCTATGGAACCAGAATTATCCAGCCAAACTGATTAAGATTTGGTGCTCCCCCGAATTGGTGATGTAATCTTTATCTTTCTCTTCTACTTTTGTTATAGTATTAATAATCCTTTCTCATAAATATATATATATATATATATATATATATAATTTGCTATATAGAATATTATTGTAAGCAATCTATTCCTTGCATTATTAAAATATTTTCATTTTCAACTGTGTGAGAGCCTCATTTACAGGAAAGAATCTGAACCTCATTAAAATCACAATACAGGGAGTTAATCTCTTTATGTTGCCCTGAGGGGGTGGTGTGGTTATTTACTGTTTGTTCTGGGAAAGGGCTCAACTGAAAATATGGATCTCAGGTCCCCAGCCAATCTGATTGTTTTCCAGGTATGCCCTGAGATTCTCTGTTGGAACTCACCCTCTTGTTGCTCCTCTCCCCAAGCCAAAAACTCTGCAGCTTCAGTTTGCTCTCACACCAACCACTCACCGAAGTCTCTATGGCTGAGGCTTGTCTTCTGGCTTCACCCAGCTGCCATCCCCACACTGATCCTCTACTCTCATCTTCTGATTCACCTACTATCCCCTGAGACAGACCTTCTTGGTAGGTGTTCCTCTCCTAGCTTCTTTTTCAGTGTTTTGTCAATTGAATTTCTGTTAACAAGGTTTCTCTCATGATATTTCTGATGGGAAAGAGACTGCACCTATCACAATGCCTGTCTCCTCTCCTCCATCTTGCCTGGAAGATTTAACACCTTGTTAAGTTAAGCAAAGATTAAGTAAAACCCTGATTTATTTAACTACAAGAATTTTATAGTGTTCTCTAAGAATTGGGAGGCACTGAAGGTCTCGCTTGAGAAATTTACAATTGAAGATATGGGGGACATTAACACAGGACCCCCATTTTATGATTTCCTTATCAGGGAAAGTTCTAAGCTTTGTCAGCACAGGAGAATTAAAGTGGGTCAAAGAATAATGATTCAGTCAAATTTAGAGTTAACACCCCTGCTTTTCATCAGGGCTTTCTGTCTCAAACAGAGATGATTTTATGGACCAATTGAAGAGACAAGACCCAACTATACCCATGTCTTTTAAGTCAAATTTCTTCAATTATATCCAACCCTTTAATTATCCTAAGAGAAGTAAAGAGTCTTAAGAATTCGAAGATGCATGTGGTTCACCTTTGGGTTGTATACATTTTGGTGGTCTTGACCAACATTTCTTTTGTTTTGTTTTGTTTTTCCTTCCCCTTTTCATTTACCATTTTCTGCAATTCTGGATTCATGTATTTAATGATTGAATTCTCTGTTTAGTTCTTCCCTTTGTGTCAAGAAATTCTTGAAATGCTCTATTTTTTTTGAACTTCCATCTTTCCCCCTGACAGTGTATGCTGAATTTTGCAGGGTTGTACATTCTGGGTTGCATTCCTCAGTGTATTTCTAATTTGACAGTCTTGATTCTATATTACAAAAGGAATTTAGGCATTCTAAGTTCTCCATTCAATTTCAGACATAACCATCATAGTTCGCAATTTCATATGCCCCATGGCAATCATAATTCAAAATTCAACTGATGATATCACATTCTGAGTTTTAAATTTCATATGTTAACTCTGAGTAGCAAACTACATATGTGATAGGACATGTTGACTTCAATATGCCCTTCATAATTGATTTTATGTTGCAAATTCCAAATGCATTCCAAAATTCTAAGTTTTAAATTCCAATTTGACTCTGACTTGAGAAGTTTTGGACTCCATTTCTGCATGAATCTGATTGTGTTTCCTTTTCTTTAAATTGTTTTCTTTTTGCTTCTTGCAGTATTTTTGCCATTATTTGAGAGTTTTGGAATTTGACCTGTGGTCGCTTTCTGGTGGGTTTCTGTGTAATCTTTCAATGGTTATATTATCTTCTTGTTCTATCAGTTTTGGATAGTTTTCCCTAATAATTCCCTGCATGATGTTTTCCAGCTTCTTTTTTTTTAAATCTAGAGTTTCTAATAGTCTGATAATTATCCCTCCTCGAGTTATTTTCCAGGTCATTTGTTTTTCCTTAAAGGTACTTTATGTTTTCTTCTTCAACGTTTTTAAGCTTTTTAATTTTGTTTGATGGAATCTTGCATTCTCATAGATTCATAGGTTGCTGTTTGTTCAATTCTAGATTTTAGGGTTATATTTTCTTGAATTATCGTTTGTGTTTCCTTTGTAAAGGTTTTGAATTCTCTGTTCAATTTGTCATAATTTTTTCGCATCACTCACATTTCTTTTTTTCATATTCTTCCCCTTATTTGATTTTTAAATCTTTTTGTGAGCGGCTCATCTATGAGCTTTTTGATTTAAGTCCAATTCATCGATTCTTTTAAGACTTTCCTTGTGGGTGATTTTTCACCTATTTCTTCTTCCAGCATGGCACTGTTATCTTCATTTGTAAAGTAGTTTGTATAGTGAGTACTCTTTTAACATTTTTAAACATCTTTGTTGTTTTAGGTCTGCTAGATGCAGATCCAAGAATTTTATTCTAGGGCTAGGATCTGCTCCTTGGCTTGTCACTGGTCAAATGTTGCCTATGCAGTTCAGGACTTGCCTTTGCAGAGGTTTGTTTCCTTCTTTGTGTCCAGGTTCTGAATTAGCAGTGGTTTCTTCTCAACCCACTTCTGTCTTTTGCCCTAGTCTTCTCAGGGGCTCAGGTATTGTTTGGGGTTGGGACCCTCCCTAGCTGCCTGGATCTCTGCTGATCTAAAGCTGTTGGGACCTGGAATACACTGTGGCTAAAAGTCTCTTTCTGACTTTCCTGATCTCCCACCTCTGGGTTTGTTGATCTCCCACCTCCTGGGTTTTACTTCCTCTTTCCCCCCAAAGAGGCAGTCCTTCACTGAAGATCCCCACAATGTCTGCTGTTGAAAATATCTTTGAATTCTCTCTTTTTCTTGGTGGGATCTGTAGTTTGAAAGTCAGTGTACAGACTGCACTTTTCTTTGGTAACAAAAAGCTGTGGAAGCATTTTAGCTTCACACTTCCTTCTTCCAAAAAAAACATTTCTCAAAAGTTATGAGTATCTTCCTCCCATATAGGACTGTAAACAGTTTAATATTATTGAATAATAAATAGTCTTTCTCCTTTCTCCTATTTTTCTTTTAATGTATGTCTTGTGTCTCCTCTGAAAAAGAAAATTTCTGTTCATTCCTGGTTTCCTCATCAAGAAGAAGTAAACTATTTTGTTAAGGATCCAGCATTTCCCCTGAAGAAGTATATTCAATTTTTCTGGTTAGATAGATCCTTGTTTTAATACAAACTCCTTTGTCTCCTGGAATGTTGTATTCCAGACTCTTTGATCCTTTAGTGTTGATGCTGCCGATTCTTGCTTATTCCTGAAAATATCTCCTTGATATTTGAATTGTTTCTTTCTGCCAGCCTACACAATTTTCTCCTTGATCTGATAATACTGAAGCTTGACTACAAAATACTTTGTGGTTTTCAATTTAGAATCACTTTCAATAGGTGATTCATGAATGTTTTTACTTACTATTTTGAACTCTGGTTCTAGGATATCAGAACCATTTTCCTTGATTTCCTGAAAGATATTTTCCAAGTTACTTTTTTAATCCTGATATTCAGGGATTCCAATAATTCTTAAATTATCTCTCCTGAATGTTTTCCAGGTCAATAGCATTTTGAATGATGTATTTTCCATTATCTTTCATTTATTTTTCATTTTTAAAATTCTGTTTGACTGGTTCTTGCTGTTTCATTAGCCTTTCCTCTCCCCAATCTAAAGGAATTACTTTATTCCATTAACTTTTGCATCTCCTTTACTGTTTGGTTAATTCTATTCTAATGAAGCTGTTATTTTTTCCATTTGGTTTTGCATTTCCTAATTAAGTGTGCTAGAATTAGGAAAAAAAAGAATGCAACATTAAAATTAAGAAATGTTATCATTTTATTCCCCTTAGATTAAAAAGTCTAATTATCTATATATACTATTATGCCATTAGAAAAGAAGATACATTCCTGCAAAAAAGAAGTCCAAATTGAGAAGGCCTCCTATTTCTGTGTCAATAGGCTCACATCCTAGATGGAGAATTTCTACTTTTAGACTCTTTTTTGTTTTACAATTTGTAGTTCCTTGAGGTATTCATCAATTTATAACTCTATTGTGCTCCATATCAGTGTGGAAATCTAAGTTGTGTTTTTCTTGGGTATTTTTGCTCTGATTTATTCCTTTTCTTTATACTGAGAAATTTTCCTATACTAATGTTCCACACTAATAATATTGCCTTATTCTAATATTGCTATATTAAAACAGGATCATTGTTATTTTAGATGGAGAATGACTTTATTACATATATTAATCAAGTACCTTATATATGCTGATTTCACTGGTAAAGGAAAAAATAATAGATAAATATTTGCAAGAAAATATTTTTAGTAATATTGAGGGTCCTCATTATTTTCAGAACTCTCTATCTCTCTATACCTATCTATCTATCTATTTATTATTTATGAAGCGACAGAGAGAGAGAGAGAGAGAGAGAGAGAGAGAGATTATAAATATAAGGTTTCAGACCTGAGTTGTTTTAAGCAAACTTAAGAGAATTGATACATTCAAACAGAGTTTTGTAGTTACTTTAAGGAGTTTTCATTTCAATAATGTGTTCATTGTTCAAGGTATCATTTCATTAATTTTTGCCAGAATTAGCTGGTTTATGGTGACTTTTATCAGTTCTTTAAGAAAATTAATTTGGTTGTTTTATATCCAAAATGTATAATCATTCTTCTCTGCAAGGTGTTGTCATGAAAATGGAGTAGCATGGATTGTGAAGGGCTAAAGTATGATTACCAAAGTGGTTATAATTAAGACTAATCTTCAATCTCCATTTCATTATATATTCCCCAAAAAAGTTATAACTCTCATGAAAATATCATCCTTGGGATCTAATGATTAACTCTGTAGTATACTTCTTAAACACTGGAAAGAATTAATTTCTTTCCTAGATCTTGAGGTTTCAAAGTTGAAAGGTGGCACTGTTGTCAACTTGTGTTGAGTTTGGTGATATAAATGATTCTATAAGCATTCCATTCTATCTCTCTTCCCAAAATAGAATCCCAGTAAAGATTCAACAGAACATCATATGAAACACTGATTTAAAAAAAGAGAGATGAAGATTGGTCTTGTAATTTATTGTTAAACAGAATTAAAGGAGGGAAATCTTCTGATAATGTCAATTTTTTTTCAGAAATGTACCATTTTACACAGTTATCTATAATATTGAGAATGAAATTATTAATACAAAGAAACTACTTTGTAAAAGGAATAACATATTGAAAATCCCAGAGTTCAAATCTCAACAAAAAGCAAAAAAGCATATTGAATATAGCTCAGGAGATAAAAAGAACAAGCAAGCAAGAACTGGTTGAAGATACTAAAAATGAATGGAATTGTAGGAGCAGGATATTTGAAAGAGAAAGACAGACAGACAGAGACAGAGAAACAGAGAGACAGAATACAGGACAAGAATACAATAAAAGTATTCATGATGAAATGATCAGTTCTGAGTAAATTTTGAAAATATTAATATAGGTCAAAATCAATATCTAGAAATATAAATACATATGAGCAACAGGAATAAATCAATAATATAGAATTTTTATTCTAGTATGAAAAATAAGATATATCCATTAGAATAGTATTATCCTTGATGATCCTAGACTTAGAAAGACTTAGCCTATGTAGGATAACTATGCAGAATTTATAGAAGACTGGGAATACTTCTATAATTTTCTTTATACAAAATAATATACAAAGTTATTTAAGATATAAATAAAAATAAAAAATTGAGTGTGTAAAAATAACAAAGAAATATGACTTGAAAAAAGAGATGAGAAATAAACTATCCTCTCTAATTGAAAGATAATGAAGGGAGAGAGGAGCCAAGATGGCTGCATGAAACAGTAATTGCCAAAAGTTTTCTTCCAAAATATTGTAAAAACCTTAAAATTATGATTGCAACTAAATTTATAGAGACAGAACCCATAGAGAGACCCTGTAAAGCAAACTTTCAGCCCAAGATAAGTTGGATGATCTATGGAAAGGATCTGTTCTACAAAGGTTAGAAGAGGTGCAGAGCAGCCAGGGTCATGCACATCAGAGGAAAAGAGTTCCAACCTTCAAGAAACAGCCCAAGCAGGACCTGAGTCCCTGTGGGCACCTGGGTTCTTAGCAGCAGAAATATTTGTTTAGACTTCCCTCCCAGGGATCACCAAGCACAACTTGGAGAATGAGTGGGAAAACTCTGCCAGGGTGAGGGCAGAGTGCAGGCCAGTGCAGTACCAGTCCAGAAATGGAAGCAGGCCTTTGGAGCATCCCAGAAGGGAACCACCCAGAAGCTGCTTCAGAGTGGTCCATTAAAGACTGTTGAAGTCTCTCCATAATCCCTGGAAAAGAAGTCTATTGCTTTGTTCATATTTCGACTCTGGTCACAGTCTGGGGTCCTCTCTTGCCATAGTGGAAAAAAGATCCTACTCACATCTCCAAGGCAGATAGAAATACTTGTGATCATCAGTAGGCAAAAGCACAGGCCAGGAGATTAGGTAAAATCTCTCATACTATATTGAAGGAACTGCAGGTGTATCCCAAAAACACTCAAATGCTTGGGAAGCACCTCAAAACCAGGGCATAGACCGGGGAATTGAATAACAGGGAAAGAAAAAAGAATATGACTATAGATGACTACTTTGCTTCAGGGGAGGATCAAAACACACACTCAGAAGATGACAAAGTCAAAGCTTTTGCATCCAATGCCTCCAATAATAAATAGCCTGATCTCAGGCTATGGAAGAGCTCAGAAAAGATTTTGAAATCAAGAAAGGGAAGTAGAGGAAAAATTGGGAAAGGAAATGAGAGTGATGCAGGAAAAACATGAAAACAATGTCAGCAGTTTGCTCAAGGAGATACCAAAAAAATGTCAAAGAAAACATGTTTATATCAAATGGAAAAAGCAGTTCGAATGAGCATAAGAATGCCATAAAAAACAGAAAATGACAAGATGGAAATGGAGATAAGAAAACTCTTTGGGAAAAACAATTCCTGCAGTTGTAGACTGGAACTAAGGAAGGTTGGTGACTTTGTAAGGAGGCAAGAAACAGTAAAACAAAACCAAAAGAATGAAAAATCTAGAAAAAACTGTGAGCTATCTCACTGGAAAAATAACTGACCTGGAAAGCAGATCCAGAAGAGACAATTTCAAAATTATTGGGCTACTTGAAGGCATGACCAGAAAAAGAATCTTGACTTTATTTTTAAAGAATTTCTTAAGGAAAATTGCCCTGATCTCCTAGAAGCAGAGGGTAAAAATAGAAATTGAGGGTATTCACCAAACACCTCCTGCAAAAGATCTCTTCCCAAAAAAACAACTCCTAGGAATATCATGGTCAAATTCCAGAGCTACCTAGTCATAGGGAAAATATTACAAGCCTCCAGAAAGAAATAATTCAAATATCATGGCACTACAGTCAGGATTTCACAGGATTTAGCAAGGTCTATATTAATGACTTGTTGAGCTTGGAATATGTTATTCCAGAAGGGAAAAGGACTTCGATTACATTCAAGAGGCAACTACCTAGCAAAACTGAACATCCTCTTCAGAGGAAATGATGGATATTCAATTAAATGGGGAATTTAAAACTTTCCTGTTAAAACGACCAGAATTGAACAGAAAGTATAATCTCCAAGTCAATTCTCAGGTGAGGCATAGAGGGGGTGGAGAGGAAGGGCAAATTATGAGTGATTGAATTATGTTGAATTGCTTGCATTCTTGCATTGGAAGATGATACTGTTGACTCATATGAACAGTCTCCATTAACAGAACAATTAGGAGGAGCATATCTGGACAAAGCACAGGAGAGAATTGAATATGAACTTATATCTTATAAAGATGGAGTCAATGGGTGAATAGGGAACATACTGGAAGAAAGGGAAAGGAGAGGTAGAATAGGCTAAGCTATTTCATGTAAGAGAATCAAGAAAATTTTTTTGCCATGCAGTGGAAGGGGGAAGGTGAGGGGAAATGAGAGAGCCTTCATTCTCATCAGAAATGGCTCAGTGAGGAAACAACATACACAATTAATATGGTAGAGAAATCTATTTCATCCTGGAGAAAAAAAAGGAGAGGAAGAGAATGGCAGGAAGGGTGCAGGGAGAGGGCAGGGGATTGATAAAGTGGAGGGAAGATCCTGGAAGAGGGTAGTCAAATACAATCTACTTTTTTTTGCAAGATGGAAGGGTTTGGTGGCCTCCCTAGAACCACATGCCTGAGTGGTTGTTGGGTGTTGGAGGTAGGATTTGGACTTCGTTCCTTCTGACTCCAGGGCCAGTCTCTGTTTGCTATGCCACTTGGCTTCCCCTTAACACATTTTGGAGGGGGTAAAAAAGTAAAAGGAGAGAGAGAATAGAATAAGTCGGAGTGAGGAGGAATCAATGGAGAGAATTACAATTAGTAATAGCAGCTGTGGAAAAAATATGGAAGCAATGTATCTGATGAATTTATGCTCTTGAAGGCACTCCTACCCAGAGACAGAGCTGATGGTATCTGAACACAGACTGAAGTACATTTTTCCTTTTACTCTCACTTAATTTTTCATGAGGTTTTTCTATTTTTGTGGGAGCAGGGTGCATTACATTTACTCTTACTACTTAAGTAATGTGTAAATAAATAATTTAATTTAATTTAAAAATAAAACAAAAAAAGAATAATATTGAAGGATGATGGGTGATGAACATATTCATCAGGTTTGTGAACTGCTTTCTTTTCTTCATTCATTAAAAAATAAATAAAAAACCCATAATTCATAATAGAGTGTTGGGAAATAGAAAAGATTTTGTGTTATCACATGAGCTGTTGAATCTATCTTCCCACAATTCCACTTCCTACAGTTCCACTCTCCACAATAAAGCATTTTGATACTCTATTCACAAATAGAGTGAATAATTAGGAGTTTATACATTGGAGGAGGAAATGTCAGGATAGTTAATGCTTTCACCTCACTCTCCACTCTCATCTAAACTGGCTAAAGGATGGAAAGATAAATATCTATACACAGTTGGACATAAATATATATTGTCCTTAACAGAAAAAAGGGGGGGGGATGAATAAGCATCATAAAGAGAAGGCAAACAAAAAAAAAGAGAAGGAAAATGAAGGGAACAGAAAAGAAATGCAAAATTAGTAAATATGTTGTAAATGTGAATGAGATGAACTTACCCAAGAATGAAAGAGGAGAGAGAGAGAGAGCAGAATTGATTAGAAAGTAGAATGTATCAAAAATTCATCAATTGTGTACTTTTTTTAGTTTTCTTTTTTCATTATTTTTTTCATTCATATGCACAAGTATATTTTTAAGTTACAAAATATCCTTCCACCCTCCCCTCACGCACCCCCACCCCTCAGTGATGAACACTCAGGTTAACTTTGTATATACATTTTTTTTTATAAACATGGTTATAGATTAGCTATTTTTGCTATAAGGAATTAGGATTAAGGGAAAATGAAACCAAAAGAGATACTTTTTACAATATGTTCATCAGATTCTGAAGGAATGATTTGTTTTGTTTTCTATTGTTTTTCTTCCTCTGGATTGTGATAACATTGTCCTTAGCCAGTCCAAAATGGTTTCCCTACCTCTCTGAATTGCTGAGAGGAGCTGCTTCCATCAAGGTTGATCATCTCACAATGTTGATGTTTATGTGTGAATTGTTCCCTTGGTTTTGCTCACTTCACTCAGCATAAGATCCTGTAACTCATTCTGTGTTACTCTAGAGTCCAACCATTTATGGTTTCTTATAGAAAAATAATATTCCATAGTATTCATGTACCATAACTTGCTTAGTCATTCCCAAATTGTTGAGCATCCCATCAGTTTTTCAATTCTTGCCACTAGAAAAAGAAAAAGGGCTGCTATGAATATTTTCGAACATATGAGAATTTTCTCATTTTTATGAATTCTTCTGGATGTAGGCCTAGAATTGGAATTGTTGGGTCAAAGGGAATGAACATTTTATTGAATTTTGGACATGGTTGGATCCATTCACAATGTCCTAATCCTCCCACAACCTCTTCAACATTGATCATTTACCCTTGTTCTCAAACTGTGCAGTCTGAAAGTTGTGAGGTGATATCTCATTGTTGCTTTAATTTACATTTCTCTAATCCATACTGATTTGGACCATTTTTTGTATGATTCTGAATAGCTTTAATTTTTTCATTTGAAACTGTCTATACATGTCCTTTGACCATAAATTAATTGGAGAATGAATTGAAACTTTATAAATTTGATGCAATTCTCCATATATTTTAGAAATGAGACCTTTATCAGAATTCTTGGCTGTGTTTTCCATCAAATTTTGTCAGCATTGATTTTATTAGTGCAAATACTTTTAAATTTAATATAGTCAAAATCATACATTTTGCATTTTATAATGTACTCTAATTCTTGTTTACTCATAAATGTATACCCTTTCCATAGAGCTGATAGATAATGTCTTCATATATTAATTTATCTATGGGGTCACCTTTTATATCTAATTCCTGTATCCAGTTTGACTTTATTTTGGTATAGGATGTGAGGTGTGTATCTATGTCTATATTTGTCACTCTATTTTCCAGTTCTTCCAAGAAATTTTATGAAATAGTGGGTTCTTGACCCAGAAACTGATGGTTTTGGGTTTATCAAACAACAGATTTCTGTAGAATCTTACCAAAATTTCTTTTGAAACTTTTCTAATCCAATGATCCATTACTCTATTTTTTAAACAATACAAGGCAGTTTTGATACTTGCCACTTTGTTGTATAGTTTGTGAACTGGTAGAGCTAGGACACCTTCAGTTATATTTTTTTAAAAATCACTTCCCATACTAGTCTTCACCTTTTGTTGCTCCAGATGAATTTTGCTACAATTCTAGTTGGGTGATGTAGTTATTTATTTTGTAGCTTAATTGGTATGGGATTGAATAAGTAATTTTATTTGGGTACATTTATCATTTTGATTATATTAATTTCATCTAACCATGAGCAATTAACATTTTGTCAGTTATTTAGATCTGACTTTAGTTGGCTAAGAAGTGCTGTATGATTGTGTTCATACAATTACTGGGTTTGTCTTGAGAGGTAGATTCCTAAGTATTTAATGTTGTCTATAGCTACTTTAAATGGAATTTCCCTTTCTATTTCTTGCTCTTGGACTTTTCTGTTCATATATAGAAAAGCTGATGATTTAAGTGGTTTTATTTTATATCCTGCTATTTTGCTGAATGTGCTAATTGTTCAAAGGAATTTTTTAGATGATTGGTTTAGGTTCTATAAATATGCCATCATATCATCTGCAAAGAGTGAAAGTTTTGCTTTTTCACTACAAATTCTGATTCCTTCAAATTTTCTTACTGCTGCAACTAGCATTTCTAATACTATAATGAGTAGTAAAGGTGATTTTATTGGACATGCTCTGAGTTTACTTCCATTACATATATTTGTTGATTTATAAAGTTCCAATTAATTTATGGTCAAAGGACATGTATAGACAGTTTCAAATGAAAAAATTAAAGCTATGCAGAATCATACAAAAAATGGTCCAAATCAGTATGGATTAGAGAAATGCAAATTAACAATGTAGAGTGTTACTAATTATTATTTTAAGGAAAACTCCATTTATTCCTAAACGTTCTAGTGTTATTAATAGGAAGGAGGTTGTAGTTTATGAATGACTTTTTTCAGCATCTATTTAAACAATCATGTTTTCTGTTGGTTTTGCTATTGATGTATTCAATTATGTTGAGTGTTTTCCTAATGTTGAACCATCCCTGCCTATCTGGTATAAATGCTACCCTATCATGATGTATAATCCTAGTAATAACTTATTGTAGTCTCATTGTTAAAATTTTAGGATTTTTGCATCAATATTCATTAGGGAGATTGGACTATAATTTTTGTTATCTGTTTTGCTTCTTTTTGGTTTAGGTATCAGCTCCATGTTGGTGTTATATGCAGAAAGGCTGTATTAATAAATATATACTACTCAGAGCATGAAACAATAAAAATTGCAAGGCCTATTTTCAAAATACTTTATGGAGAATAGGAATTAATTGTTCCTTAAATGTTTAGTCGAATTCACTTGAAAATCCATGTGATCCTGGAGACATTGAAAAAAAAATTATGCAGCATTCACATTCTCCCTCCTTTCCCCTAGTACTATAAATCATTGTTCCTCTTTCCCTGGTCTTATTTATTTCTGTAATACTACTTATCAGGTATCATCAATAACAGTAGGATTATTTGATTACTTCAAAAGTTATACTGTCATCAAGGTATCATCACTGATTGGTTGCTGATTGCTTGATAAGTAGCACTGTCTCAACTTATATCACATTATTATTATATTCAATTTTTACCTTATCAGCTTTTGAAGTACCCTCCAAGCACACAATACTACTCATGAGCCAAAGTACCATTCAAAACCATATCATTTCTTGAAATACTTGTCCTATTTTCTGTCTCACCTTAACCCACTCCCCTACCCAGGGAACTCAGCCCCATGTTAAGCACGGAAAAAGTAAAATCCTGACCTAAATAACTTTAAGAATCTAAAAGATCTCTAAGTACAAGGAGGTTCTGAATCCCTCACCTGAGAATTGTACAAATGGTTGCAAGTTTTAGGAGACACTGACACAGTATGACCCAGTTTACGATGTCCTCATTAGGGAAGGTGCTAAACTTTTATCAGCACACTAGAGTTAAAATTTGTTAATATTTAATGGGATAATTAAGTTTAAAGTTAACACCCCTGCTTTTCCTCAGTGCTTTTCATCTCAAACTTAGTGATGTCTTCTTGGACCCCTTCAATGGAGAGACAAGATCCAACTCTGTTTTAAGTAGAAATCACAACTTGGAAAAGTAAACACAGAAGATAATTGAAGAATATAAAATCCTAAAAATTAGAATTGACCAATTAGATACCAATGAATCTACAATACTACAAGATTGCATCAAGTAAAATAAAAAGACTCAAAAATAGAAAAAAGTGAAAAGTATCTTCTAGGGAAAACAAACGACCTGGAAAATAGATCCAGTAGAAACAATCTTTAAATCATCAGAAAGCCTGGACCAGAAAAAGGACCTGGGAAAAATCATGGAGAGAATTATGAGGACAACTGCACCAATCTAATAGAAAAAGATAATAATAAAATAATTGAAAGAATCTATAGAAACTCTCCAGAAACAGACCCCAGAATAAAATCTCCAAGGGCTATAATATCCAAATTCCAGAACTCTCACATGAAGGAGAGAATATTGCAAGCAGAAAACAATTCAGACACAAAGGGAACACAATCAGACTAAGATAGGACCTATCAGTCTCAACCGAAGGATTGGAAAAACTGGTATAGCATATTTTCGGTGAGCTAAGGACCTGGGATTGCAAAACAGAATGGACAACCGTGAAAAATTCAGCATATACTGTCAGGGGAAAAAATGATTGCTCAGTGAAAGAGGACTTCCACAAATTCCTGACACAAAGATCAGAAATGAACAGAGAATTCATTCTCCAAACATATGACTGAAGAGGTGCAGAAAAAAGGTAAATGAATAGAGGGCAGAAAAAAAAATAAAACTATTTTAAACAAATGTTGATCGACTATATAATTGTACACAACCCTAAAAGGGAAGATAGAACAATTCCAATTCTTTAGAACTTTACTTCTCTAAGGAAAATTAGAGGGTTGAATATAACTGAAGAGAATTAACATAAAGGATGGAGGTATAATTGGGTATTGTCTCTCAGTTGAAGAAGTCCAAGATAACATCACTATGCTTTAGATAAAAAGGTCTGAGAAAAAAATAGGAGTGTTAATTTTAACTTAAATCTCATTATACTTTGACTCACTTAAATCAGAAGGTGCTTAGTAGCTTGTCTGATAAGGACACCATAAAGTGTGAGGACCTGAGACAGTGTCTCTGTGACTTGCAATAATTTGTAAAGTTCTCAGGTGAAACCTCCAAATCTCCCAATACTTAGAGATCTTCAAGACTGTTGCAGTTAATTAGGTCTGCTTTGACGTAACTGGTGCTTCACTTAACAAGGAGTTAAGTACCCTGGGTCACAAGGGTGGAGAATAAAGTGTAAAAGAAAATGTTTGGGGGAGGAGCACAAATATTTCAAGAAATGATATGGTTTGGATGATACTTTGCCTTCTGAGGAGGACTGTGTGTACTTGAATCAATGCTGCTTATCAAGCAATCAAGCATACAATCTCTTCTGTTATCTAGATAAAAATAGAAGCTTATCAAGCAATCAATTACTCAAACTGTGAATGATGATAACAGATTAATAATATTGGAGTGATAAATAACATCAAGGGAAGTGGCATAAAGTTTATAATTTTAGAGAGAAAGAATGAAGAATGTGAATGCTGAGTAAATTCTATTCCATAGATTTAGCCCACTGAGGGATTAAGATGCATTCCCATTTGAGTCTTCAGGGAAGGGGAAGCGGAAGGAAGGAAAAGAAAAGTATGAGGGAAGAAGGGAACAGAAAAAAGGGAAGGGAAAATATAAGTGAAAAATAAACTTAAAGTTAATTTTTTTACTCTTTTTTTTCTTCATTTATTTTGGAATTTTGCAGTTTTTCAACATATCTCACTTCCCTCCCACTAGCTCACACTGATGGCACTGATAGACTTTACATTATTTCCAAGCTATACAATGATCAAAATTGAAAGTGTTGAGAGATAAATCATATCCTTAAGGAAAAATAAAGTATTAGATATAACAACAATACATAATAAGATAATGTTTTGCTTATTTTATTAGAGTTTTTTTGTTCAAACTCCACAATTCTTTCTCTAGATGCAAATGGTATTCTCCATCACAGATACCCCAAAATTGCCTCTAATTTTTGCCTTGATGAAATGAACAAGTTCATTAAGTTTGATCATCAAATCCATGTTCCTGTTATGGTGTACAGTATTCTTTTGGTTCTGATCATGTTGCTCAGCATCAGTTCATGCAAATACTTCCAGGCTTATCTGAATTCCTATCCCTGCTGGTTGCTAGTGGAGTAAGAGTGTTCCATAATGTACATATAGCACAATTTTTTCAGCCATTTCCCCAATTGATGGACAATAACTCAATTTCCAATTCTTTGACATTACAAAGTTCCTATGAATATTTTTGTACAAATAATGTTTTTACTCTTTTTCATGAACTCTTCAGGGTATAGACCCAGTAGATGTATTGCTGGATCAAAGGGTACACAAATTTTTATTGCCATTTCATTATAATGCCAGATTGCTCTCCAGAAAGGTTGGATGAGTTAACAGCACCAGAAGCAATGTATTAGTATACCAGATTTCCTGCATCCCTTACAACATTGATCATTGTCCTTTCTCGTAATATTGACCAGTCTGAGAGGTATGAGGTGATACCTAAGAGACACTTTAATTTGCATTTCTATAATCAGTAAATATTTAGAGCAAGATTTCAAATGACTATGGATTGCTTTGATTTCCTCATCTGCAAATTGCCTCTGCATATCCTTTGCCCATTTGTCAATTGGGGAATGACTTTTTTTTTTATAAATTTGACTCAGTTCTCTATGCCCAAAGGCCAACAAAAATGTGCATACCCTTTGATCCAGCAATACCACTACTGGATCTATACCCTGAAGAGATGATGAAAAAGGGTAAAAACATCACTTGTATGAAAATATTCATAGTAGCTCTGCTTGTGGTATGGCAAATAAGTGAAAATCAAGTAAATGTCCTTCAATTGGGGAATGGCTTACCAAACTGTATGTATGTCATGGAACACTATTGTTCTATGTTTACCATGTAAACAATGTAAAGACTGGCAAATTGCCTTCTTTGGGAAGTAGGGAGGGAAGTAAGATTAGGGGGAAAATTGTACAACTCAAAATAAATAAAATCTTTATAAAACTTGATTCAGTTATCTATATATTTTAGAAATGAGTCCTTTGTCAGAAATACTAATGGTAAAAATTGTTTCCCAATTTACTACATTTCTTTTGATCTTAGTTTCAGTGATTTTGCTCATGTAAAAGTTTTTTTTTTTTAATTTAATGTATTCAAAATTATCTAGTTTGTTTTTAATAATGTTCTCCATCTCTTCATTGGTCATAAACTGTTTCCCTTTCCAAAGATCTGACAAGTAAACTATTCCTTTATCTTCCAGTTTGCTTATAATTTTGTCTTTTATGTCTAAATCTTGTACCCATTTTTGGCTTTTCTTGGTGTAAGGTGTGAGATGTCTACCATACTAGCCTCTAGTTTTCCCAACAGTTTTTATTGAGGAAAGAGTTTATCCCAGAAGCCAGAATCTTTGGGTTTATCAAACAGCAGATTACTAAAACCATTTCCTGCTATCTCTAGTCTAACCTAGTCTATTCCACTGATCTACCACTGCAATTTTTAGCCGATACCAGACAGTTCTGATGACTGATTAGATATGGTAGGGATAAATCACCTACTTTTGCACCTTTTCCCATTAAATCCCTGGAAACCTTTGACTTTTTAAATTCTCCATATGAATTTAGTTAAAATTTTTTCTAGCTGAATAAAGAAATTTTGAATGGTGCTGCACTAAATAAGTAGTTTAATTGTTAGAATTGTCATTTTATTATATTAGCTTAGCCTATTCATTAGCAGTTGATATTTAAATCTTCTTCTATTTGTGTGAAAAATATTTTGTAGCTGCTTTCACAAAGTTTCTGAATCTATCTTAGCAGGTAAACTCCCAAGAATTTTATATTGTCTAAACTTACTTTGAACGAGATTTTCTAGATCTTTTCACTGTATCTTACTAGTCATGTATAGAATTGTTGAGGTTTTATGAGG
Organism: Macrotis lagotis; assembly: GCF_037893015.1. NCBI lineage: Eukaryota > Metazoa > Chordata > Mammalia > Peramelemorphia > Peramelidae > Macrotis > Macrotis lagotis. Next base: position 350,530,073 of record NC_133666.1, read on the forward strand.
GTTTATTTTATATCCCATGACTTTGTCACGCTGTTAATTGTTTATAGTAGTTTTTTTTAAGATCATTACTTATGATTCTCCAGGTATACTATCCTGTTATCTGCAAAGAATGAGAGTTTTGTCTCTTCCTTCCCAATTTTAATTCTTTCAGTTTCTTTTTCTTCTCTTATTGCTGAAGGTAAAATTTCTAATACAGTATCGAATAGTAATGGTGATAATGGGAATCCTTGTTTTACCCCTGATCTTATTGGGAATACCTCTAGCTTATCCCCATTGCATATAATGCTAGTTGATGGTTTCAGATGGATATTGCTTATTATTCTAAGGAACAATCCATTTATTCCTACACTGTCTAGTGTTTTTAGTAGGAATGGGTGCTGTATTTTGTCAAAGGCTTTTTCAGCATCTTTTTCAGCATATGATTTCTGATAGGATTGATATTGATATAGTTAATTATTCTAACAGTTTTCCTAATATGGTCTTTGACATATCCAACCTTGCATTCCTGGGACAAAACCTGCTTGGTCATAGTGCATTATTCTAGTGATAATGTGTTGTAATTGTTTTGCTAAGATTTTATTTAATATGTTTACACCTACACTCATCAGGGAGATAGGTCTGTAATTTTCTTTCCCTGCCTTGACTGTTTAGTTTGCTGATTTCCTCTTTCTCTAAGTTATTCATGGAAGGATTTAAAGATAAGATATATACCCTGATGACATCTATATTCCATAAGTTTTGGTATATTGTCTCATTGTTTTCATTATTTAGGATGAAATCATTAATTCTTTGCATAATTTTTTGTTTGTCCCCTCATTCTTTAAAATGAGGTTATTTAGTTCCCATTTGGTTTTAGGTCATTTTCCCCTTCCTTACTCCTTTGGTGCACATCCCTCTCTTTCAATACTTTGACCCAGGTCCTTTTCTTTTTCTATTGCTTCCATCCACCTCTCTGATATCTGCCTCTTGGACGAATGTCATTAGATCAGACCCTTATTTTGAATGGTATAGAAATCAGGGGTGAAGTATTCATATATAGTGACCATAACTTTAATGTTTCTTCCTGTAATCTACCTTTTTATGCACCTGATACTCTGAAGTCAACAGTAGAAGTTCTAGGATATTGTCTTATTTCACTTTTCTTTATATAATATTTGCTAATTACACTCTTGTTTCTCTATATTGTTTTGCTTTTTTATACTCTGATTTCTGAATGTTCTTAATTTAACTGTTTTCGCACTTTCCTCTTAATAAATCCTTTTCTCTTTATATGTTATTTTTTCTTCTACTACCTGTCACTAAATATCTCTTTCTTCCTTCTTTATTTTACCACAGATCATTTGGCATGAAACAAATTGTCATTTCAGTCTACTTACCTTGGGAGTTATGGATTTCCCTAGTATGATTCTATCAATGCTGGAGTATCATGATGAAGTTTCAAAATGCCTTCCTCTTTGGTCCAACAAATAGTCAGCTGTGCCATACCATTTCTATTTGCCTGATTCTACTCTCTATTTTTTCTTTACCTTAATATAATTGATAAAAGTTAGTATTATTGTCTGCCCATGAAAGATACTGGTAGTGAGTAAATAATATATGAATATTCTTCAGTGTTGATCATAAGATTGCTTGTCGTGATTTGTTCTTTCTTCTTTGTTTGAGAATTTTACTATAATTACCCTATATCTACTGCATACTTTAATTATTGTAATATTAAAGAACTGAAGAGATTGTGCAGAATCTATGTTATCCACCATCTTCCTGGAAATGTATCTCAATGTTTCTAGAGTAAATCTTTCTTCTTCTACTAGAATCGATTAATTTTATCAGCAGCCATGGTATTAAAATCTTTATAATACATTTAAGATCCCCCAGGTAGTATTAGTTATATCAAATGGAATAAAATATTTTCTCATATTTGAAAGTCTTTTTATATTTTGCCAATTCTCTAACAGATAACTCCCAAAAGAAAACATGTATCTGTATTGCATTATATTTGATCGATAAATACTATTTCAGAGATTTTATATACATAACTATGGCTTGTCACTGGAAGAAATAAAACCAATACCATAGCAAAACCAATGCCATAGCAAAATTATTTTTATACCCTTGTTTAACTAGACATCTTTAAATACATACATTAAATAAATAGTACTTATGAATTAAAATACTACTCTGATATTCTATAGCTCTTTGGTGGCATAGTGAATAAAGAGATTGTCTTAAAGTAAGAAAATGTGAGGTTTGAATTGGGATTAAATATGTATGATCTGTGTAAGTGATTTAACCTCTCTCTGTTTCAACTTCATCATCTGGAAAATGAATATCATAATACTTTTCAGATCTTATAATTGTGATGATAAAGTAATATATCATAAAAATCTTTACAAATATTACGGTGTAATTTAAACACCAACTATCATCATCATCCTTATGATTTTTGGAACTGAGGCACATAAAACTCTTCAACTGAAAGCAGAAAGAACTTACTTCTACTTGTTGGGAGAGGCATTATTCCAGACATTTCCAAGATGCTTCACAGGGAGTAAAAGTTTGTTCCAAGAACGATTTCCACATGGTCCTGAAATTTAAGACTGCCAGGTTAAAGTACTGATTACACTCTAATCCCTCAAATATTTTGCTTTCATCAGTAAGACATATAAGTATTATATGTCCCATTATATGTCCCAATTCCATTCCATCTGACTGTTCAGTAAGACATATAAGTATTATATGTCCCATTATATGTCCCAATTTCATTCCATCTGACTGTTCTCCTTAAAGACATATTGAAATCTCATTATTAATTAACAACTTTCTTTCCCACATTACCTCATTTCTGCTCCCTGAAACCCATCCACTGAAACTTTTTTTTAACTTCATATGTTCCTGCTCCTTTCAACCATGTATGCTCTCTGGAACTCAAACACTGAGAACAATCATATTTCTTTCATCATATTTTTCCTCTCATACTTTTTGAACAATAGTTGTAACCTGGTTCCTCCTGGATGGCACTATATTGCTTGTCACTGTTCTCAGGTCTGGTTGCAACTTCACCCATGTCTAACAACCAATTAGTTTGAGAGAGGAAATTTGAATACTCCTTTCCTCCTATTTCTGCTTCTAGTCTTTCCCTCTACTTTTATCACCAAACAATTCCTTCTCTTCCTTTCAGTTACACTTTATCCAATCAATTTACTAGCGGCTATTTACCAATGCCTAGTGAATTCTTCCTCCTTTTCTCAGTAAATTCAATAACTGGCTTAATGTTTTCTTCTCACCTCAACTTCTGATATATGCTTATGTACATTAAAATACCCTAATTATTCAGTTTCTCAATTTATTCCAAGTTCCACAATTCACTCTAATCCACCTCAGGAAGACAATAGAGTGGCTATATCTTTGATTTTACCATCACCCACCTATTTTTAAGATCAAGAACTCTAAAATACCTCTAGAGAAATGAGAGTGACATTGCATCTAAATCTTATACTCATCCTAATTAAAACTTCCAATTCCTCTACACTCTCAGAGGTTTTTCACAAGAAGTAGCTGCACTTTCCTACTATTCAACTTATTGTTAATAATAGATTGAAGATTATTTTGCAAAAACTCTCCTTTTATTGTCACAATAAGCCTCTGTTAGCAGTATTATTACTACTTCTATTTTACAGGTAAAGAAAATGAGGCTTTCACAAACTTTCCAAACCTTAGTTACAAACATCCATCTGTTTTGCTACAGAAAAGAGATTAGACTTCAAGGCATTCTCAAAACAGGATTAAATGGCGCAACATTTATATTGTCTATTCTCAACTGGACCTTTACTTCAGAAAAGGTCATTTCAATTCATTTCAATGAATTTTCTAGCCTACCTTCCAACAGTGCTGTTAAAAATGTGTTCTTTACTCTTTATTGTATAATACCCCTTCTCCCAATACTCAAATCTGGGAACTCTGACTCAAGATGTCTTTGGAATACCAAAATTCTTTCCCGTGAATTCTCTCTTCTCTCCTCACATTTTTCTCTGTCATCATTCTCTAGTACTATTTCTTTTACACTAGTCTCTGATGAAGAAATGACTCTACTATCTTGCAAAGTCTAACCCTTAAACATGCAACCACAATCTCTTCATTCCCTTATATCTAAACATTTTCCCAATCTCTTTATCTCTATATTTTTCTTTTTCATTCATCTTTCTGTGGACCTTAGTCTCACTATCTGTCTCTTTATCTGACTTACTAACTGTCTTTCTGTATTTTTGTATTCTTCTCTTCCTTGGATTTTGGGAATTCTAACTTGACTCATATCTAGTAGAGTTCATTCAGTTCATTCTAATTACAATAATGCTTATATGTCTTGCATCAGTAATTGTTATTATTAGAAATACTATTTTCATTTATTGAACAATATTTGGAAAATATGAGTACACTGTCCTACAAAAAAATCTATACTCTACCTATTCTTTATTAAATGCTTTCTTTCATGAACAAAATTGTTTTCTCATTACAGTTCAGACTGCAAACTGTCCTGCTGTCTTTTCATACTTTTGAAACTTAAGTTCTGATATTTAAAAAAAATTGTCACTTAACAGAATTTATGTTTTTATAAAAAAGTTGATTTTAATTGAACATATACAAAATGGAATCTGTGTAAAATATGCTTTCTGAAATGTTTCCTCTCATACTTGAAGAATCAGACAATAACAAAATCACTAACTTAAGAGTTGGAAGTGACCTCAGTGGCATCTAGTCAGAAATAAACATGAATGGTAATTACCTAACACTTGGTCCAAACTCTTTTCTTGAAGACTTCCAAGAAGAGAAAACTTAACAAGTATAAGAGCTAGTCTATTAGTATATTCCATGTTGGGGCAGTTCTAATTTGTTAAGAATTTCTTTTTGTCTTTTTTATTTTCTTCTTATCAAGTTGAATTTTTTTATTTTTGTTTTTGTTTTGTGTTTTTTATAATAGCTGACACTTACTTCTTGCTTTACCCTCTGAGAATAAAGAGAATCAATCTAAATCTTCTTTTAATATCCACTTTGTGCTGATGAAGTCTCATCTTCTTTAAAATAATTAAGCTCCTTCCCCCCAAACCTTACATGATAGTGGCTAAATATTTTTGTCTATTCTCTAGACACTATATAGCTTATTAATCATCACCTCTTTGGTTACCTAAAATAATAAATATTTTCAATTTTTCTTGTTTAGTTACTGCATAACCTTATCCAAGGGTTTATTAATAGAATTAATACATTTTTTTCTGGAATGGTAACTAACCTTAATGTGGTAATATGCTTTTAATTGGTAATTAGCACTTTCCTAAACTTGTCCAAATGCACATGCTTGGGAGTAAGTCCAATCACAATCCACTTACCACCTCTTCTCCTCTACTCATTACTAGTCAAATTTTTACAGCTTCAGCTATCCTGCCACTTACCTATCATGCTGCCCCCTAATTGGTTGGATGGTTCTTGTTCATTGTTATTGAAAATGACCAAAATGACATCATGTCAGAGACAAACTATAGTGTATCCAACTGGGACTGTTCAGACTAATACAAGCTCAAAATGCTCTACCGTGTGCCAGGCACAAATGGCCCATGTGAATACCTGGGGAAGGCAATCTAAACTTATGCATCTCAGTTTTTCTTTGAGTTACTTCAATTCTGCCTTATTCAGGCACCCTCTCTGATAAGGACACACCAAGCTGGAAGGTCCTGTGTCAGTGTCTGTCATGCAGCACAATCAATTTCAGAGTTCTTATGAGAGATCTTCAAAATTTCTTTACATCACTTTTTCTGACTCCCTTGAGATCATGTGAGATTCTCTGTAAAATGATCTTTTCTAGGCAAACATATATTTGGAATTCAAAGTGATCAGTCCATCATTGTTACATTGACTTTAGTAAAATTTGAATGCTGGATAGTTTAGCTAAAGAGGGGATTGTAGTGTCCTGTGTCTTTTCCTGCCAATTGATCTACAGAATCTTCCTAAAACAATCAAAATGGAAGTAATTCAGTTTCCTGGCATGATGTTGGCAGACTATCCAGGTTTCACAGGCAATCAACAATGAGTTCAGCATAATATCACTGTGGAGTTCAGTTTGGTATTCAGTCTAATACTTTTTTTCCCACATTTGCTTTTAGGGCTTCCAAATACTGAGTTAGGTCTGGCAATTTGCATGTCAACCTCAATTTCATTGTGTACTTCCCTGGAAAGACCACTGCCAAAGTAAGTAAACTTATGTACAATATTCAAAACTTATCCATTTGCTATATGCTTCCACATATGGAAGGTGTGGTGCAAAGTGATGAAACATTTGTGTTTTCTTGAAGTTAATTGTTAGATCAAAACTAGCACAAGTAGAAAAGAATTGATTTATACATTTTGTATCTCAGCTTCAAAAACTGCACTGAGTGCATAGTATCTGCAAGGAGAAAATGATGTGCCAAGACTCCCTCTGCATCAGTGTTGGCTTGTAGTCTTTTCAACTTGTAGAGTTTACTGACAGCATAGTCTGTGAAAGTATGTGCTAATATGACTGAAAATATCATGCTAAAATCATTGGAGTCTTGTTTCACTCCATTCAAGATCATCAAATAACAAGAACAATGCCCGCTATCCAGAACCCAGGCAACATTCAATAATGAAATTGACATACAATACTGATGAACTTCTCTGTACTATCAAATTTTGACATAGTTTTCCAAAAACTCTTATGATTGATAGTATCAAAGTCATTGGTCTACAAATATTATATACAGACTTCTGTTCTGCTCTTGATAATTTTCCTGGAGTTGTTGGACAGCAGACACCATATCAACTAATCCCTGACTCTTTGAAACCATACTATTTCTCAGGTAGGTGACCATCTTCCAGATGAAGGACCAGCCTACTTAGGAAGATTTTGAGAAGAATCTTGTCAATAATGACTACAAGAGAAACATACCTGTGATTATCATAGGATACACTATTCCCTTAATCTTCATAGAAATGGACATTGGAGGCAATCTTGAATTCCGGGGAGATAACCTCCCCATCACATACAATCCAGAAAAAAACTCAGTCAGTTTGTACATTATAAATCTAAAGAGGAATAGAATAAGCACTAGGTGCTTTGGCACCTAAAAGGAGCCTAATGGCATTCAAAAAATCTGTTCTTCAGTTGGAACTTCAGCTAGGGGTGTATTAACTTCAATTTGAGGTAAATAGTGAATGGTTTCTACATTGATTTATGGCAGTCTATTAAGAAAATTATGGAAATGTTCAGTCCATCTCTCTAGATCATATCCCTATCAGTAATTAATGTGGCTCCATCAGTACTGAGTAGATGATATGTATCATATATGCCTTTATTTGAGCCATGAATAGCCTTCGGTGTATCATAAAAATACTTTGGATGTTTACCATCACTATAAAACTGAATTTCATTTGCTTTTTACTGAGCCAAGAATCTTGCATTTCTCTAAGCTTCACTTGTACTTTACTTTTGATAGAATCAAATGCTACCAACTTGGATATGAATGAACTATCCTGCTTGTAAAACCTGTGGAACTCTCATTTTCATTTAGTGGCTTCTGTATTTCCCCATAATTATATCAAACCAGTCTTGATGTTTGTGAATCTTCTGACTCAGATGAGTAAATGCAGTGCTGTTCACCAAATCTCTGAAACCTGCTCATTCATTTTCTGCTCCACTGGTGTGTTGAAGCAACTTTCCTCCAATTTAACAGCAAACTATTCCTGCTCAGAGAAGCACCTACATCTCTTGACATTAATTCTTCTGTTAGATATTTTGCCTTGGGGCTGCCTCTTCAGTTGAATGTGAATATTTAGCATAAATAGAATGAATCTGTGATTAGTGCAGCAGTAGGCACCACACATTGTCTTCATCAGTCTCAGATACTGCCATTCTCTTACCCTTACAACTGTATCATCAGTTGTTGCAAGGGTGTATCCAGGAAGCTTTATTGCAGTAAATGGAAACTGTTTGGTCAAACATAGTAAGTGTTGTTGCCAATATTGTTGCTATTTCCAACTTTTATGGCATTTAGGTAAATGGAAGACAGTTATTGTGATAAGACTTCTGTGCACAAGTTTTCGGTAGTAAGTGACCATTACTATTTTTTTTTTCCATCTCCAATCCTAGCAAGGAATTCTTGCCATTTTTGTTAGTCTGAGTGTATTCTAGCATCAAAATCATGCAGAAATATAATCTTGTTCTCTTCTGATACATTGATGATAAGAGTATCCAGATCTTCATAAAAATTTTATTTGACTTCATCAGGACTCTTCATGATGGGAGTACAGGACTGATCATGGTATGTGTGTTATTTCCCTGCATGTGGCAATTACATTCTCATGAGCCCATCCTTCACTACTTTTGTTAGGATGCAAGTTGTGGCCACTCCAGAAAAACATGTATCTAACTGCAGCTTCAATAAAGTGACCTTCCTTTGTAATCTTAATTCCCTTAGGCTGTTATTTAGATATGATACTTGCTGAGTCCTCTTGCAACAGGAATTGTTTGTATTTCAGGTCTATTAAATCTTATATTGTCTATGAATGGGAACTCCTCCGATGTAGTAATGGAATAATCTTTGAAGAAGTTTTCTGGTACCTTTTTTCTTTATTTCTCCTGTTGGGTGGGATCCTTATTTGCTATGGTAAACAAGATAGGGTTCATTCAGCAGATAATTTTAGGACACCCTTTCCAACCCCTTCTTCACACCCAGAGGTGAGCAATGTAATCTCTAAAAGAATGCTCAGATGCCTAGAGGACTGTTGAATCCCAGTGCTACTTATAGAGAAGAGATAACTTGCACCACCTGTGTACAAAGTTATGACTGGCACCCAGTGAAACTATAACTGGTGCTTTGTTTCTTGTGTCTTGCTATAGGATTTTGATATAGGAATGGTAAAATAGTATGGGAGATGTTTTTTTTAATAGTATGGGAGATGTTTTTTCATTCATGCATAGATTGGATTTAATTGATACAGTGTTGCATGAAGTCATTGAAGAGAGTCATCTCTCTTCCAAAGATATCACTGTACAAGTATTACTGTACAAGACAACTGGTGATAACTCCAGATGTAATGGAAGACTTTGAGATATTCGATGTCTAAACAAACTCTAAGTGCTCCATATAGCCTACTTTAGTTGCCTTCATGTCCATTGAAAGGAATTGTTCTCATCTGCCCATTCCACTAGTGAAAATCTTCACCTGTTTGATGTTAGACACCACCTTACTCACCAATGGATTTAAGACCACCTCTGTTATCCTCAAAAAGTTTTAGCCCATCTACAGAAATTGACCTAGAGGGGTATGCAAGCTACAGATCCTTAGAGTCATAAGTGAGAATGACATGGTTCGGTTGGATATCAAATGTGTAAAGTGGTCCTGAAAAGAACTCAGGAGCCCTCATACATGCCTCATGCAGAGGTACTAGTCTTTCTTGAATACATCACATACTCCACTATGCTGTCTCTTATCCAGGTGCATATTAAAGTTTTCTAAGAAATTTCCACTTTTTACATATTAGATGGTCCTATCTTGCTCAAATGTCTCCTTTACATATAGGAAACTTGAATCTATTTGATTGAAATTCCAACACAATGCTTCAATGGACATGGTTCTGTATGTTTTACACTTAAACACATATTAATGGCACTTTCAGAGGATGACTTCTCAGCTACCTGTTACCTCTCTTTTCTTCAGTCTCTTCTGAATCCCTGTTTTGATTCAGGCAATGACAAGAATTTTATCCCCAAATTAGAATATTTCTTTTCCTTGTGAATTGTCCTCCTAATTATTGTTTTCATGTTAAAATTGTATGTTAGTTGTTATTAATGAATCATTTTAATCATTTTTGATTCTTTATGAACTCATTATTGGTTTTCTTGGCAAAGATTGTGGAAACTGAGACAAACAGATTAAATTGAGTACAGTTTTGAACTCAGAAAGCTGAGTCTTTTTTACTCCAGGCCCCATCTTGGCCCACCTCACTGTCCCAGAATTTTGTTTACATTGTCATAAATGAAAAAACTAGAATGATGTTGCCTGGATCTAGGAGTGAATCACAGAGTATCATTAGATCTTTCTGCAACTTTAACCTCTTCTCTTAATTGCAATATTGTATTTTATATGATTGCTTGCAGTTATCTCTCCTATAATGGGATGCCCATTTTTTCATATATGTACATATATATGTATATATATATATATATATATTGGAGCATGTTTGTTTCAATTTGGAAAAAAACTCAGTTGATATTTATTTTTTTAAAAAAGGGACAAAAAGAGGGGACAAAATTAAATTCCTCTCCAGGTTTTTCAAATGTAAATTTTTGGATACAGTAACTTGAAATTCTTTATGAAAACTTGTTCTGATGAAAGATAAATTTTCTTTCTTCCTATTATAACTTGGGAAATAGTTTGATTTCATTTAAAATGAAAAAACAAAATGAATCAACTAAGTTTATAAAAATAAAATTTTATTGCATGGATGCTTACTGAAAAAGACTCAAGAATATTTTAATTTATGAAATTCTAAATTGTGAGGAATGGAGATTCAAAACCTTTGCAGAATTCCTCAGAAATTCTATAGAACAAGGCTGTCCAGCTTTTACAAAGGTTTTTATTTAGGAAATAATAGATAATATATTTTGATTTGTCATTTTAGTGAGACCTCTACAGTAGCTCAGTCTCTTTTATTAAAACATTAAGTAAACAAAGAGGTAGGCCACATATTGCCTATGGACCACATTTCAGATAGCCCTGCTGAGAATCATGGGATACATTTTGTAGATTGTCCTATAGTAGATTAACAATAAGAGGAAAAATAACCCTTACTATTCTCTGGCCAGAACTCAGTGTTTAAGTTTGATATAAATCCACATATGGTGATAGATTCAAAATTATACAAAGGGAAGACCTAGAGTTTGAGAAAATCCACAATATTTTGTGTAGTAATTTTTGTGTGGTCTTAGATTCATTTGTAAAGATTCCTTTAGGTCCTAAGCACTGCAATTCAGTGGTCTAGGATTATTACCAAATACATTGTAATCCAAGGAAATGTTCTACCTTCTTGGAACTTATTAAATTATTTATTTGCTGTTAACACAAGGCTGGTCCAAATACAGACTGAAGGAGCCTCATGTGGCAATGGCCCAAGGATGATTTGCTTGAAATATCCCTTAGAAAGCATTGAAGTACCTAGTTCAAAACCAAAGAAGAGAAGCATTTAAAGACAAACTATTAAATGATCAACACCAATTAATGCAAAATCTTGAGCCAAATGGCCCTAGGGCTATCAGTTACCAAAATAAAATTTTATTGACCTGAAGGAGTTAATGGAAATTGCTTAACTTAATACCAAGGGAAAGTTTATATACTGAGGGGAAAATGACTCACCATTTGATAAAATCAGAAAGTTTGGTTCCCCCCTCCAAATTGTTGCTAAAGCCTAAATCTTAAAATGAACCTTCAGTAAATTTAATTGCTTTTTCAAAGGATTTATGTTTGAAGGAGTTTAAAAAATCTATTCATGGGCTTGATTATAGGATTTTAAACTCCTATGATGTAAATTACTTCCTTGGGGGTGTTTGATAGTAAGATAAAGGTTGTTTTGGCAAAGGTTCAAGATAAAGTATACTAAAAGAGTTAATTTACTTCACAGCAGCAAGAATTTTTATTCCTTAGAATATGCATTGTTAATTTTGACTCATTACTCATAAAACATAATTCTAAGGCCATTCTCCACAGGTTCGATGAATGAGGAGTATTGAAATCCAATTCCTCTGGTGTAGAGGTTTCTCTATTATAAGAGGAAATGAACACAGCCTAAGTCCTTCTAACTTATCTACTCTTAATCATCATTTATCTGCATTAACTCATGCATGGAAACAGGTTTCTGTAAAATTGAAAGCTAAATAACTGGACATTTGCTAATTATATTCTGATTTTTAGGAAAATAATGTTCAAAGATGACTAACCACATCTATTCTCATTGGTCAAGAAACATCAACATTTCATAACTACACAGAGAATATGTAAATAGTTGTCTAGAAGAGGATAAAGTAAATGACTCCCTTATGTACTTAGGTCTTTGAAATACTACATTAAGATAAATTACTAAAATATTATTCAGGAGGGATCTTAGTTTTCAATATTTAGAATCAAACTGCTTTCTGTTTAATGTAGGCATAAATATTTGACTTTTTAGATTATGGTAATATCTGCTAATCAATTCATTCTTCCAGTTTTTTCATATTCAATAATAATTGGACTTTATGTATTGTACTAAAGTTTTCTAAGTGCTGTGAATTAATTGCTGCATTTGATCCATAAAGTTACTCCTAAACAAAATAATATCAATGTTACCAAACCTGAGACTGCAAGATATTAAAGACTGATTGAGAATGACATAAAGTATCTAGCTAAATATCTAGCTAAGGCATCTCTTTTCCTTGTGTAACATATAATGCTTCTATTAAGCTGATTTACTCTTACAAGAGACAGCCTTTCTTGGCCTCTTTCCTTATTTTTAAAATATTTTTCTTTACAAATGCATGGATTAGACCTTAAGATTTCCTGAACTCAAGTGTAGGCCCTTCATGAAATATCCTGCTCCTTCAATTACCATTTATATTGGAAAACTAAATAGTAAAAAATCAATAGATGTTCCACATAACAGATAGTATGTTAGACTTTGTGATTTCAGAAACAAAAATGAGACAGGACTTCCCTTCAAGAAGCATATATTCTATAGGAGAATAAGAGACACCATGAACACACATACATACAAACATATATAGGTATGTATGTATGTATGTATGCATGCAATTGTGCGTGTGTCTCTGTGTGTGTGTGTATATATATAATGATCATAGAAAAAGGTAAAATGCTGAGGGTTCAGGAAAAGATTCTTGTATAATACCATGCTTGATTGAAAGGGGAAAAAAAGGAATTCTGAAATACAGAGGTGAAGAAAAAGTGTACTTCAGATATGGAGAACAAAATACAATGATTAAATATAGAGTGAATAACAACAAAAAGACCAAATTGTTTACACTATAGATGCAATATTGGCAAAGTAGAGCTGTGCTGGGTATAGAAGTGATGCAAATGTCAAATAATTATAGAAAATATCCAGATATATAATATATACACATAAACACATACATGTGTGAATATCACAAATAATTGACTAAAAAGAATAAATTGAACCCAAAATGGCAGACCTCATTAAAGAAAGAAAATAGTAAATGATTTTTTGGCAAGAATATCTTTTAAGAAGAGAAGGAAAAGACTAATAATGGCAAAAGATAGCTTATGCTCTTAAATAGGCAAAATATTGAAGTTGATAAGAAGTATGGAGACAATGTATAATTAGAGCTCTCACAAAAATGTGAGGAAATAAAAGAAATTTTTCTAATTGGCTTATTTTTTCCATCCTTTATGACCAAATCATATACTTATTTTGACTTTTCTTGGTATACAGTATGAGATATTGGTCTATGCCTTGTTTCTGCCATACTATTTTCCAGTATACCAAGGAATGTTTTTCAACCAGTGAGATCTTATCCCAGAAGTTGGGGTAAGAAACTATAGTTATTTACAACTCTGTCTTGTGAATCTAACCTATTTCATTCATCTGCAACTCTATTTCTTAGCCAATACCAAATGATTTGAATAATTATTCCTTTTAATAGAGTTTTACAGTTGGTATAATATTCACCTGCAATAGCTCTGGTATGGGTCTGGACATAAATTTCCGAGAGTCAGGTCAAGTAGACAAACATATTCAAACAAAAAAGGTTGAGAAAATGACAATCTACCACCTTAATTTTGGAAACCCAGAATTTTTATAGCAAAAACTTATCTAAAGAATGACTGATTGAAGGATAGCCAGGTTTACAAGTTCCTGGGTAAATTTACAATATTTGTTCTTAGAAAAATGCATGCTTCTCTATCAAAGAAGCCTTTTACAACCATCCTGGAGCCACATTTTATCCTAAGTCAGGGTTCACTGATGAGCCAATGGATCCATACAATGAACAATAATCCATACATACGTTTGATAAAGAAATCACCAAGGATGTATGAACGTCACTCCCTGAGGCTGGCATTCTACAGATTCCCCCTTCTTAGGCATGCTGAAGCTTTAGATGGTGTGTCAGGACATCTATTGTCCCAGTGACAAAAGGCATTTCATACAAATGGGTATAATACAAAGCATCAACAATAATGCAAAGATACCAGGAAGCATGCTCAATAACAGGTTCATAAAATGAAAAGAATGAAACCAATTAACAAAATTATCAGTACTTTAATCCATTTACATTCTAGGTGCCAATGTAAGATCATTAACAATTTTATTCAGTTGATTCATATCCATAGTTATAGAATCATTATACCATATTCCATTCAAATAACCTTTATATATGGAATAAGTGAAGTATTACATTTTAAAGGAGTAACAACAAATAGCAGAAAATCTATAACCACATTGCAATTGTTCATTACAGAGGTTTGTAATGCATTAATAAAATGATAAAGATCTTCATTAATCCTCTCCTGAGCATCTTCTGATGATTCTATAATATATTTAATTTCCAGTTTTTTTCTTTATTCCCTACTTATACAGAAATAATCACTGAAGCAGCTGTTATAATGGCTGCTATGATACACAATGCAACTAACACATCTCTTCTGCCTAATTCTCTTTAATGTTTTTTTCTAAGAACTCATCAACAGGAGACATATACCAGCCTTCTACCTTGGTCGGGATTATAGCAAATTTTGGTTTTCTTATCATGAAAATGACATCATCATCTATCCCTTCCTTATTTATACATGTTTGAATAGTGCAATTGTAACATTTAACATTATATCCCCCTTTTTCCTCTGATAATATTGATATCTTTGAAAGATCCTATCATAAAGGCAATATCTGGTCCTGTGCATGCAGTCACAGACAATTTCTTTTCTGCATAAGATATTTTGTCCAACATCTTATTCCATTATATATACTTTATCTCATCTATAGCTGCCATAGCCTTCCATAACTCTGAATTAGCTAACCCTATTTCTGGGTATATAATTGGTTTAATATAGCCTGGAATACCCCATGGAAAACTCTATCAGGAGAATTCCACACTTTAAACAAAATGAAATGATCATAAATTATTCTAGCTGGGGTATGACAGGCAACCCAGGGAGAAAAACATTCATTTTTGAAATCCCCAATATGTAAATTTAAACAAGGAGATTCTGTAGGAATTATCTTTCTTTCTTCAATACTTTCTACAAATGGAATTCCTGATATTTCTAAAGTCCTAAATGCTCCCATGTTATAAATATTTGGATGAGTTGAATGATTAGTTTTACTTAATTTAACATGTTTCAAAAATACACATTTTACAAAACATTTGGTGTCACAGTATTTAAATCAGAAAAAATATGCCCAAATTTTCCTCTCAGCATCTCTTCTTTGATATCTCCAGCAGGAACTTTGTAATATCCCAAATAATATGCAGCATCCCCAATTAATACAATTTCAACCATATTCTCTCCTCATTGTTGAACAGTGACCCATGGAGGGATTTGAACATAAGTTCAATATTCAATTCCTTTTACAATCCCCAAATTGTTCATGAGTAATATAAGTATCATAAATTGTCCCATAAATCCATTACATGTTCTCCTCTCATCTTTTCCTTTTCAATTTCTTAAGTATAAATTATTCATTTTCTATATTACTTGATTCATCTGGTCTCCACAGTCTGATGTTTCTTTCTGGTACCCAGACAGTTTCTTCATCTGTGGACAAAACAGAAGCATACCCTCAACCCCAAGTTAATAATGGATCCAGTTATTTTCATTGTTGATGCCCTAGGATCCTTCCATGTAACAATGCCCTTCTCTTCAATGTTGCATATGCTAAAAAAATCTTTCTGCCGGTGTTAATTGTTTATCATTCAATGATAAAAAATTCATGGTATATAAGGCAAGATTTACTCTCCTTCCTTGTTTCCCCTTTGTCCCTATATATTCCCCCTTGTTTTGCACTTCCAGCAATCTCTTAAAATCTTTATGTTTTCTATCTACTAAATCTAGACCAGTGGAGTTATAGGGAATACCTGTAATATGTTTTATATTGTAATATAGACAGAATAGTTTAAATGCCATAGAAGTATATCCAGGGCCATTATCTATTTTTATGGATTTTGGTATCCCTACAATAGCAAAACAATGGCATAAGTGATCAATCACATCTTGTGTAGCCTCTGAACTTTGTGCTGTTGCCATTGCCCATGAACCAAATGTATCTACAGTAACATGAATGAATTTCATTTTTCCAAAAGATGTTTAAATGAATCACATGAATCTGCCACAATTCATTAAGAACTTGGCCTCTGGAATTTTTAGAATAATCTGTAGGGGGTAGGTAAATATGGAATTCACTCTTGAAAGGATATTACTATATTCCTTGCTTGCTCTCTGGTGATTTTTAAATTCTTTCCTTAATAAAGAGAATTCTAGTGTAGCTTTTTGTGATACTATCTAGCTTGCTGTTCTAATAAGCTTATAAGAAGTAGAAGGGTTAATTGATCAGGCATATGATTGCCTTCATATATGAGCCCAGGCATTTCAGTGTGGAAATGTATAAATTCAAAAAGGATTATATCTATTTCTTATAACTTCTTGTAATTCTTTAAAGACTTGATATAAATTTTCATTAGTGCCATGTTTAATAAAAGCTGTTTCTATGTATATGACCACATGATAACCATACTTACTATCTGTAAAAATGTTAAGGGTCTGTGGCTGTTCTAGTAAAACCATTAATTGGGCATATAATTCATTCATTTGCTTTGATTAAAAATAATTTTTTAAATTGCATTTATGCTTTGACCTACAGGTGTAGAATACGGTCTATCACATTGTTTAAAGGTTTCAGGAAACTTAGAGTGTCATAACTTCAGAAATTTTCCCTTATGACCTCTACAGATCAATCAGTCATTAACTCCAGGCTTTGACATCATTAAATTAAGATAGCTTATATTTATAAGATCATATAACTTTTCAACATCTTGCTCATCAGTAAATTGCCTAACTATGGGTTACATAATTTTCAATCTCCCAATTATTTTTTTAATTTTTATTAAAGATATTATTTGAGTTTTACAGTTTTCCCCCAATCTTGCTTCCCTCCCCCGACCCCCACCCCACAGATAGAACTCCTTCAGTCTTTACTTTGTGTCCAGGTTATACCTCCATCCAAATTGGGTGTGATGAGAGAGAAATCATATCCTTAAAGAGAATAGAATTCTCAGAGGTAACCAGATCAAACCATAAGACATCTGGGGTTTTTTTTCCAAATTAAAGGGAATAGTCCTTGTACTTTGTTCAAACTCCACAGCTCCTTATCTGGATACAGATGGTACTCTCCTTTGCAGACAGCCCAAAATTGTTCCCAATTGTTGTGCTGATGGAATGAGCAAGTCCTTCAAGGTTGAACATCACTCCCATGTTGCTGTTAGGGTGTACAGTGTTTGTCTGGTTCTGCTCATCTCACTCAGCATCAGTTCATGCAAATCCCTCCAGATTTCCCTGAAATCCCGTCCCTCCTGGTTTCTAATAAAACAATAGTGTTCCATGACATACATATATCACAGTTTGCTAAACCATACCCCCAATTGAAGGACATTTACTGGATTTCCAATTCTTTGCCACCACAAACAGGGCTGCTATAAATATTTTTGTACAAGTAATGTTTTTACCCTTTTTCCTCATCTCTTCAGGGTATAGACACAGTAGTGGTATTGCTGGGTCAAAGGGTATGCACATTTTTGTTGTCCTTTGGGCATAGTTCCAAATAGCTCTCCAGAAGGGTTGGATGAGTTCACAGCTCCACCAACAGTGTAATAGTGTCCCAGATTTCCCACAACCCTTCCAACAATGATTATTATCCTTTTTGGTCATATTGGCCAGTCTGAGAGTTGTGAGGTGTTACCTCAGAGAAGCTTTAATTTGCATTTCTCTAATAATTAATGATTTAGAGCATTTTTTCATATGGCTATGGATTGCTTTGATCTCCTCATCTGTAAATTGCCTTTGCATATCCTTTGACCATTTCTCAATTGGGGAATGGCTTTTGGTTTTAAAAATATGACTCAGTTCTCTGTATATTTTAGAAATGAGTCCTTTGTCAGACTCATTAGCTGTCAAGATTGTTTCCCAATTTACTATTTTCTTTTGATTTTGATTACATTGGTTTTATCTGTGCAAAAACTTTTTAGTTTAATGTAATTGAAATCATCTAGTTGGTTTTTAGTGATGTTCTCCAACTCTTCCCTAGTCATAAATTGCTCCCCTTTCCATAGATCTGACAGGTAGACTAGTCCTTGATCTTCTAATTTGCTTATAGTATTGTTTTTTATGTCTATGTCCTGTAACCATTTGGATCTTATCTTGGTAAAGGGTGTGAGGTGTTGGTCTAATCTAAGTTTCTTCCACACTAACTTCCAATGATCCCAGCAGTTTTTATCAAAGAGGGAGTTTTTATCCTTGTGGCCTGACTCTTTGGGTTTATAAAACAGCAGATTCCTATAATCCTCTCCTGCTTTTACACCTAGTCTATTCCACTGGTCCACCACTCTATTTCTTAGCCAATACCAAACAGTTTTGATGACTGATGTTTTATAATATAATTTTAGATCGGGTAGTGCTAAGCCACCTTCATTTGTATTTTTTTTTCATTAAGCTCCTGGCAATTCTTGACTTTATTTCTCCATATGAATTTACTTACAATTTTTTTCTAGCTCATTAAAGTAATTTTTTGGAATTTTGATTGGTAGGGCACTAAAGAGATAGGTAGTTTTGGTAGAATTGTCATTTTTATTATATTAGCTCTCCCTATCCATGAGCAGCTGATATTTGCCCAGTTATTTAAATCTGATTTAATTTGTGTGAGAAGTGCTTTATAATTGTTTTCAAAAAGATTCTGAGTCTGTCTTGACAGATAGACTCCCAAGTATTTTACATTTTCTGAGGTTATTTGAATGGAATTTCTCTTTCTAGCTCTTCCTGCTGTTTCTTGCTAGTCATATATAGGAAAGTTGAGGATTTATGGGGGGTTATTTTATAACCTGCAACTTTGCTAAAATTGCTAATTGTTTCCAGTAGTTTTTTAGATGATTTCTTGGGATTCTCTAGGTAGACCATCATGTCATCTGCAAATAGTGTTTTGTCTCTTCCTTCCCAATTCTAATTCCTTTAATTTCTTTTTCTTCTCTAATTGCTGATGCTAACATTTCTAATAAAATATTGAATAGTAGTGGTGATAATGGACACCCTTGTTTAACCCCTGATCTTATTGGGAATGCCTCTAGTCTCTCCCCATTGAGTATAATGCTTGTTGATGGTTTCAGATAGATACTGCTAATTATTTTAAGGAACAGTCCATTTATTCCTACACTCTCTAGTGTTTTTAATAGGAATGGATGCTGTATTTTGTCAAAAGCTTTTTCAGCATCTATTGATATGATCATAGGGTTTCTGAAAGGTTTGTTATTGATATAATTGAGTATACTAACAGTTTTCCTAATATTGAACCAACCCTGCATTCCTGGAATAAATCCTACTTGTTCATAATGTATTATCCCAGTGATGACTTGTTGTAGTCATTTTGCTAAGATTTTATTTAGGATTTTTGCATCTATATTCATCAGGGAAATAGGTCTATAATTTTCTTTCTCTGTTTTAACTCTTCCTGGTTTAGGTAGCAGTACCATATTGGTTTCATAGAAAGAGTTAGGCAGAGTTCCATTTTTCCCTATTTTTCCAAAGAGTTTATATAGGATTGGAAGTAATTGTTCCTTAAATGTTTGGTAGAAATCACTTGTGAATCCATCAGGTCCTGGAGATATTTTTTTAGGGAGTTCACTAATGGCTTGTTGAATTTCTATTTCTGAGATAGGGTTGTTCAGGTATTTAATCTCTTCTTCATTTAACCTGGGCAACTTATATTTTTGTAAATATTAATCCATTTCACTTAGATTATCAAATTTATTGGCATAAAGTTGGGCAAAATAATTTCTAATTATTACTTTAATTTCCTCCTCATTGGTGGTGAGTTCACCTTTTTCATTTATAATACTAGCAATTTGGTTTTCTTCTTTCTTTTTTTTATCAAATTGACCAGAGGTTTATCAATTTTATTGTTTTTTTCATAAAACCAACTTTTGGTTTTATTTATTAATTCAATAGTTTTTTTGCTTTCGATTTTATTAATTTCTCCTTTGATTTTTAAAATTTCTTATTTGGTATTTGATTGGGTATTTTTGATTTGTTATTTCTCTAATTTTTTTAGTTGCATGTTTAGTTTATTGATTTCCTCTTTCTTCAATTTATTCATATAAGCATTTAGAGCTATAATATATCCCCTGAGAGTTGCTTTGAATGAATCCCATAGGTTTTGGTATGTTGTTTCATTATTATCATCATCTACGATAAAATGGTTAATTCTTTCTATAATTGCTTTTTTGGTCCACTCATTTTTTAAGATGAGGTTATTCAGTTTCCAATTTGCACTGGGTCTATATATCCTTGGCCTAGTTTTGCATATGACTTTTATTGCATTGTGATCTGAGAAAGATGTATTCAGTATTTCTGCCTTTCTGCAGTTGATCATTAGGTTTTTATGTCCTAGTACATGGTCAATTTTTGTATAAGTTCCATGTACTGCAGAGAAAAAGGTATATTCCTTCCTATCTCCATTCAGTTTCCTCCATAAGTCTACCATATCTAATTTTTCTAACAATCTATTTACCTCCCTAATTTCTTTCTTGTTTGTTTTATTATATGATTTATCTAGATCTGATAGCAAGAGGTTGAGGTCTCCTATTAGTAGAGTTTTGCTGTCTATGTTTTCCTGTAATTCTTTCAATTTCTCCTCTAAGAATTTGGGTGCTGTCCCACTGGGTGTATATATATTCAATATTGAAATGACTTTATTTTCTATGGTACCTTTTAGGACGATAGAGTTTCCTTCCTTATCTCTTTTAACACTATCTATTTTTGCTGCTGCTTTCTCTGAGATAAGGATTGCTACTCCTGCTTTTTTTTACTTTACCTGAAGCAAAATGTATTTTGCTCCAACCTTTTACCTTTACTCTCTATGTATCTCTCTGCTTCAAATGACTTTCTTGTAAGCAGCATATTGTAGGATTCTGGTTTTTAATCCACTCTGCTATTTGCTTACATTTTAAGGGAGAGTTCATCCCATTCAAATTCAAGGTTATGATCACTAATTCTTTATTGCCCTCTGTGCTATCTTCCCTCTGTTTATATTTTCCCCCTTTCCCCCCTTTTATCCATATTCCCCAGTATTTTGTTTTTGAATACCACCCCCTTCAGTGTGTTTTCCCTCCTATATCACACCCTCCCCTTTCTTTCCCCTTTCCCTGTTCCCTTCCCTTCCTTTTGTTATTTCCCCTTATTTCCTCCACTCCCCTTCCCTTTCTCTTCCCCCCCCTCCCCTTTTCCCCTTTTACTTTTTGAAAGGTTAGATGTTTTATAAATTAACTGGGTATGTGTAGATTGACTTTAAGCCAAGTCTGATGAGAAGAAGATTAAGGTGTTTCTCCTCTACTCCCTTCTTCCCCTCTATTACCATAGGTTTTTTTGTACCTCTTAGTGTAATGAGATTTGTCCCATTCAATCCCCTCCCTCCTCCCATCTCTTTCCTGTCCCCCTTTTTTAGGGAGGTAGTGTATTTTTTTTAGATCATTCTATCTAAGTCATAGAAAATTCTGGGTGTCTATCCCTTCTACTTCAGTATATTCTATTGAATAGAGTCCAAATTCCTGAGAGTAATTAGCGTCTTTCTCCCCAGTGGAGTTAAAGCCAGTTACATCCCATTAGATATCAGTCTCATGGATAGGTCATGGATGTCCATCATTTCTGGCTCGGTATATTCTCTCTGTTAGAGTTACATTTCTCAGGATTTATGAGAGTCTCTACCCCCGCCCCATGCTGGGATATAGCCAGTTTCAACTTACTGTATATCATTTTTTTTTCCTTTTACTGATCCCCCTTTTTTATCCTTTTCATGTGTCTCTTGCACCTCCTGTTTGATGTCCAAATTTTCTGTTTAGCTCTGGTTTTTTCATCAGAAATTTTTGGAATTCTTCCATTTTGTTAAATGTCCATCTTTTTCCCTGGAAGAGAAGGCTCAGCTTTGCAGGAAAGTAGATTCTTGGCTGCATTCCAAGCTCCCATGCTCTTCGAAATATCTCGCTCCAGGTCCTTGGATCCCTTAAAATTGATGCAGCCAGGTCCCGCGTGATCCTTAGTGTGGCTCCTTGATATTTAAATTGTTTCTTTCTGGCTGCTTGCAGGATTTTCTCTTTTATCTGATAGTTCTGGAGTTTGGCCACAACTTTCCTTGGTGTTTTCCTTTTAGTATCTTTTTCTGGTGGGGATTGATGTACTCTTTCAATAACTAGTTTGCCCTCCGCTTCCATGATATCAGGGCAGTTTTCCATCACTAGATCCTGTAATATTAAGTCCAGGCTTATTTTCTCTTCAATGTTTTCAGGAAGTCCTATAATTTTCAGGCTTCCCCTCTTCGATATATTCTCGAGGTCAGTGGTTTTGTTGATGAGGTATTTCACATTTGCTTCTATTTTTTCTTTTTTTTGATTTTGTTTAACTGACTCTTGCTGTTTCGTGGAGTCATTAGTTTCTGTAGACTCCATTATTTTTTTTGGGGGGAGGAGTTTTTTTCATTAACCTTTTCCAATTGGTCAATTCTACTTTTTAAAGAGCTTTCCATTTGACCAATTGAGGGTTTGAGAGAATTAAT
Source organism: Macrotis lagotis (assembly GCF_037893015.1). NCBI lineage: Eukaryota > Metazoa > Chordata > Mammalia > Peramelemorphia > Peramelidae > Macrotis > Macrotis lagotis. Next base: position 350,552,954 of record NC_133666.1, read on the forward strand.
TTCTTTTTGCATTTGCTCATTTGAGGATCTGAGAGATTTATTCTCATTTTGTAATTGTCCAATTGATGATCTGAGCGATTTATTCTCTTTTTGTGTTTGTCCAATTGTACTTTCTAAGGTCTTGTTTTCTTGTTGCAAGGTATTAATTATCTCCCCCAAATTTTCCAATTGATTTTTAAACTCCTTCCTTATTTCTTCAAGGAAGTCTTTCTGTGCTGGAGACCAGATTGTATTCTCCTCAGATGGTCCAGGTCTCTCTGGGTTGGGGTCTTTCCCTTCCAGGAATTTTTCTATGGATCCACCTTTCTGCTGACCCTTCTTAATGATGCTAAGACCTTGAGTTGGGTGGGGCTGGTTCACCTGGGCTTGGGATCACTGAAGGCTTTACTGAATCCAGTTTCTCTGGATGGCCAGTAGGAGGTGCTGGTTGCCCTCTCTGGGGTGTCTGTGACCTTGGTTGTGAGTCCTTCTCCCTTTGCTTGAGGGAAGGAATTGGAGCTATTGAATTCTTTTGCCTTCAATCAATGTTATGCTTTACCCTGGCCTGAGGTGATTCCTCAGCTGGGCTGGTTCTTTTGCTCACCTACCTGGGCCTGAGGCAGAAATAATTTGCATTTGTTTGGGAGGAGGCCTCAGTGCAATGGAGGTGTGGGCTCAGAGTTTCTCAGACCTGAGGAGCCCAGGGATGGTGTCTGCAACTGTCCTGCACCAGACCTTTCCCTGCAGCCCCTTCCCCAAGCTCCAGGGGGACAGCACCAACACCAGGGCCTCTGCTTCCCTGAGGACCCAAGCCCCCTTTGTCCAGACCCACCTCTGATCCAGCAGGTCCGGCTCTTGGGCCCTCAGACTCCTGGTTCTGATTCAGCTGTTGGTCTGGCTGATCTTCCCTGGGAGCTCAGACTCACCTGCCGGTACTCAGCCAAGGCTGCTGCAGGAGACAAATCCTGAGGTAGATTTTCCTCTCCTGACTTTTCTTTCTGGGTTTCCTGGTTTGGATTTCTTTTAAGAGGTTTGTTTCATGTGATATATGGGGAAGAGATCAGGAAACTTTAGAACTGTGCCTGTCTTCTCTCCGCCATCTTGGCCGGAAGTCCTCCCAAATATTTTTCAAAGTCTCTCACATTTATTCAGTATTATTGCAAGTAATTGCAGTTAAGCAACTTCATCTCAGTTGACCATTTTTACTTCTTTAAATTTAAACATTATATTCTTAACCTAAATGGAACATGTTTCCATGCTGACATCCCATTCTCTTAAAGGTAAACTTATAACTAAATATCTGTTACACATAAATTTCTTTCACATCTCTGTTTTATAAGCATATTTTCCTCTTGTTCAAATACTTTCCTATTTTCAAAAGAAAATAAGATTCTCTATTAATTTAGTTTTATACATACATATCATAATTTCAAAAAGATCAATGTAAAAACTTTTGCCAATGCCAGGGTTACAGGATATATTTATATACATACATATATATATGTATGTATATAAATATATATATATATATATATAATTTCTTCTTCTTAAATAACAGATATTAAATAAGTTACTTTGATCTTACATATAAATATTCACTTTAAGGAACACTAGATGTTACTTCTGGCCAAGATGGCGGAGAGAAGACAGGCACAGTTCTAAAGTCTCCTGATCTCTTCCCCATATATCACATCAAACAAACCTCTTAAAAGAAATCCGACCCAGGAAACCCAGAAAGAAAAGCCAGGAGAAAGAACATCTACCTCAGGATTTGTCTCCAGCAGCAGCACTGGCCAAATTCGGGCGGGTGAGTCTGGGCTCAGAGGAAGGATCAGCCCCATATCAACCAGATTAACAGGTGAATTGGAGCCCAAAGTCAGAGGGCTCAAGCACTGGACCTGCCAGATCAGTGGTGGGGCTACACGCCAGGGGCTTGAGTCAACTAGGGGGCAGAGGCACTCGTGTTGGTGCTGTCCCCCGGGAGCTTGTGGACAGGGCTGGGGGGAGAGTTCTGGTGAAGGAGAGCTGTGGACACCATACCTGGGCTCTTCTACTCTGAGGAACTCTGAGTCCCATTATAGCTCAGACTTCTTCCCTAACAAATGAAAACTACTTCTGCCTCAGGCCCAGGTGTGTGAGCAGAAGAACCAGCCCAGCTGAGGAATGACCTCAGGCCAGAGTAAAGCCCACCATTGATTGAAGGCAAAAGAATTCAATAGCTACAAACACTCCCTTTAAGCAAAGGGAGAAGCCCTCAATCAAGGTCACAGACACTCCAGAGAAAGCAACCAACACCTCCTACTGGCCAGCCAGAGAAACTGCACACAGTGAATAAGAGCTTTAGCAAGATCCCAAGCTAACTGTGAACCAGCCCCTCCCCAACTCAAGGTCTTAGAAAAATGAAGAAGGGTCAGCGGAAAGGTGGATCCATAGAAAAATTCTTGGAAGGGAAAGACCCTAACTCAGAAAGACCAAGAACGTCTGAGGAGAATGCAATCTAGTCTTCAGCAGAGAAAGACTTCCTTGAAGAAATAAGGAAGGAGCTTAAAGATTTGGGAGAGACAATTAATACCTTGCAGCAAGAAATAAACTTAGAAAGTACAATTGGACAAATATGAAAGGAAAATAAATCCTTCAGATCACCAAATGGGCAATTACAAAATGAAAATAAATCTCTCACATCATCAATTGGCCAAATACAAAATGAGAATAAATCTCTCAGATCCTCAATTGGACAAATACAAAATGAGAATAATTCTCTCAGATCCTCAATTGGGCAAATGCAAAAAGAAAATAATTCTCTCAAAACCTCAATTGGTCAAATGGAAAGCTCTTTCAAAAGTAGAATTGATCAATTGGAAAAAGAGTTGCAAAAGGTTAATGAAGAAAACTCCTCCTCCAAAATAAGAATGGAGTCTGCAGAAACTAATGACTCCATGAGACAGCAAGAGTCAGTTAAACAAAATGAAAAAAAAAAGAAAAAATAGAAGAACCACTGACCTCGAGAACAGATTGAGAAGGGGCAACCTGAAAATTATAGGACTTCCTAAAAACATTGAAGAGGAAAAAAAGCCTGGACTTAATATTACAGGATCTAGTGATGGAAAACTGCCCTGATATCATGGAATCGGAGGGCAAAGTAGTTATTGAAAGACTACATCGATGCCCACCAGAAAAACATCCTAAAATGAAAACACCAAGGAATGTTGTGGCCAAACTCCAGAACTATCAGATCAAAGAGAAATCCTGAAAGCAGCCAGAAAGAAAGAATTTAAATAACAAGGAGCCATGTCGGGGGTCGGTCCTAGACGCCTGAGCGGATAGGGCCCTCCCCGGGAGTGAGGTTGGCCCAATCCTAGAATGACACGGTCCTCTTGAAAGAGCCGTGGCCTTCCGGGATTGGGCTATGTCACTTGCTCCTATCGGGTGGCAGGTCCCGCCCTCAGGGCGGGTTAGGATGACAGCCCGGAACAGACTCCCCATATAAGCCAACGTCCTGAGCTATTCGGGGGATCCCTCCGCACCTAATAAAGCATATGCCTCCTGAAGCAGTGTCCTTCTGAGTCCCTCCTTGCTGATCCCCCGGGAGGGAGAATCCGGGGACGCCTGAAGCAGTTGCCCACTGAGAAGCTCACTTGGGGTCCAGACAGAAGAGATCCGGACAGCTGGCGCCCCGAACAGGGACACCGGAGACCCCGCCAAGTGAGGTAAGCCCGCCCAGCTAAGGGCGGAAGAGACGGACACCCTAGGTTTACGGGGCACCTAGAGGTAGGAAACATGGGCAAAGGAATGTCAAAACATTTGCAACCGGAGGATACAGGAGTATTAACATGTCAAGTACATGCACTAGTGAGGACCCATGGTATTAGGGTTCATGTTAAGGATTGCCGAGAGTGGGTAGGAAAGATCTTGGAAATTTCCCCTTGGGTCTCCCATACAGGGATTGACCTGCAAAGATGGAGGGTGGTGGGTACTCAGATGGCCTCCTATAACAAGGAGAGACCCGGTGTCCTTAAGGACACCGACTTTGTGATCTATTCTGTGGTGGCGGCGGCCCTTGATCCCCAGCCACCACCAGGAGCCGTCCCTGAGGAAACTCAGACAAGCGCCTCGTTAGTAGGGGAGTCTGAGTGGCCACCACCCCTAGATGAGAAGACCAGGACAGATGAGACTTTGAGCCCCGTAGGGCCAGCTCCCAAGTATCCTTGGGAAGAACTTTCCGGGTGAGGCTTGAAGATGCTGCTGCAAATCGGCCGCTTTCCTCGGCACAAACCGAAAGTAACAGCGGAAAGCCATGGGGTACACAGATGGGGTATCAGGCAGCTTGTGGTTGCAGTGAACAGAAGCAGAAACAGACATCAGTAACAGGGAAAGAAAGCCCGGGGCCGACCACTCCCGGTCAGGTTCCCCGCCGGACTCGACTTCAGCAGGCCATCCACAAGGCTTTAGAGGAGGGCGAAGATGTGGACGAGGAGGACTTAGATTATCTTGCCTCCTCGGCTGCCGCCTTCCCAGTGTTTGTGCAAGTAGAAAATGGCCAACAGGTCAGGGTTCATCGTCCGGTGCCTTATAAGTTTGTTAAAGATGTGAGAGAGGCAGTTAGAAACTATGGGCCCGGATCAGCTTATGTAAAGAGGCTCTTGAGCTCCTCCGTTCAAATTGCTGCCTGGCTCCCTTCAGATTGGGATGAGACTATGCAAGCGGTGTTAGAACCAGCTCATTACACTGCTTGGTCCGCGTACTGGTGGAGAGAGGCTAGGCAGCAGGCAGACCTTATTGATCCCAATAACTCTGATGTTATTACCAACCAAATTACCGGGTATGGTGACTACTCCACAGTAGATGCACAATTACAATTAGCCGAGCCGGTCATCAGGGCAGTCCAATTGTCCGCCCTGAACGCCTTACAAAAGCTAGCCAAGGCAGCGGCTACACCGCTACAGCAGCTGAAGCAAAGGCCAAGGGAGTCAGCTCTTGAGTTTATTAGCAGGGTGCAGAATACCGTGGAAGGAAAGTTTGGGACAGTGCAGGCATCCCAGCCCCTGATTATTCAGCTAATAAAGGGAGGGTTTACACACTCCAAGGGCTTATTAGCCACTCTGCCTGCTGACCCCACAGTGGAAGAAATTATAGATAAGGCTCTAGATGAGTCCCCTCCCCAAGAGCCACTGCAGACTTCAATTAACCTCCTTGTCGAAGCTTTGCAAGCCTCCACGAAGGCCCAAAAAGGGAAGGGAAAAGGAAATTGCTACCGTTGCAGTAAACCTGGTCATTTTCAATCTGAATGCCGTAGTACTCAGAAGAGTAATTTAAAATGCTTTGCATGTGGCAAACCTGGGCATATCGCAAAAAACTGCAGACAAAGGCACAGGAATCAGAATCAGGGAACCGGAGGGCAGCAGGGAAATGGGAAACGGGGCCGGGAATACGGAGGTCCGGCCCTGGGGACAGCTCAGTAAATCCCTCGACCACCATATCACTTCCGGGGGGAGAAGAGCTGGGTCCATGGACAACGACTACAATTAAGGTTCTCCCTGGGGATTGCCACCGCCTAGTGATCGGGATGGCACACTCCCCACAAGTTATTGTCCATACTCAACTTCTGAGCCCAGGTCAGACAGCCATATCAGTCACAAACCCCCACCATTATCCAGTGAAATTAAATAAGGGTGAGCCTATCGCGCTTGCTATTTCTCTCCCCTGGATAGATAAAGACTGGAAAGAACCGGAGAGGCACGATACATTCGTGGCCTGGAACCAGGATGTTTCAGCCCCCGGCCCACCTTAAAACTATCAGTGGAGGGAAAGGAGATTGTAGGGCTGATTGACACAGGTGCTGATATCTCCGTCATTGTCCTGAAGGATTGGCAGCCACATTGGGAGCTCTCAGAAAGTCCCCAAAATATCACTGGGGTTTCAGGGGGAACCCAAGCAAAAAAGTCCCGGAGATTCCTAAAGTGGAAAAATGATGAGGTCGCAGGGGCTTTTCGGCCTCTGGTACTTCCCATTCCTATGTCTTTATGGGGAAGAGACATATTACAAGTCATGGGCGTGACCATCTCTACTGAATTGGCTTTAAACCGCTAGGGGTCACTGAAGGGCCGCAACCTATACCATTGATGTGGCAGACCAACGCTCCGGTTTGGGTGGATCAGTGGCCCCTCACATTGGAAAAATTGCAGGCCCTTAAGGAAATAGTGCAGGGGCTCTTGGTAGCTGGACACATTGAGCCGTCCACCAGCCCATGGAATTCTCCGGTTTTTGTAATTAAAAAGAAAAGTGGAAAATGGAGAATGTTAATAGATTTAAGAAAAGTTAACACCACACTGCAACCTATGGGAGCTACTCAGCCAAGACTGCCTTCCCCAGTATCGATTCCAAAGACATGGCCTTTAGCTGTAATAGATATAAAAGACTGCTTTTATAGCATTCCCCTTTGCCAAGTAGATAGGAAACACTTTGCATTTAGTGTTCCTTCTGTGAACTATCAGGAGCCCTCTCAGCGATATCAGTTTAAAGTCCTCCCCCAAGGAATGGCCAATAGCCCCACAGTATGCCAGATATATGTAGCCAGCATTTTAGAATCTACTAGACGTGAATACGCAGGAGCTATTATTATCCATTATATGGATGACATCTTGATAGCCGCACCACAACGTGATACTGTTAGTGTGATTCTAAAGGAAGTCACTAAAGCTCTGGCGGTATATGGCTTACAGGTGGCCCCTGAGAAGATACAGACACAGGCCCCTTATAGCTATTTAGGGCATCAAGTGCACAGTGAACTGGTGAAGAAAATTCCCTCAATTGATATCAAACAAGTACACACCTTAAATGATTTCCAAAAGCTTATAGGTTCCATCCAATGGCTAAGGAATATAGTCCCTATCCCCAATGAATTAATGCAGCCGCTATATGATATCCTTAAAGGTCCCTCGGAATTAACCTCTCCCTGACAGTGGTCCCCCAGAGCCCTGAAGGCAATTGCCCAGATACAAGAGTTGGCAACAACGTCAACCGTCAGCATAGTGGATCCAGCAGCACCAATCTATGCCACTCTATTACAGCATCCCTCGTTAGGGAAAGTTGGGGTCGTCTTTCAGGTCGCAGGCCCCTTGCAATGGGTGCACCCCTCCAAGCCCACAAAAAGTGTGCCCAATAGAATTGAGGAAGATGCCCTCCTCCTCTTAAAAACGGCTGAGGCTGCCGTCACCATCACTGGCAAGCTTCCAGTGCTGTTGCTTCAGGAGGACCCACGTGTCCTTAATCAATTGGCTCAGAATTCCGAGGGGTGGGCCTCGCTATTGACCACCTACTCTACCTCTCAAGGCCACCCCCCACCCTCATTACGAGGATGGCTGCAACTCCCATTAAAATACCCTTCAAACCCAGTGGTCTTACAGCCTGTGCAAGGGGCGAATGTCTTCATGGATGCTACTAAACACCATAAGGCCTCCATTTACATCCCAGACAAACAGGTTCTTAAAGTCTTGCAAACACCATATACATCAGCCCAGAAAAATGAACTGCAGGCCATAGTAGTGGCTCTAGAATTGTGTGCACATGAGCCTATAAATTTGATTACAGATAGTTATTATTGTTATTTGATGCTACAGCAGTTAGCCCTTGCAGACCTCACTGTCTCTCACTCAACAGTAGTAGACTTGTTAAAACAAGCACAATGAGCACTTTTAAGCCGCTTGGAGCCTCTCTATGTGCTACATGTTAGGTCCCATACGTCCACCTCCGGCCCTATTTATTACGGAAATGAGGTGGCAGATTCTGCCCTTAGTGATCCAGATATAAAGAGTGACATTATTATGTATGCAGATCCCTCTACAGTTCACAGCACCTTTCATCTGCCAGCTAAGACACTCACCCGACTCTATGGGATTTCTAAGGAAGAGGCCCGCCGCATTGTCCGCCAATGCAGGGGGTGCGTACCATTCCGGCCGGCTCCAAGCGGACAGGCCGTCAATCCGCGAGGTCTGGCACCTAATCAAATCTGGCAGATGGATGTCACACACTTTCAAGCTAGCTTAATCCATGTTACTGTAGATACATTTTCTAATTTCATCATGGCTACCTTACAACCTGGTGAAGCGACACGACATGTGATCGCCCATTGCCTTCACTGTTTTGCTAGCCAAGGGGTGCCTCAAGTTTTAAAAACTGATAATGGCCCTGCTTATGCATCCAAAGCTTTCGCACGGTTTTGCGATCAATTTGGCATTAGACATATCACTGGCATCCCTCACAATCCCACGGGTCAAGCCATTGTTGAACGAGCCAATCAATCCCTGAAGCGCACCCTCATAAAACAAAAAGGGGGAGTGCGTGGTAGGCTCACCATGGCACAATTAGCAACGGCAGTATACACCAGAAATTATTTGATTGATAATGAACACGGCGTCACCCCCGCCATGAAACAGTTGCTAAGAAAGGTGGAGTCTCCTCCCCTATCTACCAACCAACAAAAATTGGCTACGAAAAACCAGCCACAGTATGGTGGAAAGATGAGGAGGGCCATTGGTATGGCCCCAGCCAGGTAGTAGTATGGGGAAAGGGATTTTTATGTGTCCAAGCAGGTGAAAGGACACGCTGGGTGCCCATCCGGTGGACCAGGACATGTGAGGACTCCACCACCAAGGAGAAGACGCCACCGACAGAAGAAGAGGAAGCAATACAACCGGACTCAAAGGGCACTGAGGATGGATAAGTGGTTGTGTTTTCTAGGGCTGCTAGGCAACCTCCAGGTCACGGCTGGGCACCCCTATTCCCATCTCTGAGTGACTAATGCTAGTGCTGTTGGCCATTATACCTATTGGATAGTTGTCCCGGGGTTTCCCATGACTCTCCCGGCAACTTGGTCAGGAGACGCTATAGAGTTGAAGATGAGCGGCTCTGCTCAATTGGTGTTGGGAGGAGATAAGGAAGGGGTCCCCGAGAAAACCCATAGTCTAAATAAAACCATGACTTGGCAGACCAAGCATCTTCCCATCTGCCTTACTAAAGGCCTACATGCATTATGTGCCCAAGTAAGGAATGATACTATAAGAGAAATTCCCCATGGACCACACTCTTCCTTGGGTCACGGGGACTATTTACATTTCAACATGATCTTCCACAATGTGTCCCATATGCACATCCAGGTCGGCCGGGCCTGGAACCATACATATTACTATGCTGTGGGAGGAGGCTGCAATAACACCAATACCATTTATAGCAACAAAATGGATGGCCCTTGTTCCTTGAAGGAAAGGCTAAATGCCACGGGCAGTTTCTCCTTTGGAGATGAGCTCCCTCACTCCCCCTTACCACCTTGCACCCCCTCACCAAATATGTTTGACATGGTTCAAGTGTGTTCCACAGGGCATGCCATAGGAGGACCACAGCTGAATGAAACGCAGGTATATTTTCTGGATGGATTCCCAGGACTTTATTTCGCTCTACCAGTACCACACATCTTAGACAACAAGACCACTGGGGTACAGCTACACCTATGGAAAGCCGCTGCTGCGTTTGGGAATGTGACTCACATGACAGACAATAGCGAGCCTTTGATAATGCAACCTTGCGAGGGTGGTGGTGGGAGTTATTGTTTGGGGGCAAGGGGTATACTTGCTCTGAAGGAGAGGAAAGGGGACACTGTAATACGTTCACGTTAAAGACACAGACTGTTCGAGATACGGACATGTTCCTGATATGTCCCTTCGCCAACATCACCTGGGGAGACGGACAATATAAGATACAATGTGCAAATGGGACATTAACCAACACCCTTAAACAGGACCAGATTGTTTCCAATAATACAAAGGTATTCCTTATGCAAGTTCCCCCGGTTACCTTTCTCCCGGTAGACACTCCTGAGCCGTTTGCAGACTCAGATTATCTTGTGGCCGTCCTTAAACGACCAAAAAGAGCTGTGGAGGTATCCGCCCTGGACATTATAGGACTGGTTGTCTCTGTAATAGAGCAAATAGAAATTTCTGCTATAACTAATCAAATTCATATCCTGGCGGGGGACCTCCAGAATTTCATGCAGGCAACTGCACAGGCATGGACGCTTCAGCAACAAATAAATAGAGAAGTGGCTATAGAGCTGGGTGCGCTCACCTCGGCAGTGCAAGCCTTGTCCACCCTGGTGAGGGTTGAGATGATTTTGGAGGGCCTGCCGTGTCATCAACGCTCTCCAACGACCAGCCTGTATGGCAGCACTAGCTAAAAATGCCAGTGAGCAGCTCGATTCGGCCATTAGGACACTAAATGAGCATCGCAACTTTGGTGAATATTTGGATAGGCTAGATCAGATTGTACGTGATATAAGGAATATCACTGATCAATATAAGGAAGATATGGAGAAGGAACATGGATTGCTCCCTGACTGGATCAATAATGTGGATTTTGGGCAATGGTTGCACCATTTGTTAATAGTTGGAGGTTTGATTGTTTTGGTCTCATCGATATGTTGTTTGTTGCCTTGTCTCATATCATTGCTGTTTAAAATATGGCGTTGGGCTTTAGAACAACTAAAGGCAGACATACTGATGTTAAAACAAAAAGGGGGAGTTGTCGGGGGTCGGTCCTAGACGCCTGAGCGGATAGGGACCTCCCCGGGAGTGAGGTTGGCCCAATCCTAGAATGACACAGTCCTCTTGAAGGAGCCGTGGCCTTCCGGGATTGGGCTATGTCACTTGCTCCTATTGGGTGGCAGGTCCCGCCCTCAGGGCGGGTTAGGATGACAGCCCGGAACAGACTCCCCATATAAGCCAACGTCCTGAGCTATTCGGGGGATCCCTCCGCACCTAATAAAGCATATGCCTCCTGAAGCAGTGTCCGTCTGAGTACCTCCTCGCTGATCCCCCGGGAGGGAGAATCCAGGGACGCCCAAAGCAGTTGCCCACTGAGAAGCTCACTTGGGGTCCGGACAGAAGAGATCCGGACAGAGCCACAGTGAGGATCACGCAGGACCTAGCTGCATCATCATTGAGGGATTGAAGGTCCTGGAACAATATATTTAGAAGAGTAGGGGGGTTTGGAATGCAGTCGAGAACCTACTTTCCCACAAAGATGAGCCTTCTCTTCCAGGGAAAAATATGGACATTGAACAAAATGGAAGAATTCCAAAAATTTCTGATGAAAAGACCAGAGATAAACAGAAAATTTGGACATCAAACAAGAGGTTCAAGAGACACATGAAAAGGACAAAAAAGGGGGGTGGTAAAAGGAAAAAAAATGCTATCCAGTAAGTTGTAACTGGCTATATCCCAGCATGGGGGAAAAAAGATTCTCATAAACCTTGAGAATTGTAACTCTAACACAGAGAATATACCTAGCCAGAAATGATGGGCATTCATGACCTATCCATGAGACTGCTATCTAAAGAGATGTAACTGGCTTTAACCCCACTTAGGAGAAAGGCTCTAATAACTCTCAGGAATTTTGACTCTATTCAATAGAATATACTGAACTAGAAGGGAAAGACAATCAGAATTTTTTTTTATGATTTAGAGAGAATGATCTAAAAAACACTACCCCCTTAAAAAGGGGGACGGGAAAGATACAGAAGGAGGGAGGGGACTGAATGGGGTAAAGCCCATTACACTAAGAGGTACACAAAAGCTACAGTAATAGAGGGGAAGAAGGGAGCAGATGAGTAACACCTGAATCTTCTTCCCATCAAACTTGGCTGAAAGTCAACCTACACATATTCAGTTAACTTATAAAACATCAAACCTTTCAAGTATTAAAAGGGGACAAGGGGAGGGGGGCGGAGAAAGGGAAGGAGAGTGGGGGGGGGAAAGGGGGAAATAGCAAAAGGAAGGGAAGGGTTTTCCCTTTTGGGAAAAAAGGGAAAGGGGAAATAAAGGGGAGGGGTGATATAGGAGGGCAAACACACTGAAGGGGATGGTATTCAGAAACAAAAGACTGGGGAATATGGATAAAGGGGCAGGAAGGGGAAAATATAAATAGAGGGAAGATAGCATGGTGGCCAATAAAGAATTAGTAATCATAACCTTGAATGTGCATGGGATGAACTCTCTCTTAAAATATAAGCAAATAGCAGAGTGGATTAAAAACCAGAATCCTACAATATGCTGCTTACAAGAAACTCATTTGAAGCAGAGAGATATAGATAGAGTAAAGGTAAAAGGTGGAAGGAAAATATATTTTGCTTCAGCTGAAGTAAAAAAAAATGCAGGGGTAACAATCCTTATCTCAGACAAAACAGCAGCAAAAAGAGATAGTGTTAAAAGAGATAAGGAAGGGCTCTTTATCCTCTTAAAAGGTACCATAGACAACAAAGTCATTTGAATACTGAATATATATGCCCCCAGTGCGAAAGCACCCAAATTCTTTGAGGAGAAGCTGAAAGAAGTACAGGAAGACATAGATAGCAAAACTCTACTAGTGGGAGACCTCAACCTCCTGCTCTCAGATCTAAATAAATCAAATCATAAAATAAACAAGAATGAAGTTAAGGAGGTAAATAGATTGTTAGAAAAATTGGATATGGTAGACTTATGGAGGAAACTGAATGGGGATAGGAAGGAATATATGTTTGCTCTGTAGTACATGGAACTTATAGAAAAATTGACCATGTACTAGGACAAAAAAACCTAATGATCAACTGCAGAAAGGCAGAAATAGTGAATATATCTTTCTCAGATCACAATGCAATACAAGTCATATGCAATACTGGTCCAAGGAGATATAGACCTAGAACAAATTGGAAACTGAATAAACTCATTTTAAAAAATGAATGGACCAAAAAATGAATTATAGAAAGAATTAACCATTTTATCCTAGATAATGATAATAATGAACAACATAACAAAACCTATGGAATTCAATGAAAGCGACTCTCGGGGGATATATTGTAGCTCTAAATGCTTATCTGAATAAATTGTAGAGACAAGAAATCAATGAACTAAATATGCAACTAAAAAATTTAGAGAAAGAACAAATCAAAAATCCTCAATTAAATACCAAATTAGAAAACCAAAAAATTAAAGGAGTAATTAATAAAATCCAAAGAAAAAAAAACTATTGAATTAATAAATAAAAACAAAGGTTGGTATTATGAAAAAACCAATAAAATTGATAAACCAATTGTCAATTTGATTATAAAAAGAAAGAAGAAAATCAAATTGCTAGTATCATAAATGAAAAAGGTGAACTCACCACCAATGAGGAGGAAATTAAAGTAATAATTTGAAAATATTTTGCCCAACTCTATGCCAATAAATTTGATGATCTAAGTGAAATGGATGAATATTTACAAAAATATGTTGCTTAGTTTAATTAAGAAGAGATTAAATACCTAAACAACCCTATCTCAGAAAAAGAAATTCAACAAGGCATCATTGAACTCCCAAAGAAAAAATCTCCAGGGCCTGATATTCTACCAAACATTTAAGGAACAATTGGTTCCAATTCTATATAAATTCTTTGGAAAAATACAGAAAGATGGAAGTCAGCCTAAATCTTTCTATGAAACCAATATGGTGCTGTTACCTAAACAAGGAAGAGTTAAAACACAAAAGGAAAATTATAGACCTATTTTCCTGATGAATATAGATGCAAAAATTTTAAATAAAATCTCAGCAAAATGATTACAACAAGTTGTCACCAGGATAATACATTATGATCATGTAGGATTTATTCATGGAATGCAGTGTTGCTTCAATATTAGGAAAACTGTTATTATACTCAATTATACCAACAACAAATCTATCAGAAATAATATGATCATATCAATAGATGCTGAAAAAGCTCTTGACAAAATATAGCATCCATTCCTATTAAAAACAATAGAGAGTGTAGGAATAAATGGACTGTTCCTTAAAATAATTAGCAGTATCTATCTGAAACCATCGACAAGCATTATATTCAATGGGGAGAGGCTAGAGGCATTCCCAATAAGATCAGGGGTCAAACAAGAGTGCCCATTATCACCACTACTATTCAATATTGTATTAGAAATGTTACCATCAGCAATTAGAGAAGAAAAAGAAATTGAAGGAATTAGAATTGGGAAGGAAGAGACAAAACTCTCACTATTCGCAGATGACCTGATGGTCTACCTAGAGAATCCCAAGAAATCATCTAAAAAACTAGTAGAAACAATTAGCAATTTTAGCAAAGTTGCAGGTTATAAAATAAACCCTCATAAATCCTCAACTTTTCAATATATGTCTAGCAAGATATAGCAGGAAGAGCTAGAAAGAGAAATCCCATTCCAAGTAACCTCAGACAGTAAAAAATACTTGGGAGTCTATTTGCCAAGACAGACTCAGAATCTTTTTGAAAACAATTATAAAACACTTCTCATACAAATTAAATCATATTTAAATAACTGGGCAAATATCAACTGCTCACGGATAGGTAGAGCTAATATAATAAAAATGACAATTCTACCAAAACTAAACTATCTGTTTAGTGCCCTACCAATCAGAATTTCAAAAAATTACTTTAGTGAGTTAGAAAAAAATTGTACCTAAATTCATATGGAGAAATAAAAAGTCAAGAATTGCCAGGAGCTTAATGAAAAAAAAATTGCAAAAGAAGGTGGTTTATCCCTACCTGATCTAAAATTATATTTTAAAGATCAGTCATCAAAACTGTTTGGTATTGGCTAAGAAATAGAGTGGTGGACCAGTGGAATAGACTGGGTGTAAAAGCAAGAAATGATTATAGTAATCTGCTGTTTGATAAACCCAGAGTCCTGTCATTGTGAGAAAAACTCCCTCTTTGAGGAAAAACTGCTGTGATAATTGGAAGTTAGTATGAAAGATACTTAGATTAGACCAATACCTAACACCCTTTACCAAGATAAGATCAAAATAGTTACAGGACTCAGACATAAAAAACAATACTATAAGCAAATTAGAAGATCGAGCACTAGTTTACCTGTCAGATCTATGGAAAGGGGAGCAGTTTATGACTAAGAAAGAGTTGGAGAACATCACTAAAAATCAATTAGATGATTTTGATTACATTAAATTAAAAAGCTTTTGCACAGATAAAACCACTGTAACCAAGATCAAAAGAAATGCAGTAAACTGGGAAACAATCTTTACAACTAATGATTCCAACAAAGAAGTCATTTCTAAAATATACAGAAAACTGAGTCATATTTTTAAAAACAAAAAGCCATTCCCCAATTGACAAATGGTCAAAGGATATGCAAAGGCAATTTACAGATGAGGAGATCAAAGCAATTCATAGCCATATGAAAAAATGCTCTAAATCATTAATTATTAGAGAAATGCAAATTAAAGCTTCTCTGAGGTACCACCTCACACCTCTCAGATTTGCCAATATGACCAGATAGGATAATAATCATTGTTGGAAGGGTTGTGGGAAATCTGGGACACTATTACACTGTTGGTGCAGCTGCTGCCCAAAGGGCAACAAAAATGTGCATACCCTTTGGCCCAGCAATACCACTACTGGGTCTATATCCTGAAGAGATGAAGAAAAAGGGTAAAAACATCACTTGTACAAAAATATTTATAGCAGCCCTGATTGTGGTGGCAAAGAATTGGAAATCAAGTAAATGTCCTTCAATTGGGGAATGGCTTAGCAAACTGTGGTATTTGTATGTCATGGAACACTATTGTTCTATTAGAAACCAGGAGGGATGGGATTTCAGGGAAGCCTGGAGGGATTTGCATGCACTGATGCTGAGTGAGATGAGAAGAACCAGAAAAACACTGTATACCCTAACAGCAACATGGGAGTGATGATCAACCTTGAAGGACTTGCTCATTCCATGAGTGCAACAATTGGGAG
Organism: Macrotis lagotis; assembly: GCF_037893015.1. Classification (NCBI taxonomy): domain Eukaryota; kingdom Metazoa; phylum Chordata; class Mammalia; order Peramelemorphia; family Peramelidae; genus Macrotis; species Macrotis lagotis. The sequence goes on from NC_133666.1 coordinate 350,568,731, forward strand.
CAATTTTGGGCTGTCTGCAAAGGAGAATGCCATCTGTGTCCAGTTAAGGAGCTGTGGAGTTTGAACAAAGTTCAAGGACTATTCCCTTTAATTTAGGGAAAAAAACAGATATCTCATTGTCTGATCTTGTTACCTCTTAGAATTCTTGTTTATTCTCTAAGGATATGATTTCTCTCTCATGACACCCAGTTTGGATCAAGGTACAACATGGAAACAAAGTAAAGACTGACAGATTGCTTTCTGTGGGGGGGTAGGGGGAGGGAAGTAAGATTGGGGGGAACATTATAAAACAACTAATATCTTTAATAATAAAATTAAGAAAAAAAGAAAAAACAGAAACACTATATGCAAGAGCACAACTTTTCACAATCTCTGAGTCAAAAGACTGAGAAATATAACTTTTTTTTGCAAGGTATTCTCTAGATTTCTTAAATTCTCTTAATAATCCTATAAATTCCAAACTCATTCAAAATTACCTTAAATTATTTTCCTTTTCAAATTATAAAAGTTTGCAAATCCTTCTTATCTGTATCAGTGCTATTCTAACTTCTCAATGCTCTAACTTAAAAGAACTTTCTATCCTCATTAACAAGATGATGTTCTGGAAATTGGAGATTCCTCACATTTTGAGATATTAAGGTAGCATGCACTAATCATTTACCTTTAATGTTTACCATTCCTTGTTCCCCCCAAATTTTTAAAATTTTATATATCTATATCTATATCTGTATCTGTATCTGTATCTATATCTATATCTATATCTATATCTATATCTATATCTATATCTATATCTATATCTATATCATCATCATACTAATTAAGAGCAGTCCAAAAAATAATTTTAGGGAAAATTTCAATTACTCCTAGGTCCCTTATAGTATAATTTGCCAAATCAATAAATAAAATTCTGTTAATCTCTCAGACCAGAAAAGAGACGATAGAAAATAAAAGAAAATTATAGAACCCCTTCTCCTACCAAAACAACATGATTCTCAGGAAAATCCCCTATTTTGGTGCCAATCATGAGTTTTTGAAAAAAAGATCTAATTTTGAAAAGAGAGAATGGAAAGAAGATTGGCCAATCAGAATACAGAGAACACAGGGCCTGTGAGACAATTGAGAGCTTCTTTCTGCCTGTATTTTAAAGCAAACACATGTAGACACATAAATGGAGTGAGAGAATTCAGAAGCAGAGAGGCCTCCAAAATCCAGGGTAACCCCACTCTGCTCTAACACTAGAGGGTCCCTTTTAACTTTATACAAAGACAAAAAAAAAACAGGATAACACCACCAAAGGTGACAAATCTTCCAAGAAACCAGAGAAAAATTCAGAGAACCTTCCATTTTTCACAATACATTTTTCCATTCAAAGGTTTTAATATCTAACACTTCTTGTGTATAAATTACTATAACCTTTGAGAAGGCGAAGAGCCACTCAAAAATCCCTCAGTCTAAGTGGAATATCCCCTATCCCCTATCAGTTTAGAGTAAACCAAATATCTTCAACAGCCCTAAGTCTTTTCTGTAAAGGTAGTCTCTTTTTTTTTAAATCCTCAATCATCCCATTATTTTTTGTAATAATCAAATTATGTATTTTAAAATGAACCTGATTATCTTGTTTTTTTGAAATTAAACAGAATTTTTAAATATTTAACATTTCATTTTATCAAGTCTCCATGAAACAATTCTCTCTCTCTTATCTACTGCTTTTCCTTAATTCCTCTCTCAGTTAACCTCAAGATCTAGATAAGCAAGCCATGAGCAAACAAGTTGTCTGATCTCTTAGTCCCATTGCCTCCTTCTTTTTCAGGCAGTTTTAGCCCTGCCTGTTGCTGTGCCTGTAAACTATACACAATTTGATTATTTACTCCTGCCCATGGGCAATGCTAGAGAGCATTTCACATGTTATTCTTAACCCTGCTGCTTCATTTCTTTTAACCTGACTAGTAGAATTCTCAAAAAAATCAGTTTTCCATATTAAGTCATCTCCTGGTATAAAAGTAGTTTTTGCTCTCATGGTCCAATCTTCTGAGGCTAATATTTGTCTAATATTCAATCATAGTCATAATATATGGACTGTTGTTATCATATGTGCTTGTCATTGATTTTAATTCTCTAAATGTTTTAAAATCTAAATTATAGTATTCTCTCAAAACAATTCCTGAAATCTTCAGATCAGGTCTCTCAGGTATAAGAAAAGAGAATAATGACTCTCTCATGTCCCATGGAATCTTCTCTCCCTTATCTATTGCTTTTGAGTGGCTATTTGAACAATATTCATATGCCCCTTATTTTTGGTAACATTTTCTTCTTGAGACCGTAAAGGAGCAGAAGGAGGGTTATTAGAGTTAGGAGGTGGAGCTGGCTAGGGAGGCACCACCTCCAGAAGCAGCAGCAGCTGCTGTGGCAGCCTGAATGGGTGGGGCCAAGCCTCCAGGAGAGACTCAGTACAAGTTCCTAAAGTGGAATGGCGAGGAGGCTTCTCATAGGAATGTACTGCCCTGCCACCTTGGCCTCCACACCCCTCCTTCCACCTGGAGGCAGGCATGTATCTAGAGGTGGCTTTGGAGGTAAAAGCCACCGTTCTTTTTTAATGTTATCTTCCTGCTGAACAGCTTGAACATCTACATCAACTTTTAATATACTCTGAACCAAAGGAACATCTCCAGGTAGAGTCAGGCAGAGTTTTAAAATATTGCCCAATGATAGTACTCCTGTAGGAAATGCCTCCTGACCTTTCTGTTTAAAATATTCACTCATCTGTTTCCCCACAGTTTCCCATTTTTCAATACTTAATACTCTTTCTGGAAACCAAGGACAACATTTTTGTACACATTCACTAAATTCTTCCAATTATTTTGTTGTTATTAACAAGCCTCTTTCTTTAACTATCTGCTTTAGCACTTTCAAATAATGTCCTCTATCCTTCGATTGTCTCTGTCTCATTTTAATGCTCTCTGTTTTAGACCTGATGAAAAAATTATTTACCTTAATTGCCTGCTGTCCCTTTATGAATGCCCTTTTGACCCACAGGTGTCCAGACATTATCTTTCCTTTCAAGACTGAGTCCCCTCCAAGTCCATCAGTCTGTCCATCCTTCAGTCCCCATTCAGGCATCAACTATAGCCCGCAATAGCTCTGGTGTGGGTTTGGACATGAATTTCCAAGAGTCAGGTCAGATAGACAAACATATCCAAACACAAAAGGCTGGGAAATGAAAATATACCAACCTTATTTTTGGAAACTCAGACTTTTATAGCAAAAACTTACCTCAGGAATGACCGGTTAAAGGAGACCCAGTTTTACAAGTTCCTGGGTAAATTTACAATATTTGTTCTTAGAAAAATGCATACTTCTCTAGCAAAGAAACAAACATCCTGGAGGCACAGATTATCCTAGGTCAGGGTTCACTGGTGAGCTGGATCCATACAATGAACAATAATCCATACAGACCTTTGATGAAGATCACCAAGGATATGTGAATATCACTCCCTGGGGAGGGCCCTCTATGGTATAATAGGTAGAGAACCTTCCTTTAGATTTATTCATCAATTCTCTTGACATTTTGGATCTTTTGCTCTCCAGGATAATGTTTTTCCTAGTTTTTATGGATTGGTTTGGCACAAAATAAGTAGGCAATTTATTTTATCATTTTTAATATAATAGCTTAGCTTACACTTGAGCAATTGAAGTTTTTTCCACATATTTTCGTGTGATTTTGTGTAAAAATGGTTTTGTGATTGAAATCTTATGGTTCCTGGATTTGTCTTGGCAAATAGTCTTGCAAATATTTTTATTACTTACAATTTTTTGATTGGAATTTCTCTTTGCCTTGCAAGTGAACCTTGCTAAATAATAGGTTTTTTCTTATAAGCAACTTTTCTTCTATTTCATTTCATTTTATGAGTGATTTCATTTTATTCATATTTATAATTATTGCAGTTAACTGAATTTCCCTACATTCAATTTTCCCCTTGCTTACTCTTCCCTCTCCCTTAAATTTATACTGTTCCTCCTAGTTATTGTTCTACTTCAGGTCACCATCTTCTCCAGTTTTCCCCTTTATCCTCATGGCCTTTATTCTCATGCCTTTCCTTTTACTCCAAACCCTGGTTTCACCAGGGCAAAGAACAAGATTGGGATAAAACTACTGCATAGGCAAAACCTGGACATAAAGGAGGAAATAAACCTCTGCAAATGCAAGGTCTGGACTCTGTAGAAAATATCTTGACCAAGGACAAGCCAGGGATCAGACTATAGTCCTAGCATAAAAAGCTTGAATTTTTACTCCCTATAATCAAGGAGCAGAGCCAAAACAACAAAGATAAGCAAAGAACTAATAGAAAATTACATTGCAGACAAAGATGATTACATTGTCATGACAAAAGAAATCAGTGAAAAATTACTCACAGGAGAAGGTTCAAAAGAGTCTATGAACTGGAGTCAAATCCAAAAGCCCATAGAAGAGCTTAAGAAATTAAAAACAAAAGAAGAGAGGAAGAAAAAAATGGAAAAAAGAAATGAGAGTCATGCAAGAAAATTATGAAAAAATTACAAAAGAAATCAGCTCTTTTAAAAGAAAAAATAATCAGCTGGAAAAGTCAGTACAAAAGTTAGTTGAAGAAAATAAAATCTTAAAAATTAGAATTGACAAATAGGACCAATGAATCTATGAAACTAAAAGCTTCCATGAAACAAAATTAAAAAGCTAAAACAAATTTAAGAAAACAAAGTACCTTTTAGGAAAAGCAAATGACCTGGAAAATAGATGCAAGAGAGATAATCAAATCAAAAAAATAGAAAAACTAGAAGCAAATGAAAAATACCTCATCAACAAAACCACTGACATCGAGAATAGATTGAGGAGGGGCAACCTGAAAATTATAGGACTTCCTGAAGTCATTGAAGAGGGAAAAAAAGCCTGGACTTAATATTACAGGATCTAGTGATGGAAAACTGCCCTGATATCATGGAATCGGAGGGCAAAGTAGTTATTGAAAGACTACATCGATGCCCACCAGAAAAACATCCTAAAATGAAGACACCAAGGAATGTTGTGGCCAAACACCAGAACTATCAGATCAAAGAGAAATCCTGAAAGCAGCCAGAAAGAAAGAATTTAAATAACAAGGAGCCACAGTGAGGATCACGCAGGACCTAGCTGCATCATCATTGAGGGATTGAAGGTCCTGGAACAATATATTTAGAAGAGTAGGGGGGTTTGGAATGCAGTCGAGAACCTACTTTCCCACAAAGATGAGCCTTCTCTTCCAGGGAAAAATATGGACATTGAACAAAATGGAAGAATTCCAAAAATTTCTGATGAAAAGACCAGAGATAAACAGAAAATTTGGACATAAACAGGAGGTTCAAGAGACACATGAAAAGGTTAAAAAAAAGGGAGGGGGCAGTAAAAGGAAAAAAAATGCAATCCAGTAAGTTGAAACTGGCTATATCCCAGCATGGGGGGGGGGGGGAGGAAAGCAACTCTCATAAATCCTGAGAAAAGTAAATCTAACAGAGAGTATATACCTAACCAGAAATGATGGACATCCATGACTTATCCATGAGAATGCTATCTAATGGGATGTAACAGGCTTTAACCCCACTTGGGAGAAAGACTCTAATAACTCTCAGGAATTTTGACTCTATTCAATAGAATATACTGATCTAGAAGGGACAGACACTCAGAATTTTCTATGACCTAGATAGAATGATCTAAAAAAATACACTACCTTCCTAAAAAGGGGGGCAGGAAAGAGACAGGAGGAGGGAGGGGATTGAATGGTACAAATCTCATTACACTAAGAGGTACAAAATACCTATGGTAATAGAGGGGAAGAAGGGAGTGGATGAGAAAAAACAGAATATTCTTCTCATCAGACTTGACTAAAAGTCAACCTACACATGCTCAGTTAACTTATAAAACATCTAACCTTTCAAGTAATAAAAGGGGAAAAGGGGAGGTGGGGATGGAGAAAGGGAAGGGGAGTGGGGGAAATAAGGGGAAATAACAAAAGGAAGGGAAGGGAAAAGGGAAAAAGGGAAAGGGGAAAGAAAGGGGAGGGTGTGATATAGGAGGGCAAATACACTGAAGGGGGTGGTATTCAAAAACAAAATACTGGAGAATATGGATAAAACGGGGGAAAGGGGAAAATACAAACAAAGGGAAGAAAGCACAGAGGGCGATAAAGAATTAGCAATCATAACCTTGAATCTGAATGGGATGAACTCTCCCTTAAAATGTAAGCAAATAGCAGAGTGGATTAAAAACCAGAATCCTACAATATGCTGCTTACAAGAAACTCATTTGAAGCAGACAGATACATATAGAGTAAAGGTAGAAGGTTGGAGCAAAATATATTTTTCTTCAGCTGAAGTAAAAAAAGCAGGGGTAGCAATCCTTATCTCAGACAAAGCAGCAGCAAAAATAGATAGCATTAAAAGAGATAAGGAAGGAAACTTTATCCTCCTAAAGGTTACCATAGACGATAAAGTCATTTCAATATTGAATATATATGCACCCAGTGGGACAGCACCCAAATTCTAAGAGGAGAAGCTGAAAGAATTACAGGAAGACATAGACAGAAAAACTCTACTAGTGGGAGACCTCAACCTCCCTCTATCAGATCTAGATAAATCGAATCATAAAACAAACAGGAAAGAAATTCGGGAGGTAAATAGATTGTTAGAAAAATTAGATATGGTAGACTTATGGAGGAAACTGAAAGGGGATAGAAAGGAATATACCTTTTTCTCGGCAGTACATGGAACTTATACAAAAATTGACCATTTACTAGGGCATAAAAACCTAATGATCAACAGCAGAAAGGCAGAAATACTGAATACGTCTTTCTCAGATCATAATGCAATAAAAGTCATATGCAATCTTGGGCCAAGGAGATATAGAACCAGAACAAATTGGAAACTGAATAACCTCGCTTTAAAAAATGAGTGGACCAAAAAACAAATTATAGAAAGAATTAACCATTTTATCCTAGATAATGATAATGATGAAACAACATACTGAATCCTATGGGATTCATTCAAAGCAACTCTCAGGCGATATATTATAGCTCTAAAGGCTTATATGAATAAATTGGAGAAAGAGGAAATCAATGAACTAAACATGCAATTAAAAAAATTAGATAAAGAGTAAATAAAAAATCCCCAATCAAGTACCAAATTAGAAATTCTAAAAATTAAAGGAGAAATTAATAAAATCAAAAGCAAAAAAACTATTGAATTAATAAATAAAACCAAAAGTTGCTATTATGAAAAAAACCAATAAAATTGATAAACCTCTGGTCTGAATTTGATTAAAAAAAAGAAAGAAGAAAACCAAATTGCTAGTATCATAAATGAAAAAGGAGAACTCACCACCAATGAGGAGGAAATTAAAGTAATAATTAGAAATTATTTTGCCCAACTTTATGCCAATAAATTTGATAATCTAAGTGAAATGGATGAATATTTACAAAAATATAAGTTGCCCAGTTTAAATGAAGAAGAGATTAAATACCTAAACAATCCTATCTTAGAAAAAGAAATTCAACAAGCCACTATTGAACTCCCTAAAAAATTCTCCAGGGCCAGATGGATTCACAAGTGAATTCTACCAAAAATTTAAGGAACAATTGTTCCAATCCTATATAAACTCTTTGGAAAAATAGGGAAAGATGGAACTCTGCCTAACTCTTTCTATGAGACCAACATGGTACTGTTACCTAAACCAGGAAGAGTTAAAACAGAGAAGGACAATTATAGACCTATTTCCTTGATGAATATAGATGCAAAAATCCTAAATAAAATCTTAGCAAAACGACTACAAGTCATTGAAAGGATTATACATTATGATCAAGTAAGACTCATTCCAGGAATGCAGGGATGGTTCAATATTAGGAAAACTGTTAGTATAGTCAATGATATCAACAGCAAACCTATCAGAAATCATATGATCATATCAATAGATGCTGAAAAAGCTTTTGACAAAATACAGCATCCATTCCTATTAAAAACAATAGAGAGTGTAGGAATAAATGGACTGTTCCTTAAAATAATTAGCAGTATCTATCTGAAACCATCGACAAGCATTATATTCAATGGGGAGAGGCTAGAGGCATTCCCAATAAGATCAGGGGTCAAACAAGAGTGCCCATTATCACCACTACTATTCAATATTGTATTAGAAATGTTAGCATCAGCAATTAGAGAAGAAAAAGAAATTGAAGGAATTAGAATTGGGAAGGAAGAGACAAAACTCTCAATATTCGCAGATGACCTGATGGTCTACCTAGAGAATCCCAAGAAATCATCTAAAAAACTAGTAGAAACAATTAGCAATTTTAGCAAAGTTGCAGGTTATAAAATAAACCCTCACAAATCCTCAACTTTTCTATATATATCTAGCACAAAACAGCAGGAAGAGCTAGAAAGAGAAATCCCATTCAAAGTAACCTCAGACAGTGTAAAATATTTGGGAGTCTATTTGCCAAGACAGACTCAGAATCTTTTTGAAAACAATTATAAAACACTTCTCACACAAATTTAATCATATTTAAATAACTAGGCAAATATCAACTGCTCATGGATAGGGAGAGCTAATATAATAAAAATGACAATTCTACCAAAACTAACTATCTGTTTAGTGTCCTACCAATGATAATTCCAAAAAATTACTTTAATGTGTTAGAAGAAATTGTAAGTAAATTCATATGGACAAATAAAAAGTCAAGAATTGCCAGGAGCTTAATGAAAAAAAAATATGCAAGCAAAGGTGGCTTAGCACTAGCACTAAAATTATATTATAAAGCAGCAGTCATCAAAACTCTTTGGTATTGTCTAGGAAATAGAGTGGTGGACCAGTGGAATAGACTAGGTGTAACAGCAGGAGAGGATTATAGTAATCTGCTGTTTGATAAACCCCAAAGAGTCTGGCCATTGGGATAAAAATTCCCTCTTTGATAAAAAACTGCTGGGATAATTGGAAATTATTATGGAAGAAATTTAGATTAGACCAACACCTCACACCCTTTACCAAGATAAGATCCAAATGGTTACAGGACATAGACATAAAAAAAACAATACTATAAGCAAATTAGAAGATCAAGGACTAGTCTACCTGTCAGATCTGTGGAAAGGGGAGCAGTTTATGACTAGGGAAGAGTTGGAGAACATCACTAAAAACCAATTAGATGATTTCAATTACATTAAATATTAAATTAAAAAGCTTTTGCACAGATAAAACCAATGTAATCAAGATCAAAAGAAAAGTAGTAAATTGGGAAACAATCTTTACAACTAATGATTCCAACAAAGGAGTCATTTCTAAAATATATAGAGAACTGAGTCATATTCTTAAAAACAAAAAGCCATTCCCCAATTGACAAATGGTCAAAGGATATGCAAAGGCAATTTACAGATGAGGAGATCAAAGTAATCCATAGCCATATGAAAAAATGCTCTAAATAATTAATTATTCAAGAAATGCAAATTAAAGCTTCTCTGAGGTACCACCTCACACCTCTCAGATTGGCCAGACTGACCAGGAAGGATAATGATCATTGTTGGAAGGAATGTGGCAAATCTGGGACACTATTACACTGTTGGTGGAGCTGTGAACTCATCCAACCATTCTGGAGAGCTATTGGGAACTATGCTCAAAGGACAACAAAAATGTCCATACCCTTTCACCCAACAATACCACTACTGGGTCTATTTCCTGAAGAGATGAGGAAAAAGGGTAAAAACATTACTTGTACAAAAATATTTATAACAGCCCTGTTTGTGGTAGCAATGAACTGGAAATCCAGTAAATGTCTTTAAATTGGGAAATGGCTTAGCAAACTGTGTTATATGTATGTCATGGAATACTACTGTTCTTTAGAAATCAGGAGGGACGGGATTTCAGGGAAACCTGGAGGGATTTGCATGAACTGATGCTGAGTGAGATGAGCAGAACTAGAAAAATACTGTACACACTAACAGCAACATGGGAGTGATGTTCAACGTGGAAGGACTTGCTCATTCCATCAGTGCAACAATTGGGAACAATTTTGGGCTGTCTGCAAAGGAGACTACCTTCTGTATCCAGATAAGGAGCTGTGTAGTTTGAGCAAAGTTCAAAGACTATACCCTTTAATTTGGAAAAAATATCAAGATATCTTATTGTCTGATCTTGTTACCTCTGAGAATTCTGTTCCCTTTAACGATATGATTTCTCTCTCATCACAACCAAATTGGATCAAGATAAAATATGGAAAAAAGTAAAGACTGACAGAGTGCTATCTGTGGGGTGGGGGTGTGGGAGGCAAGCAAGATTGGGGGAAAATTTTAAAACTCAAATAATATCTTTAATAAAAATAAAAAGTAAATAAATAAAAAGAGATAATTTGTGAATCATCAGACTATCAGAAAACATAGATCAAAAAAATAAAGGACCTTGAAGGGGTGGATAAGTGGTGCAGTGGAGAGAGCACCAGCCCTGGAGTCAGGAGTACCTGAGTTCAAATCCAGCCTCAGACACTTAATAATCACCTAGCTGTGTGGCCTTGGGCAAGTCACTTTACCCCATTACCTTGCAAAAACCTAAAAAAAAATCCTTGAAAACATCAAGCAGAAAATTATCAGGAAAAATTGCTCAATTTTAATAAAAAAAATCAGACAATATAGTAGTTGAAAAAATATACAGAACCTCTCCAGGTGGAGACCCCAACATAAAAACTCTAATGGCTGCTCTAGCCAAATTCTAGAACTCTCAAATAAAGAAGAAAACACTACAAGTAACAAAAGGAAACAATTTAAAAGCAAAGGAAACGCAATAAACATAGAAGAACCAGAGGACTTGGAATACCATATACCAGTGGATAAAGAACCTGGTATTATAACCAAAAATTTACTACCCTCAAATACCAGAACTGAACAGGGAATTCAGTTGCCAAATACATGACTCAAGTGATGCATAAAAATGTCAATAAAATGGAGGAGAGAAAGTAAAACAAAACAAAAGAAATGTTAGTTAAGACCAACACATTGTTTACAAGTTTAAAAAGGGAAGATATAACATTTACAACTTTTGAGAATTTTGCTTCTCTTAGGATAAGTGAAGAATATAATTGAAGAGACTGTACTTAGTGGATATGGGTATGATTGGATACTGTCTCTCCATTGAAGAGGTCCAAGAAGACATAATAGTTTGATAAAAAAAAAAGTCTTAATAAAAATCTGGGTTATTTATTCTAAATTTAAATGTCTCATTTTCCTTGACCTACTTTAATTCTGCTTTACTGACAAAGCCTAGCACTTTCTCTGATGTCAGTAGCATAAGCTGGGAATTCCTTTATCATTATCTCCCATAACTTGTAATTAATTGTTAAGCCCTTAAATGATACCTTCAGAGTTTCCTAATTCTTAGAGCACTTTGAGTCTATTATAGTCAATTAAATCAGGGTGAAATTTAATCCATAATTTACTTTAAAAATGTTTAAGTATGTGTGTTGGGGGGGGGAAGATATGTGTGAGAATATATACTTGGTGGGGAGGGTGAACCAGCTCATGAATTTATTTGGCTTTGGATAATACATTGGCTCATTACCATTTTGAGTCCTTGGAAGGTCTTTGAAAAGGGGGCAAGGTAAAATTTGTTTGTGGTTTGATATAATTTAGGACTCTTGAAAAGTGTACTTCTAATGAGACATAAGGGGATGGGTATTTAGTGACTTTGAGCCAATGCTGCTTATCAAACAATCAAGCAATCTGTAATGGTAATTTTATAACACTTTGAACTTATCCATCAATTAATTCATCAAGCTGTGATTGATGATACATGATTAAAAGTATTTAAGTGATAAATAGCACCAGTGGAGAGACACAAAGATTTCTAATTTTAGAGGGTAAGAAGGGAGAGTGTGAACATTGAGTGAATTCTTTTCAATAGATTTGACCCATAGAGGGAATAAGATACATTCCCACTTGAATTTAAAAATCTATCCTACTCTAGAAGGAAGGGGGAGGAGGGAAGGGCAAGATAAGGGAAGAAGGGACTGATAAAAGGGAAGGCCAAGGCAAAAGTGAAAAATAAACTGAAAATTAAATTTAGAAAAAAAGTTATGGGGAGAAAGGGAGTAAATCTTTGATGAGGAAGAATAAGAGAAAAGGAAAGAACAAATATAAATGGTGAAAGATAGCATGAAGGGAAATTCATAATTGGTAATCTTAATTGTAAATGTGAATGGAATGAACTGTCTCACAAAATGGAAGCAGATTGGAAAATGGATGAAAATCCAGAATTCTACAAGATGTTATAAGAAACACATTTGAAGCAGAGAGGTACACATAAGGTAAAGTAAAAACAAAAAATCAGGGGTAGCAATCCTGATCTCAGATGAAGCCAAAGCAAAATATATTTCATTGAAAGGGAAAAGGAAGAAAACTATATCTTCCTAAAAGGCACAATAGTTAATGAAGCTATGTCATTATTAAGCATGTATGTACCTAGTGTTATAGCATCCAAATTCCTAGAGGAAAATCTAAGTGAATTACAGAGTCATAGATAGCAAATTTTTAATAATGGGGGACATGAACCTTCCTTCCTTAGAACTAGAAATATCTAACCACAAAATAAACAAGAAGAAACTTAAGAAGGTAAATGGAATCTTAGAAAACTTAGATATGATAGACCTCTGGGGAAAACTGAATGGGGATTGAAAAAAATATACCTTTTTTCTCTGCAGTACATGGCATCTATACCAAAATTGAACATATACTAGGGACCAAAAACCTAATAATCAAGTGCAGATAGGCAGAAATAATATATATATATATATACTTCTTATACCATGATGCAATAGAATTTACATGAAATAAAATACATGTTACAGAAATATAAACCAAAAAGTAATTGGAAATTGAGTAACATTATTTTAAATAATGGATCAAACAGCAAATCATACAAATAATCAATAATTATATCCTAGAAAGTGAAAATAATGAGATATCATATCAAAATGTTTGGGATAGAGGCAAGGCAGTTTTTAGGGGTTTACAACTTTAATTACTTAAATGAATAATAAATAGAAAGAAGAGATCAATGAATTAAGTTTGCAACTAAAAATAATGAAAACAGATCAAATTAAAGAGCCCAATTAAATATCAAATGAAACATTCTGAAAATCAAGAAAGATAAAAAAATAGAAAGCAAGAAAGCCATTGATCTAATAAATAAAACTAAGAGTTGATTTTATGAAATCATCCATAATATAGGTAAACCTTTGGTTATTCTGATTTTATAAAAAAGAAAGAAGAGTGTGAAATAACTAGCAAATAAAGAAGAAATTAAAGGGATAATTCAGAACTAATTAGCTCAACTGTATGCCAATTAGTTTGATAACCTGAATGAAATGGCTGAATATTTGCAAAAATACAAACTGCCCAGATTAACCAAAGAGGAAATAAATTAAATAACCCCATTTCAGAAAAGGAAATTTAAAAAACCATTAATAACTCCCTAAGAAATAACCTCCAAGTCCAGATAGATTTTCAACTGAATTCTTTTTTTTTTAGTTTTTTTTTTTGCAAGGCAAATGGGGGTTAAGTGGCTTGCCCAAGGCCACACAGCTAGGTAATTATTGAATGTCTGAGACTGGATTTGAACCCAGATACTCCTGACTCCAGGGCTGGTGCTTTATCCACTGCGCCACCTAGCTGTCCCTTGCAACTGAATTCTACCAAATATTTAAGAAACAATTTCTATTCTACAAACATTATAGAAAAAATAGGGAAAGAACTTCTGCCTAATTCCTTTTATGACATCAACATGATGTCAAGAACCGAAACAGACAAAGAAAATTATAGACCAATTTTCCTAATGAACATTGAAGCAAAAATCTTAAATAAAAATTTAGCAATGAAATTACATTAAGTTATTACTAGGATGGTATGCCATGATCAGGTAGGATTTATACCAGGTAGGCAGGAATGATTAAATATCATGAAAATACTCAGTATAATTGAACATATCAATAGCAAAACACCAACAGAAATCTTATGATTATCTCAATAAATGCTGAAAAAAGCCTTTGATAAAAGTACAATATATTTCTTGTTTTTAAAAAAAGCACTAGAAAGTTTAGGAATAAATGAAGTTTTCCTTAAAATGATAAGTAGTATCTATCAGTAACCATGACCAAATATTAAATATGATGTGATAAACTCCAATAAGACTGGGGTGAAACAATGATGCCTATTATCACTAATAGTATAGGATTAGAAATGTTAACTGTAGCATTAAGAGAAGAAAAAGAAATTAAAAGAATCAGAATTGACAGTGAGTCTACAAAGACTTAAGTCTCTGCAGATTATATGGTGGTATAATAGAAACCTTGAGAAAATGATCTTAAAAAACTCCTTGAAATAATAACAAATTCAGCAAGGTAGCAGGATATAAAATAAAATCACATAAATCAATAACCCTTCTGTATAGGAACAGTAATTCCATTTAAAGTAACTGTAAGAAACATTAAATGTTTGGGAATCTATCTTCCAAGACAAACCCAGAAAGTATATGAACATAGTTATAAGCCCTTCTCATATAAATAAAGTCAGATTAAATAATTGGGATGATGTCAATTGCTCATGGTAAGTTGGAGCAAATAAGATAAAGATGACAATTCTCCCCAAATTAAAATTTTTATTCAATGCTATACCAATCAAACTACCAAATAATTATTTTACTGAACTAAAAAAAATAGTAACAAAATTCATCTGGAGCAACTGGAATAGCAAGGTAATTGCTGAAATAAAAAAGGTAAGGAATGGGACTTAGTTCTACCAGATCTAAAAACTATACTATAAGGTGGCAGCCATCAAAACTAGCTGGTATTACTTAAGAAATAGATGAATAGATCAGTTGATTAGGATATATTAGAAAGAAATAATAGTAAATATCTACAGCAATCTACTGTTGGTTAAACACAAAGACATTAACTTCTGTGATAAGAACTCTCTATTTGACAAAAAATATTGGAAAAACTGGAAAATAGTATGGCAAAAACTTGACATAGCACCACATTTCACACCTTAAACCAAAATAAGTTCAAAATGGATACCGGATTTAGTCATAAATTGTGACACCATAGATCAGTTAACTCTGCAGATAGATTCCCAAACATTTAATGTTTCTTACAGTTACTTTAAATGGAATTACTGTTCCTATACAGAATGGTTATTGATTTATGTGGTTTTATTTTATATCCTGCTACCTTGCTGAATTTGTTATTATTTCAAGGAGTTTTTTAAGATCATTTTCTCAAGCTTTCTATTATACCACCGTATCATCTGCAAAGACTTAAATCTTTGTAGATTCGTTGCCAAATACTCTGTTATATCTATGGAAAGGGGATAAATTTATGAACAAACAATAATTAGAGGACACTATAAACAGAAAAATAAATGATTTAGATTATATTAAATTAAAAGGTTTTGCACTAATAGAATCAATGGTGATAAAATTAGAAGGAAAACAAAATTGGGAAACAGTTTTCACAGCTAGGGTTTTCTGATAAAGGTCTCATTTCTAAAATATATAGAGAATTACATCAGATTTATAAGGTTGCCAATCATTCCCCCATTGATAAATGGTCAAAGAATATGAACAGACAGTTTTTAAATGAAGATATTAAAGCTGCATGTAATTATATGAAAAAATACTCCAAAACATAATTTATTAGAGAAATGCAAATTAAAACATCTGTGAAGTATTACCTCACACCTATCAGATTGGCTAAGATGATAGAAAGAGAAAATGAAAAATATCTGAAGAGATGGTGGGAAGAAAAGTGCATTAATGCATTGCTTTTGGAGTTCTGAAGTGATCCAACCATTCTGGAGAGCAATATGAAACTATACCCAAAAGCACTTAAAACCAATCACACCCTTAACTGAACAATTTAATTTCTAGGCCTATATTCAGTAGAAATCATAAAAAATGGTAAAAGTCTCATATGTTCCAAAATATTCTTAGCAGCTCTTCTTGTTATGACAAAGAAATTTAAATTGAGGGGATTCTCATCAATTTGGGAATGGTTGAAAAATTTGTTATATGAATATTATGGAATACTATTGTTCTATTAGAAACCATAAATGGTTGGACTCTGGAAGCATGGAATGAAATATAGGATCTGATACTGAGCAAACAGGACCAAGAAAACATTCTACATACTAACAACATTGTGAGCTGATCAACTTTGATGGGTACAGTTCTTCAGTCCAGAGAGCTAGGACAACTCTTTTAAACAAGCTATGGACAATGCTATCCTCATTCAGAAGAAGCAAACAAAACAAAACAAAACAAACAATAAATCTTCAGAATCTGAAGAACGATACATTCATTTAAAAAAATATTATGCTCTTCTTTCCCTTAATTTAATTCCACTGCTGGTGAGGAAGAAGAGGAAGAAGGAGGAAAGGTTTGCAACTCTGGATGGTGACTAGATAGAGCTAGGGGAAATAGGATGCAGGAATGACTGATTCCAACCAATGGAAGAGAATGAGGCAGTAAGCTCCTGAGAAAGGGAAGATGGTGATGTCCAGTGTTTCCAGGAAGGGTGGAATAGCTCTGGATCAAGAGAAGGAAGTAGATGCAGGAGAATAGAACCAACTTGGGGACCAAAAGGCTCAATTGTTAACTAGACAGCAGCCACATCAGTCTCAAGCACAGCTTGAGAGCTACCAGGGATACCTGTGGGAAGAGGCCTCACTGTTCACTGTGACAGGGGCACCTCTCTCTCAGCAGCAAGGCAGAGGCAAGAAGGAGGCCAAATGGGGTGGAGGCAGCCAGAGGTGACAAAGCAGAACAGAAAGGTGGAGACAAAAAGAGAGGAGTTAGAAAGACCCCATGAAGATCTTGGCAGGGGCTATTTTGCACGCTGAGTAAAACAAGACCAGTAGAACTAACAGGGTGAAGAAAAAGATGAACACTTTGATGACACAATGGTTGATTTAATACTTATAATTGTGATATACATTTTAAAATCTCAAGAGACTGTCTCTGAGCTTTTTCACTTACTTTGGAGACTTTTACTTTTCTTTGGGCTGAAGGAAGAGCTTTTTTATGGAGTCTCAGAAGGAAAAGTTTGCTTTGAGATGAAGGTTACAGAGAAATTAAGATCCCAGTGAGGTATTTCTTTGTTTTCTTTTCTTTTTTGTCAAGTCAATGGGTTTATTTGATTTGCCCAAGGTCACACAGCTAGGTAATTATTACGTGTCTCAGGCCAAATTTGAACTCAGGTCCTTCTGACTCCAGGACCAGTGCTCTATCCACTGTGCCATCTAGCTGCCCCACAGTGAGGCATTTATATAGATGAAGTGGAGATTGTTTGGTTATGTGTGACCAGTGGACTGCTACTTGAAGAAGAAGTTTCTTATAGGTATTCTCTAAAACAAATAACAAATGCAACTATGAGACAAAATTCTGACTATGGGGAAAAGTTTGATGTAATTAATGTGATTCATGTTTTTCTTGTTTTGAAGGTGAAGAAGTGTATTTTTCCTTTGCAAAGAATGGACAAGATCTCAGTGTTGCTTTGAAAATAAGGAAGTTCTTACTGGACAATCCTTTGTTCCCCTCTCTGTGCAGATGAATTTAATTTTGGTCAAAAGAAAGAGTTATGTTTACCAATATCTGAAGGATATATATACTTTCATCCAGCATGAGCTCTTAGAGGATTGGCTTAGTGGGTCAAAAAGAACCAAATGAGAAGAAAGATTATGAATTTGTGATGATGACTGTCTTATCAGGAGCTGGAAAATCTACTTGAGTCATTAAGCATGCAGTAGAATATACTAATAAATACTGATAAATACATTCTTGGAACAAAGACTTTTATGGATGAAATGATGGTGGCAGGTTTTAAGAGACACATAGTTGATACTGGAAAATTCAAGATACTATTATAGAGAGACCCACAGTGTCTTGGAAAATTCATTGATATAGTTGTTAGAAAGATGGGAACTTAATTCTGGATCAGACAACTGTGTCAGAAGCTTCCCAGAGGAGATTAAAGTGCCTATTAGCAGACTCTCATTTTGTAATTTGCCCAAAAGATGAAGACTACAAGTACAGAACAGAAAAGAAGGCAGAGGTAAATGGGAAAGATCTCCCAGAACATGTGGTTCTCAGAATGAAAGGAAACAACACTGCCAGAGGTAGCTGAGTGTTTTGATGAGATTGCAAAGTTTTTGGAGCAGTATAAGGAAGAAAGTAAAAAAAAAAATCTTCCTCCAATAAAGAAATAGAATACTAGTTCAAAGAAAAGCCATAAGAATGAGTGGTAAAAACCAGTTGATTAAAGAGGTTCTCCTGGAAATCATTGTGGTTTTAATAGGACAGGAAATATGCCATGGCATGGCTCAGGTCAAGGAGTAAAGGAGGAACTGGTAATCCATACCCTGGAGGTCCTGTATTTCCAAGCAGAAGTGGTTATTCAAACAGGCAACAGAAGTGTAATACCCAATAGGAGGAACTACAAAAGGAATTTCAGAGGAAGGAGATAAAAAGCTAAATGCAGAAAAACTCCTTAAAAATAGACAGGAGTTAATGGAAGCTAATGACTCCATGAGATAAAAATTGTTAAACAAAATTTAAAAAAAATAAAAAACAAAAGAACTGTAAAATACCACACTGGAAAAACAATTGACCTGAAAAATTGGTCCAAGAAAGAAAATTTAATAATTATTGGATTATCTAAAAACCAGGATCAAATAAATTTCCTAAGCAATATATGTTATCAGGGAATAGATGAGAAGGTGAAGTAGCCATAGAAAGAGTCCTCCTAAAAGAGATTCCAAAATGAAAACACCAAGGAAAATTATATCCTAATTCCAAAACTCCAGGTCAAGGAAAAAAATACTACAACTAGACAGGTGAAAACAAATGAAATATCTAGGAATTTTAGTCAGGATTACATAGGACTTACCACTTATTACATTAAAAGACTGGAGGGCTTGCAATCTGATATTCCAGAAGGGAAAATAGTTTAGAGTGCAACCAAGAATTAACTACCCAGCAAAACTGAATCTAATTGTTTAGGGGGAAAGATAGAACATTCAGTGAAATAGGGGAACTTTCAGATTTTGCTGATGAAAAGACCAGAAATGAACAGAAAATTTAATTTTCAAATATAAGACTAAAGAGAAGCTTTTAATAAAAAAATACACAAGTAAAGGAAAAAATCAAAACATAGTATTCTGTAAGATTAAACTCTTATTTACATCCCTACATAGGAAGATAATTCATGTAACTGTTCTGTATCTTTATCAGGTTAGTTAGGAATATATTTATCCTTTATAAATGAAAAGGATCACTAAACATGAAGCATCAAAAAAAGTTATATACTTCACACAGTTTCTATGATGCTGGTCAGATTAATATGGAACACAAATCAATATCTTGATTACAATATATTACTCACAAATTTATAGATTCAGCATTGTTACTTAACACCAGTCTTGGCTTTCCTGATATCCTAGAATGCATTCAATCCTCAGCTATTGTCTCTCTGGTTTCTTCCATTCTCTTTTCATCACTGGAACCCATCATAAATATTATCCCATATGATGCAGCTTAGTTATGTTTCCATATTGCTCAATTTTTTGTCTATGTCAAAAATTGTAGCATTCAATTTTCCCTGACTAAGATCAAATCTAAAGATGTCAACAGTTAGATCTACATCTTTATGACTTTGTTTTAAAGGAAAGAAAAAAAACCCAACACATTCTTTAGGGATGCATTTTCTAATGAATATTTTAACTATATATTAAATATATTAACTAAATATTAAATTATTTAACAACAAATAAGATCTTGCATCTCAGTCTCCTGCCTTCTCTGAGTGTCAGTTTCTGGTCTTTCTTAAGGGTGTTGGTCTAGTTTGAAATAGTCATTTAAAGAAATTTCCATGAACTAGCTTATATAAAAAGACAACTTTTTTTAGGCAGGCATGTGAATTACATAAAAAATACAAAGAAATGCATGATACAGAGACCCTGCGCTTCGAGAGCTTTTATAGTATAAATGAGAAACGATTAAATGTACAAGTTAGATGACATAAGGGAGCAAACACATTGAAGGTGGTGGTATTCAGAAATAAAATACTGGTGAATATGGATAAAGTGGAAAAGGGAAAAATACAAACAGAGGGAAGATGGCATGGAGAGCAATAACTTTGAATATGAATGGGATGAATGATACTTTGAAACATAAATGAATAGTAGAGTGGATTAAAAGTAGAATTATTTAATATGCTGTTTTCAAGTAATTCATTAGAAGCATAGAGATACATATAGAGTAAAGGTAAAAGGTTGGAGCAAAAATACATTTTGCTTCAGTTGAAGTGAAAAAGGGAAAGGTAACAATCCTTATCTCAGACAAAGCAGCTGCAAAAACAGATCTCATTAAAAGAGATAAGGAAAGAAACTATATTCTCCTAAAAATTACCATAGACAATGAAGCAATTTCAACACTAAATATGTGCCAACCAAGTGGTATAGTATCTAAATTTTTAGAGGGGATGTTGAATGAGTTACAGGTAGACATAGACAGCAACATTCTCAAGTAGGAGATCCCAACCTCTCACTCTCAGATTTAGATGAATCTAAGCACAAAAAAAAAAATAAAAAGGATGTTAAGGAGGTAAGTAGATTGTTAGAAAACCCAGACTCACAGAAGAAATTGAATGGCATTAGAAAGGAACATACTTTTTTTTCCCCTGCAGTAAATGGCACTTGCATAAAAATTGACCATGTAATATGGCATAAAAATCTTATACTAAAACACAGAAAGGCAAAAATAGTGAATACATCCTTCTCAGATCACAATACAATAAAAATCACATGCAATAATGAACCATGGAGAGAGAGACTTAAAACTCATTGGAAACTAAATAACATCATTTTAAATAATGAGTGGATAAAACAATAAATTATATAAAGTATTATTTCATCCTAGATAATGACAATAACGAGACAACATAACAAAATTTATGACATGCAGCTAAGGCAGTTGTCAGGGGTTATATTGTATCTTTAAATGCTTACATGAACAAATTAGGTTGACAGTAAATCAATAAACACAAAATTCAATTAAAAAAATTAGAGAAAGAACAAATTAAAGCCCCCCCAATTAAATAAAAAATTAGAAATTCTAAAAATTAAAGGAGAAAGTAATAAATTCAAAAGCAAGAAATCTATGGAATAAAATAAAACAAAGAGTTCTTTTTATAAAAAAAATAAAATTGATAAATCTCTGGTTAATCTGATTAAAAAAACAAGGAAGAAAACTAAATTCATCATAAATGAAAAAGGTGAACTCACCACCAATGAGGAAGAAATTAAAGTTATAATTCGACTTCTCGCCAAGATGGTGGAGAGAAGACAGGCACAGTTCTAAAGTCTCCTGATCTCTTCCCCATCTATCACATGAAACAAACCTCTTAAAAGAATTCCAAACCAGGAAACACACAAAGAAAAGCTAGGAGAGGAAAATCTACTCCAGGATTTGTCTCCCACAGCAGCCTTGACTGAGTACCAGTGGGTGAGTCTGGGCTCGGAGGGAAGATCAGCCCAGGATCAGCCAGATTAACAGCTGAATTGAAATCAGGAGTCTGTGGGCCCGAGAGCCGGACCTGCTGGATCAGCATTGGGGCTGGACAAAATGGGCTTGGGACCGCGGGGAAGCAGAGGCGCTGGTGTTGGTGCTCTCCCCCTGGAGCTTGGGGAAGGGGCTGCAGGAAGAGGTCTGATGCAGGAGAGCTGCTGACACCATCGCTGGGCTCCTCAGGTCTGAGAAACTCTGAGTCCACGCCTCCATTGCACAGAGGCCTCCTCCCAAACAAATGCAAACTACTTCTGCCTCAGGCCCAGGTGTGTGAGCAGAAGAACCAGCACAGGTGAGGAATGACCTCAGGCCAGGGTTAAGCCCACCATTGATTGAAGTCAAAAGAATTCAATATTTCCAACTCCTCCCTTCCTGCAAAGGGAGAAGGCCTCCCAACCAAGGTCACAGACACTCCAGAGAGGGCAACCAGCAGCTCTTACTGGCCAGCCAGAGAAACGGTACTCAGTAAAGCCTTCAGCGATCACAAGCCCAGGTGAACCAGCCCCCCCCCCCCACAACTCAAGTTCTTAGCATAATGAAGAAGGGTCAGTAGAAAGGTGGATCCATAGAAAAATTCCTGGAAGGGAAAGTCCCCCAAATCAGAGAGACCTGGAACCTCTGAGGAGAATACAATCTGGTCTCCAGCACAGAAAGACTTCCTTGAAGAAATAAGAAAGGAGCTTAAAAATTTGGGAGAGACAATTAATACCTTGCAACAAGAAAACAAAACCTTAGAAAGTACAATTGGACAAACGCAAAAGGAGAATAAATCTCTCCGATCCTCAAATGAGCAAATGCAAAAAGAAATTAATTCTCTCAAAACCTCAATTGATCAAATGGAAAGCTCTTTCAAAAGTAGAATTCACCAATTGGAAAAGGAGTTGCACAAGGTTAATGAAGAAAACTCCTCCCCCCCAAAAAAGACCGGAGGTTACAGAAACTAATGACTCTATGAGACAGGAAAAATCAGTTAAACAAAATAAAAAAAATAGAACAAATAGAAACAAATGTAAAATACCTCATCAAGAAAACCACTGACCTCAAGAATAGATCGAGGAGGGGCAACCTGAAAATTATAGGACTTCCTGAAAACATTGAAGAGAAAAAAAGCCTGGACTTAATATTACAGGATCTAGTGATGGAAAACTGCCCTGATATCATGGAATCGGAGGGCAAAGTAGTTATTGAAAGAGTACATCGATCCCCACCAGAAAAAGATCCTAAAATGAAAACACCAAGGAATGTTGTGGAAAACAGCAGAACTATCAGATAAAAGAGAAAATCCTGCAAGCAGCCAGAAAGAAGCAATTTAAATACCAAGGAGCCACAGTAAGGATCACGCAGGACCTGGCTGCATCAACTTTAAGGGATGAAAGGGCCTGGAATGAGATATTTCGAAGAGCACGGGAACTTGGAATGCAGCCAAGAATCTACTTTCCTGCAAAGTTGAGCCTTCTCTTCCAGGGAAAAAGATGGACATTTAATGAAATGGAAGATTTCCAAAAATTTCTGATGAAAGGACCAGAGTTAAACAGAAAATTTGGACATAAACAGGAGGTTCAAGAGACACATGAAAAGGTTAAGAAAAAGGGAGGGGGCAGTAAAAGGAAAAAAAATGCAATCCAGTAAGTTGAAACTGGCTATATCCCAGCATGGGGGGGGTGAAGGAAAGCAAACTACTGGGAAATATGGAGAAAAGGGGGGGGAAAGGGGCAAAAATACAGACAGAGGGAAGATAGCACAGAAGGCAATAAAGAATTAGTAATCATAACCTTGAATGTGAATGGGATCAAATCTCCCTTAAAATGTAAGCAAATAGCAGAGTGGATTAAAAACCAGAATACATATAGAGTAAAGGTAAAAGGTTGGAGCAAAATACATTTTGCTTCAGCTGAAATAAAAAAAAAGCAGGGGTAGCAATCCTTATCTCAGACAAAGCAGCAGCAAAAATAGATAGGGTTAAAAAACATAAGGAAGGAAACTTTATCCTCCTAAAATGTACCATAGACAATAAAGTCATTTCAATCTTGAATGTATATGCACCCAGTGGGACAGCACCCAAATTCTTAGAGGAGAAGCTGAAAGAATTACAGGAAGACATAGACAGCAAAACTCTACTAGTGGGAGACCTCAACCTCCTGCTATCAGATCTAGATAAATCAAATCATAAAACAAAGAAGAAAGAAATTAGGGAGGTAAATAGATTGTTACAAAAATTAGAAAAATTAGATATGGTAGAATTATGGAGGAAACTGAATGGGGTTAGAAAGGTATATACGTTTTTCTCGGCAGTACATGGAACTTATACTAAAATTGACCATGTACTAGAAAATACAAACTTAATGATCAACTGCAGAAAGGCAGAAATAGTGAATACACCTTTCTCAGATCACAATGCAAAAAAAGTCATATGCAATACTGGGTCAATGAGATATAGACCCAGAGCAAATAGGAAACTGAATAACCTCATTTTAAATAATGAGTGGGCCAAAAAACAAAATATAGAAAGAATTAACCATTTTATCCAAGATAATGATAATAATGCAACAACATACCAAAACCTATGGGATACATTCAAAGCAAGTCTCAGGGGATATATTATAGCTCTAAATGTTTATATGAATAAATTGGAGAAAGAGGATATCAATGAACTAAACATGCAACTAAAAAAATTAGGGAAAAAACAAATCAAAAATCCGCAAACAAATACCAAATTAGAAATTTTAAAAATTAAAGAAGAAATTAAGAAAATCAAAAGCAAAAAAACTATTGAATTAATAAATAAAACCAAAAGTTGGTATTATGAAAAAACCAATAAAATTGATAAACCTCTGGTCAATTTCATTTAAAAAAAGAAAGAAGAAATCCAAATTGCTAGTATTATAAATGAAAAAGGTGAACTCACCACCAATGAGGAGGAAATTAAAGTAATAATTAGAAATTATTTTGCCCAACTCTATGCCAATAAATTTGATAATCTAAGTGAAATGGATGAATATTTATAAAAATATAAGTTGCCCAGGTTAAATGAAGAAGAGATTAAATACCTAAACAGCCCTATCTCAGAAAAAGAAATTCAACAAGCCATTATTGAACTCCCTAAAAAAAATCTCCAGGGCCAGATGGATTCACAAGTGAATTCTACCAAACATTTAAGGAACAATTGGTTCCAATCCTATATAAACTCTTTGGAAAAATAGGGAAAGATGGAACTCTGCCTAACTCTTTCTATGAAACCAATATGGTACTGCTACCTAAACCAGGAAGAGTTAAAACAGAAAAACAAAATTATAGACCTTTTCCCCTCATGAATATAGATGCAAAAATCTTAAATAAAATCTTAGCAATAGGGTCACTACAAGTTATTACTTGGATAATACGTTATGACCAAGTAGGATTCATTCCAGGAATGCAGGGATGGTTCAATATTAGGAAAACTGTTAGTATACTCAATTATATCAATAACAATCCTATCAGAAATGATATAATCATATCAATCGATGCTGAAAAAGCTTATGACAAAATACAGCTCCCATTCCTACTAAAAACACTTGAGAGTATAGGAATGAATGAACTGTTCCTTAGAATAATTAGCAGTATATATCTGAAACCATCAACAAGCATTGTATTCAATGGGGAGAGGTTAGAGGCATTCCCACTAAGATCAGGGGTCAAACAAGGGTGCCCATTATCACCACTACTATTCAATATTGTATTAGAAATGTTAGCATCAGCAATTAGAGAAGAAAAATATTGAAGGAATTAGAATTGGGAAGGAAGAGACAAAACTCTCACTATTCGCAGATGACCTGATGGTCTACCTAGAGAATCCCAAGAAATCATCTAAAAAACTAGTAGAAACAATTAGCAATTTGAGCAAAGTTGCAGGTTATAAAACAAACCCCCATAAATCCTCAACTTTTCTATATATATCTAACATGAAACAGCAGGAAGAGCTAGAAACAGAAATCCCATTCCAAGTAACCTCAGGCAGTGTAAAATATTTGGGAGTCTATTTGCCAAGACAGACTCAGAATCTTTTTGAAAACAATTATAAAACACTTCTCACACAAATTAAATCAGATTTAAATAACTGGGCAAATATCAACTGCTCATGGATAGGAAGACCTAATATAATAAAAATGACAATTCTACCGAAACTAAACTATCTGTTTAGTGCCCTACCAATCAAAATTCCAAAAAATTGTAAGTAAATTCATATGGAGCAATAAAAAGTCAAGAATTGCCAGGAGCTTAATAAAAAAAATGTAAACGAAGGTGGCTTAGCACTAGCCAATCTAAAATTATATTATAAAGCATCAGTCATCAAAACTGTTTGGTATTGGCTAGGAAATTGTGTGGTCGATCAGTGGAATAGACTAGGTGTAAAAGCAGGAGAGGAGTATAGTAATCTGCTGTTTGATAAACCCAAAGAGTCCGGCCACTGGTATAAAAACTCCCCCTTTCATAAAAACTGCTGGGATAATTGGAAGTTAGTATGGATTAAACTTAGATTAGACCAACACCTCACACCCTTTACCAAGATAAGATCCAAATGATTACAGGACATATTCATAAAAAAACAATACTATAAGCAAATTAGAAGATCAAGGACTAGTCTACTTGTCAGATCTATGGAAAGGGGAACAGTTTATGACTAAGGAAGAGTTGGAGAACATCACTAAAACCCAATTAGATGATTTCAATTACATTAAATTAAAAAGCTTTTGCACAGATAAAACCAATGTATTCAAGATCAAAAGAAAAGTAGTAAATTGAGAAGCAATCTTTACAAGTAATGATTCCAACAAAGGATGCATTCTAAAATATACAGAGAAGTGAGTCATATTTTTAAAACAAAAAAGCCATTCTCCAATTGACAAGTGCTCAAAGTATATGCAAAGGAAATTTACAGATGAGGAGATCAAAGCAACCCATAGCCATATGAAAAAATGCTCTAAATCATTAATTATTAGAGAAATGCAAATTAAAGCTTCTCTGACGTACCACCTCACACCTCTCAGATTGGCCAGTATGACCAGGAAGGATAATGATCATTGTTGGAAGGGATGTGGCAAATCTGGGGCACTATTACACTGTTGGTGGAGCTGTGAACTCAATCAACCCTACTGGAGAGCTATTTGGACCTATGCCCAAAGGGCAACAAAAATGTGCATACCCTTTGACCCAGCAATACCATTACTGGGTCTATACCCTGAAGAGATGACAAAAAAGGGTAAAAACATTATTTGTACAAAAATATTTATAGCAGCCCTGTTTGTGGTGGCAAAGAATTGGAAATCCAGTAAATATCCTTCAATTGGGGAATGGCTTAGCAAACTGTGGTATACGGATGTCATGGAACACTATTGTTGTATTAGAAACCAGGAGGGATGGGATTTCAGGCAAAGCTGGAGGGATTTTTCATGAACTGATGCTGAGTGAGATGAGCAGAACCAGAAAAACACTGTATACCCTAACAGCAACATGGGAGTGAGGTTCAACCTTGAAGGTCTTGCTCATTCCATCAGTGCAACAATTGGGAACAATTTTGGGCTGTCTGCAAAGGAGTAGCATCTGTATACAGATAAGGAGCTGTGGAGTTTGAACAAAGTACAAGAACTATTCCCTTTAATTTGGAAATAAAAAAGATATCTTATTGTCTGATCTGGTTACCTCTGAGAATTCTGTTCTTTTTAAGGATATGATTTCTATCTCATCACACCCAATTTGGATCAAGGTACAACTTGGATACAAACTAAAGACTGCTATCTGTGGGGTGGGGGTGGGGGGTGGGAGGCAAGATTGGGAGAAAAATTGTAAAACTTAAATAATATCTTTAATAAAAAAAGTTATAATTCATAATTATTTTGCCCAGTTGTATGCCAATAACTTTGATAATCTAAGTGAAATAGATGGATATTAACATAAATGTAAGTTGCTCAGGTTAAATGAAGAGGAAGTCAAATACTAAATAACCTGATCTCAGAAAAAGAAATTCAATAAACCATCATTGAACTCCCTAAGACAAAAGATCCAGGGCCAGATGGAATGACAAGTGAATTCTATCAAACATTTAAGGAAGAATTGGTTCCATTTCTATATAAACTGTTCTGATAAAATAGGTGAAGACGGACCTCAGCCTAATTCTTTCTATGACACAATTATTGTGCTGATACCTAAACCAGGAAGAGTTAAAACAGAGAAAAATAATTATAGACCTATCTCCCTCGTGAATATAGTTGCAAAAATCCTAAATAAAATCATAGCAAAACAATTACAACAAATTATCACTAGGATAATACACTATGACCAAACAGGAATTATCCCAGAAATGCAGGGTTTGTTCAATATTAGGTAAACTGTTAAGTTTGTTATTAGTATAATTATTTATACTGTCAGAAATCATATGATTTTTCTCAATAGACGCTTAAAAAGCCCTTGACCAAATACAGCATCCATTCCTATTAAAAACACTAGAGTGTAGGAATAAATGAATTGTTCCTTTAAATGACTAGCATTATCTAACTGAAACCATTAGCATGCATTATATGCAACAAGGATAAGCTAGAGGCATTCCCAGTAAGATCAGGGGTGAAATAAGGTTGCTCATTATCACCACTATTATTCAATATTCTATTAGAAATAGCAATAAGAGAAGAGAAAGAAATTGAAGGAATTAGAATTGGGAAGGAAGAAACAAAACTCTCACTTTTTATAGATGATATGTTGGGATATTTAGAGAATCCTAAAAAATCAACTAAAAACTACTAGAAACAACAACTTTTGCAAAATCACAGGATATACAAATAAAACATCAGAAATGCTCAGTTTTTCTATACATTACTAGCAAGATTCAATAGCAAAAGCTAGAAATAGAAATCCCATTCAAAATAACTTCAGTCAGTATAAAATACTTGGGAGTCTACCTGCCAAGGCTGACTCAGAATCTTTATGAAATCAACTACAAAACACTTCACACACAAATAAAATCAGATTTGCATAACTGGGCAAATATCAACTGTCCATGGATAGGCCGAGCTAATATAATAAAAAATGACAATTCTACATAAATTAAACTACTTATTTAGTACCCTACTACCAATCAAAACTCTGAAGAATTTCTTTAATCAGCTAGAAAAAATTGTAAGTAATTTCATATGGAGAAATAAAAAGTTGAGAATTTCCATGCATTGAATGAAAAATAGTGCAAAAGAAGGTGGTTTATCCCTACAAGATCTAAAATTACATTATAAAGCATCAGTCATCGAAACTGTCTGGTATTGGCTAAGAACCAAAGTGATGGATCAGTGGAATAGGTAGGTGCAAATGAGGTCACAGGAAATGATTATAGTAATCTGCTATTGTATAAAACCAAAGACTCCAGCTTTTGGGATAAAAACTCTCTCTTTGAAAAAAACTGTTGGGAAAACTGGAGAGTCTTATGAAAGAAACCTGGATTAGGCCAACATCTCACATCCTATACCAAGATAAGATCAAAATGAGTTCAGAATTTATACATAAAAGACATTATTATAAGCAAACTAGGAGATCAAGTAATAACTTACCTGTCTGATCTATAGAAAGGGAAGCAGTTTATGACCAATGAAGAGATGAAGAACATCATTTAAAACAAACGAGATAATTTTTGAGTATATTAAATTAAAAGGTGTTTGCATACACAAAACCACAGTAACCAAGATCAAAAACAATGTAGTAAATTGGGAAGCAATTTTTGAACTAGTATTTCTGCCAAAGGACTCATTTCTAAAAGATATAGGAAACTAAGTCAAATTTATAAAAAAAATAGTCATTCCCCAATTGACAAATTGTCAAAGGATATGCAGAGGCAATTTGAAGATGAGGAAATCAAAGCTATTCATAGTAACATAAAAATTGCTCTAAATTATTACTGATTAGAGAAAGGCAAATTAAATCATCTCTGAGGTACCACCTCACACCTCTCAGACTGGTCAATATGACCAGAAATGACAATGATCAATGTTGGCAAAGATGGGGGAAATTAGGGAATATAATGGTGGAGTTGTTGCCTCTTCCAAACTTTCTAAGAGCAATTTGGAATTATTCCCAAAGGGGCAATAAAAATGTGCATGCCCTTTGATCCAGAAATACCACTACTGGGTCTATACCTTGAAGAGATCATGAAAAAGTGTAAAAACATTACTTGTAAAAACATTAGCAGCCCTGTTTGTGGTGGCAAGGAATTGGAAATTGCGTGAATGTCCATCACTTGGAAAATGATTGAGTAAATTGTTCTATACGTACCTTACGGAAGATGATTGTTCTATTAGAAACAAGGAGGAATGGGAATTCGGAGAAGCCTGGGAAAATTTCCATAAACTGATCCTGAGAGATATGAGCAGAACCAGAAGAACATTGTACATCATAACAGCAACATGGGTTTGATTGATGAATCTCAATGGACTTGCTCATTGCATCAGTGCAACAATCAGAGACAATTCTGGCATATCTGCAATGTAGAATACCATCTGTATTCAAAGAGAGAATTGTGGAATTTGAAGAAAGAACAAAGACTATTACTTAATTTAAATAAGTTATATTCTTATGTTATCTTTCTATCTCTTCTGTTTAGTTTTTTTTCTTAAGAATATGATTTCTCTCTCAACACATTCGATATCGATCAATATATAGCATAGAAACAATGTAAAGACTATCAGACTGCCTTCTATAGGGGGTGTGTGTAGAGAAGCAATATTAAGGAGGAAACTGTAAAATTCAATTATAAATAATATTTTTAAAAAAGAAAATAACAACTTAAAAACCTATATGAAAATGGAAACTGGGGTACAAAATATCACTTAAAAATCCTTATAAATAAGAATGGAGGAAGAAGAAATTAATAATCATTACAATAAATGATGAAAACAAAACAAAAATGAAGCAATAGAAGAGTAAATGAAATATTACATTGGATAAGCTAGGAAAGAGAGACAGGAAAAATATTTATTTTGATCAAAATGTCTTTAAATAATTATTGAGGGAAACTGCCATGATATTGTAGAAGAAGAGATTAAAATAGAAATTTCTCTGATCACCTCATGAAAAATATCTTCAAATGAAAAATCCCAAGAATAACATAGTCAAATTCCTTAGTTCCCAGTTCAAGGAAAACTACTGTGATTTGATAGAATCAATTCAGGTATTGAGGAGCCACAGTCAGGATAATTCAGATTTTAGTAGTTTTACATAAAAGATTGGAACATATTTTAGAGGGCAAAGGCATTTCAGTTATATCCACATACCTAGCAAAACTGAGTATATCCCTTCAGTGGAAAAATGGATATTCAGTTAAAAAGAGGATCTGAACTGAACAGAAAATTCACCTTTTTAATACACTCAAGAAAAGTATAAAAATACATGCAATAAAGTTAAACTCTTAGAAATGCAAATTGTAATTCCTAAAATTTTTCTCATTATTAGGGCAGTTAGAAAGAATTAATACATACACACATACACATACATAAACACAGAAATATGCAAACATGTATATGGTGGTACAGTGTGACAAAAATAGAGACAGAGCCACAGATACACACAAATAACACAGAAAAGTAGAGATTAATTTGGTGGACTTGGGAACTGACAACTATTATGTAAAGCACTTTCTTCAAAGGATTATACCTTACCCTTTCATTAAGCAAGAAGACTACTAGGTCTTTATCCCGAAAGAGATTTAGAAACAACAACAAATGGTTCATATATATAAAAATACTGGCATTAATATTTTTGTGGTTGCAAAGAATTCAAATTAGTGGGGTTTCCCATCAATATGGGAATGACTAAAATTGTTGGATTATATGATTGTGATGGAATATTCCCTTCCATACTATTAGAAATTATGAGCAGGATTCTATTAGAAAAATCTAGAAAGATTTAAATGAGTTGAAACAAAGTGAAATTAGTTGTACCAAGAGAGTATCATCCACAGTAAAAGTGGTCTTGTAAGCTGATTAAATGAGAATGATTTAGCTGTTCTAAGTAATACACTAAACCAAGACAGCTCTGAAAGTCTAATGGTGAAAAATGCTTTACTAAGAGAAAGAATTGCTGGAGTTTTAATGAAGATCAAAACTTTTTAATTTTTTAATTTTGTTTTTTCTTGTCTTCTTTTAATACATGATTATTATGGAATATATTTTACATAACTATAGAAGTATAATTTCATATCTAATTATTTTCTCCTCTTTGGTAAGGGGAATAGGGATGAAAGAAAATAATTTACAAACCAAGATTTAATTCATAAGATAAATGATAAAAAAATCATTTTACATGCAACTGGGAAATGATAAAATACTAAATATATATATTTTTAGAAATATAAAATTTGTACCTCCCAAACAAATAATGGATATTGGGGCAAAATGTACAATGCGCACTGGTTGGGTCCTTGACAAAACTCATTTAGTAAAATAATTCAGGATAAAAAGGTACTTTTAAAGGAAAGAAGTATCAGTTTCTCAGTGGTTTGGTGGCAGCTTCCAGGAACACCATAATAGTTCAGAAATGCCAGTGACCCAATAAAGTGAAATTTTAGAATTGACTTGAATATTGAAAAAAAAAGCATATCAGAAAATAAATTTAAGAAGAGTAGAAGTACAGTTTTGAAAAGGACTATGTTTAGATAATTTATTTCTTTGAAATAATGCTCTATTTTTTCAAATTATCCATCTAATATAATATGCTATAAAATTATATTGTTATTTATTTAGATAATATGCTTATAATATATTTGTCTCAACTTGGAGAAGTATATCATTTTGTCTATATTACATAAAAAGTACCTCACATAATGCTCATTTTTGTATTTCAGACATTAAATTTCGAAGAAGTATTTCATGTTTAAGGATCTAATAGAAAATTCAGCCCTGTTTCCATGTTCACAAGCATAACATTTTATGTTGTTTTTAATTTGTTCAAAAGAACGATCAGTGTGTAGTTTATGAAAAAGTCAGAGCAATGCATTCAAGACCATAGTTAGGCAATGAATGATCCTTGGCAATTCCAGTAACATGCATAATTACTGTTTTAAAATTTATTGATACTTCCCATGTAACCTTATCATACAATTTTGTATGCAGCTGACTCTATGAGTTTCTAAAACAAAATCATTAAAGAATATTAGGCCAATGATTTGTAATTTATTTCTTTGTGGATACTCATTATATTAAAATATTCAAGGGTTACTATTAAAGTGATATCAAAGTAAAAACCATAAATGCTCATAAATTTTAAATTAATTGTGAAAATATATACAAAAACATATAATTGTGAAAAATATTCAAAAATAGTCATTTTTGTCACTACTGAAAAAGCAAGAATTTACAGCTGAATAAAATTGGTTGAATTAAAATGTGTATTCAATTTAATTCAGAATTTGTTAAGCACCTACTATGTTCAAGACATGGTGGAAGATGAAAAAGATGAAACAAACAGCATTTATACTATCTGTAACATCAATTAATGTAGAAGTCAAGATACGTACACATGATTTTGAAATAAATTAGTTATAAGGTCCAGATAAAGTTTAATTAACTATTTAAAGAGATGGAAATGTTGTTATGACTGTAGAATGGCAGCAAGGAGGGAATAGCTAAAAATTCCATCTTTCCAGATAAGTGAGAAGTGAGAAAACAAGTGAGAAAACAAGAGATTGCAATGAAAAATTAATTGTCCTATTTATTTGCTAAGTGGGTAAATGAGATGGTGAATAGGATAACAGAAAACTGGAAATTATGATAGAAACATTTTTAGAAGTATAAATATCAGACTAGTAGTGTAGAATCTCAGATTTAGAGCTGAAAGTTATCTTGAAAATAATGTATTCCCTCTTCCTCATTTTATTGAAGAACTTAAACCCTAAAGAGGGTAAGAATTTTTTGTCTATTTTTCACAGGTAATAAGTAGCAATGCTGGTAATTCTGAATGCAAATACAGAATTCTTTCTACTGAATTGGTATATCATATGGGGATTCACAGAGGTCTTTTTAAAGAAAGGTTGTGATATAACTAATGTGTTTCACTGAGAAGAGTAATTAGACACTGGCATTAATCGGTTCTGGAAAGGAAGAAATTCAAGGTCAAATGACTAATAGGTTGGGCATGAATAGATGAAAATGTGAATTTGACAAAGAAGAGATGTTTAGACAAACTTGACAGGTTTATTAATTAATGAGACATTGAGGTGCAGAGAGAGGGAGAGAGGAGAAGATAGAATAGTCAAGTATGATTCTGGAGTCTATATATAGTCTATATATAGTCTAAAAAGCATCTAGATTTCTCTGAAGAGTAATAATTCCACATAAATATTTCAGAATGTTACAAAAAATATTTCTACACATAACTATTTGTTTGAAATTGAATAAATTCAAAGATTTTTCTCATAAAGCATGCTTCTGGGCATAGAATGGAGTGAATTCTGTTAAGTGAGAAAGTAATAATTTAATACTCTACGTTGCCTTTCAAAGCAATCACTTTACAATCATTTTAAGCACCTATTATGTGCCAAGTATATGCTGTATTCTTGGAATACAAAATCATAAATCAATGACTACATTATGAAACTTTCATTAAATTGGGGGAGAGCAATGCATATCATGTATGAATATAAGCAAATATATTTTAAAAATGAAACCTATGGATTTGGAAAGTATTAGAAACTGTGGGTAACAAGAAAGGAGAAAGTAGTTGAGGCAAACTTTAAGCAAACAATTCTTCAAAAAATCAAATATTCTAAGGAGATAATTTAAATCATTGGAGACCATGTATACAAAAAATGGAGCTAGAAAATGAAGTGTCATGGGTAAGTCACAGCAAGAATTGATTAAAATATAAATGTAGGGAAGGGAAATAAATAAACAAAAAAGATAAATTGGAGCCAAATTGTGAAAGGCTGTAAATTTCAAATTAAGGTATTTCAGTATACAACTAGAATTCTAAGGAAACCCTGAAATTAATTTAGGAAGAGAGGGTTTTATTTGCACTTGAGCTTAGATATATCATTCAGGAGCAGAGTGTAGGACAAATAAGAAAGTAGAGAGACCTGAGGAAGGGAAACCAATTTGGAGGTACTTAAATGTGGATAAAGATTATGAAGTCCTGAACCAGAGTGGTGATCTTATAAGTAAAGAGAAGGTGATGGATAAAAGAAATACTGGATGAAGGATGAAAAGAAAGCCTTGGAAATTGCTTGAATATAGGATTGGGACACATTTAGCAAGTTCATTATTAGTGGGGAAGAATCTAGAAAATGAGAACTGATACTGCCTCAGAAGATATAGTAGCAAAATGATATAATTTACTGTGGGGTTTAACAAGCCTGGAAGGTTGGACAGCAACCAAATTGTAAAATCCTTAAACGGCAATGAGTAGTCTGTATTTTATCATAGAGCTAATGAAAAAATCTCAGGAATTTATTTGACAAATGAGTGACAAAGATTTTATTTTAGCCCTAGAACACCAACCTCAAAAGTACCATCTGCTGTAGACTCTCTCTTTCTGACTGGAGTATAACAGACTCCTGACAGAAGCTCATTTGAAGAAGAATGTCCAAGACAGTCATCTATTAATTTTCCAGTTGGCTGCACTCTTCTGGAGATTTTTGACCCCTGCAAAGTACCTTTTCCACCTTTTGCCTTTCCTTCTTGGAACATTAGTTTCTTGAACGCAATGACTATTTTTTTTATTGTATTTACATATACAGAATAAAAATGCTTGTTTTGTAATTGTTGCTGCCCGATTCATGGAGAAATATTAAAGCATGCACATTTGGAATTAAGGTTTTATTGTAAGCAAAAAATCATTTCATTTGGCTGTGTACCTCAAGTGGTCTCTGCAAACAGTGATGTGTTTTTAGTGTGCACTGTTCATTGTACACTAAGATTGTATTAATTTTTTTATTTTTTCTATTGAAGAAATCTATGCATCCTGACTCACCCTATAAACATCATGCATAAATGGGGAAGCTATGGGTGTTAATTTCTTGGAACATCTTTTGAGATAATATCTTTTTTAAAAATTAATATTCAAAGTATATAGTGTACAAAAATATTGCTATTTACCTTTTTCTGCTTTCAAATCTACACTTTTAGAAATTTCTTAATAATTATAAATGACCTTAATTTTGTGAAAATAGCTTAGAATATACATACATGTTCTAAAAAAACATGACCCAGCTATATTTTCAATACCTTAAAATAGTGTTCAATTCTCAGAAGAAATAAGAAGAGGAAAAATATCTATATAAAAACATGTTTTCGATGTCTTTTAAAAATCTTAGTCTGTGAAAGTTTGCCAAAGAGGTGGATTTTATGGTCCATCAGAGATTAATTTTTCATTGGTAAATTCTCCATGGAATCACTAATCATCTTGATGAGTTATTAAATGAAACTGTTATTTACTCTATTCATACATTCAGTCAGCAATGTTCAATTCTTTATCCAAGTCATAACCAGCACATTACAATTTCCATACCAGATATTAATCAGCAGGTATTCTTCTCTCGTGCCTGAGTACCATGAACTAAAGTGTACTGAATTATGGTGCACATTAATAAAGTAGGACGCTTAGGAGAATGTTGATATATAACTGTTGTAATTCTGCTTTTACTGATCATACATTAAATAGTATTAGGATAGGAAACACCTCTTAAATAAATAAATGAAGGTTTACTCTGCTTGAATAATTTCAATTTAAAAATTAGTGCTTTACTATGATCTCTGAGTCACTATCGTTTCCAAAACACCCTTCTTTTTTGCAGTAGAATGATTCAGTCCATATTCTGCTGCTCCCAGCTGATAACATTAGTTCCTAAGAATAATGTATAGAATCACCATATTAATTCTCTTTATTAAAATGTGTTATTGTTGCTTTTTTTTTATTCTGCTTCAGTGTTTAATTCACTGCTGTGGGAAATATATTTTGACTGTCAGAGCTTTCCAAATGATCATCAAGGCTTCACATTGGCCAGTTATGCTTTGAATGGTAGGACTCTTAGATTCATAAAAACACTTTTTTCTCAATGCATGGTGAACAGGAAACACAGTTTGGCAATATATCAATTGAAAAAGAGAAAGGTCCTTGTTAACTAAATATAAAGAATTAACCGAAAGAAGTTTAATTGCATATTGTCTAAACAAAATCAAAGTGAGAACAAAATAAACGATATAACAAAAAATGTGTGAATTAAAGAAAAATTCTAGAGAACTGTAGTTTTACTATTTTTAAGAGTTTATAGTAACTAAGTTAAGACCTAATTGTAGGTTAGAATGTAAGAAAGATTATCCAGAAATTAGAAGGATTTTGCTTAATCAGAAGTCAAGAGTATGAGTAGATTATGTTAGAATTTCCTCCAAATAAATGAATCGGGTGAGAGAGTCCTTGGAAGCAATGACTATATGATTTTTATTTTTATTTCCCTTGTACAATGAGTGACACTAGGTATTTCATTAACAAATGATTTTTGATTGATTAAACTAATTATGGATATTTAATATGGATTACATAGTAAAAAGGCAACAAGAAAGCATAATTATGACCCTTAAATATTATGTGGAAAAGACTTGCTCTGTTAGGTCAGGGGACAGCAATAGAACCAATAGGTGTATACTTTGGAGAGGAAAAATTTAATTCTATAAAAAATAACCCCTCACAAAGTCATATTATGATGATGCATATTATAGGAGAGATGACCCTTAGTTGTGCCACTTGAGGGAAATTTTGGAAGTTTTGATATATCTGAATGCTTTTAAGAATAATACCAGCAACAGATTATGGGGTTGTTTTGTTTTTCCTTTTTTTGTGAACTAATCAAGATAAAGATAGAGAAGTTCACCATTAGTGTGAAGACAGATTGATAATAAACAGTTTAAAGCCAAAAATATGCATGCAAGTGCACACACACACGCACACACACACACACACATACACACACAAGAAACAAAGGAAACTATGAAATGGATCTTACATTTGTGATTGTCCTAATTCTTTCATTTCTATAAGAGGTAGCAACTGAGAGCATTAAAAAAAAAGTATTAAAAATAATAGATTTTAGATTTTAACCAGATTTCCAATGTTCTGAATATGAGATTCTTAACAAAGGCATAGATATATCTCTAAAAGAACTGAAACAATTCTGACATACATTTGATTGTCATTTTAAAAAAATTAAAGCAGAACACTGCTGTACATAAACGCTGATTGGGTATACTTTTGGAAAAGCAAATATAACAAGTATCAGAATTTATCACCAATGCTTATAACAATGCTCATTAGAAAGTAAAGAATAAATGTATTTTCATTCCCTTGTTCACTCTCTCCTTTATTTGTTACCAAAAAATAATTTCATTAATTACCTATTAACTTTGTATTAAAGTTCTCTTGGAAAAATTTTACAAATGACTATAATAATAAAAGAAAAATTTCTGCATTATCTGTTGCAGAGTATCAAGAAATTGTGAAAATCATTGAAGAATTCAGTGTTACACTTAATTTAATAATGCTATCCTGTGATGATGGGTGACTTCAAAGAGAAGGGAATAAGTATAAATGATGAAAAAATATAAAATAAGAAGTCATAGTGATGTCTGAAGAACTTCCCTGAAATGAAATGTATATTTTGACAAGTAATAGTTGAGTCAGAACTGATCTGAGAGTAATCACCTGTGTGTATGTGTGTAATCAGACAAACAATCAGTTATATCTAAGAATGAAATTATTATAAAGTTTAAATAAAGAATAAAAATGAAAACAATATTTAAATAATAAAAATAATTTAATTACAAGCTATTGGGGCAATTTAATCTTAATGAAAAGTGAATAATGGGTAAATGAAAACATATTTATAAAGACAATAATAATACATAGAAAAACATAGAAATTTGACCAATATGAATCATATAAGAAAGGGTTGAAAAAACTAAAAAGCATACAACAGTAAACAACTAATTTGACAAATTTTGAAAATAAGCTTATTTTTGTAGTCTTATATAGACAAAAATTATGAACAATGTTATCTCATAAAGTAGAGAAAAATGGAGGGAGAAAGAAGAATCAAAACTGTTGAAACAGTGAAACTATTTATTCAAGTTACCAGAGTTATTTAAGAATAAAAATAGAAGAAAAATGAAAAAATCTGCAAAGATTTTTACTTTTTCCATCCATTAGAGGCATTCAAATCAACACAGTTGAATTCCAATATTAGTCTCATGTGTTTTTCTTTTATCTTTTTATTGATACTTTATATTTCTAATTACATGTTATGAAAGTTTTCAACATTCATCCAAAAACATATGCATATTTTTAAAT
The DNA here is from genome assembly GCF_037893015.1 of Macrotis lagotis. Lineage (NCBI taxonomy): Eukaryota > Metazoa > Chordata > Mammalia > Peramelemorphia > Peramelidae > Macrotis > Macrotis lagotis. Next base: position 350,607,723 of record NC_133666.1, read on the forward strand.
TATATGATTTCCTTCCACCCTCCCTTCTCACCCAGTGGTGAACAGTCCAGTGTACATATACATTTGTGTTAAACATGATTATAGATTAGTCATTTTTGGTATGAGGAATTAGGATTAAGGAAAAAGAAAGAAACCTATGAGATAGAAAAGACAAAAGAGAAATTTTAAGAAGCGACTATAGTTTTCATTCAGATTCTGTGGGGTTTTTGTTTGTTTTGTTTTGATTTGTTTTGTTTTGTTTTTCTTCCTCTGGATGGAGATAACATTGTCCATAGCTGATCTAATAGGGTTGTCCTAGCTCTCTGAACTCCTGAAAGGAGCTGCTTCCAATGAAGGTTGATCAGCTCAAAATGTTGTTAGTGTGTGCAGTGTTCTCTTGGTTCTGCTCCCTTCACTCAGCATCAGATCTTAAAATCCATTCCATGCTTCTCTAGAGTGATCTCAATTCGTGAATTTTTATAGAACAAATGTAATTACCCAAATGATGGGCATCACCTCAATTATCAATTCTTTGCAACTACAAAAAGAGTAGCTTATTTTGCAATATGTGGGACTTTTCTCAATTTTTTTCCTGAATATAGGTCTAGTATTGGAGTAACTTGGGAAAAGGTCATGAACAGTCTTATTTGTTTTTGAGCATAGGTCCAAATTCTCTCCAGAATAGTTGGATCACTTCACAACCCCACTAGCAATGCATTAATGTCCCAATCTTGCCACAACCTCTCCAACATTGATTGTTTTTCCTTTTTGTCATATTAAGCTATCTGATAAGTGTGTGGTGGAAACTCAAAGTTGTTTTAAATTTCATTTGGAGTAGTTTTCATATGATTTCATAATTTTAATTTCTTCATTTGGAAACTTATCTATTCATATCTTTTGACTATTTATTAATTGGTTATCTCATATGGTTTTCCAGAGGAATAGGAATTACTTTGAAGAGGATCTAAGTGTGGAAACTAGCTGGACTAATTCAAGTGAACATATGGGAGACATAGAATTTATTAGAATCTGGAGTTTCAGCACTTTAGACATCTTCCTGTTATGTTTCTGCATACTTCTCTCTATCTTTGAATCAATAGTTGACAACAAGAGCAACAGAAGCAAGCATCAATTCCACTACCCATTCCCATCCCCTCACCATCACCTATCAACCAATTGCAACTAACAACAATAGAAAAAGGTAATATTACAATAGTAAATTTGATGCAAGATGCAGTGCTTGGTACATTATTACTAAATACATGTACTAAGTATAAATACAAATATTATATCATTTGATTCTCACAAATAGCCTCTAAGTTAGGCTCTTATTTTTAACTTCATTTTGCAGCAGAAGAATCTGAAGCATAAAAGGTTAAATGATTTGCCCAAGGTCACACATCTAGTAGAATTCTGAGAATATAACAGAACTAAGCTTTTTCTGACTTTAATTTCAGTATACTATCCATTGAACCACCAGCTGTCACTATAATATATATCACCCTAAGTGCTCATGTTCCTGACTAGTAAGAGCTCTAAATACTGAAGTAGCCCCAAACTATGTATTGCACTGCAACAACTTTATTTCATAAATAAAGTTCTGGGGAAAAAAAACAATGAAATCAATATTATTGATGCTGGAAATTACCCAATGATAAATAACATATGACACTATTTATGATTTCTGTCATTTTTCTGGACCAAACTCTCTCCCAGACAACACTCCCCAGTATCCCTTGTCTCCCTCTATTATGATGTAATGTCTTTGAAGAAAGGAATAATATCTCTGTATGTTTATGTACAACCAACCTTCAACAACATGCTTGGTATACAAGTAAACTGAAAATTTTCAGTTACTTGTTCATCCTCTTATTTATTCATTCATTCAGCCATAAATTCTTTGATGGGGAACAAAATAAAAAGATATAGAGGAGTATTTCTTACAAATATTAATACAAAGGAAAATAAAATAATGAAATTTTTAGATGATGAGTCATACGCAGAGCCAAGTTGATGAAGAAAAGGCAAAGACTAACCTGAGTTCTCTCCTAAACCCATCCAAACACATTAAAATAATGGCCCCAGTAATATTCTAGATTAGCAAAACCTAAATAAGGACAGAGTGAAACAATTTTCTTCTTCAAACCACATAGAAGGTCCACAGAAAGTAAGAATAGAGCACCATTCAGCAAAGGTGACATATCAACAAAATGGGAGTAGACATTTGGAGTGAATGCAATAGTAATGGCAGTGGTGATTTCCTGACCTTTCAGTCAACAGATGGCAAGCTAAGCACTTCTTAGAAGTCATTTATGGGACTTCCTTTGTCAGCACCACAGTTACCTCTGACAATAGTTGCACAAAACTTGTGAAGCTTCAAACCTCCTCCACAATGGAAGCAAAGGCCCACTTTAGATTTGAGGTAAAAGGCAGGAAATGATTTGGGAAAATGAAGAAACAGGAAAATGATTATGATTATATATTATGGTGAAAAGGAAGATCAAAACACAAATTCAGAAGAAAATAAAGTTTAAACTACTATACCCAATGTCAGAAAAAATATGAATTGGACCTAGGTCCAAGAAGAGCTCTAAAGGATTTTAAAATCAATTAAGAGAAGTAAAGGAAAAATTGGGAAGATAAGATAGTAATGCAAGAAAATCATGAAACAAGTCAACAGTTTGGTATAAAAAAGGAATAAAAATACTTAAGAAACAATGTCATAAAAAACAGAATAAACCATATGGTTAAAGTGACACAAGAATACAATGAGGAGCAAATGGAAGAAAAGATACAAAAATTAACTGAAGGGAATAAAAGAAAGAAAAATTGATTAAATGGTAAAGGAAGTAAAAACACTCACTGAAGTTCTTACTAAATTAGAATTGGACAGGTGAAAGCTACCAACTTTATAAAACATCAAGAAAGAATCAAATAAATCAAAATAATGAAAAAATAGAAAAAGTTTGAAATAACAACTTGGAAAAATAATTGACCTGAAAATGAATTTTTCTTTTAAACAAAAAGCAAGTATAATAAGTTATCAGTTTAAATTAATGTAAGACTTCCGGGTTGTGTTCATTCAGATTCTGAAGGATTTTGTTTGTTTGTTTTGTTTTCCTTCCTCTGGATTGGAATAGCATTGTCCCTTATCTATTGCCAATTTAATAAGTTTGTCCTAGTTCTCTGATCTGCTGAGAAGAGCTGCATCTATCAAGGTTGATCATCTCACAATGTTGATGTTAATATATGCAATGTTCTTTCGGCTCTGCTCCCTTCACTCAGCATCAGATCCTGTAACTCATTCTGTGCTTCTCTAGAGTCCAACTATTTCTGTTTTCTAATAGAACAATAGTATTCCATAATATTCATATACCATAACTTGTTTAGTCATTATCCAATGATGGGCATTCCCTCAATTTCTAATTCTTTGGAATTCCCCCAAAAAGAATGAATATTTTGGGACAAGTGTGACTTTTCCCATTTTTTGTGATTTCTTTTGGATGTAGGCCTAGTATTGGAAATGCTGAGTTAAGGGGTATGATCATTTTTATTGCTCTTTGGGCATGGTTCTATAATGCTCTCCAGAATGGTTGTATCAGTTCACAACTCTACCAACAATGAGTAGATGTCCCAATCCTCCTGTCACCTCTCCAGTGTTGATCATTTTCTCTTCTTGTCATCTTAGCCAATGATGTTATAGGTGTGAAGTGGAATCTCAAAGTTATTTTCATTTGCATTTCTCTAATCAGAAATGATTTGTAATATTTTGTCATATGATTGTATATAGCTTTAATTTGATGATTTGAAAATCTGCTGTTCATATCCTTTAATAATTTATCAATTGGAGAATGATTTGTAATTTTATAAATTTGTTGCAGTTCCCTATATATTTTAGAAATGAAAACTTTATCAGAACTTAGCTGTGAAAATTGTTTCTACGCTTTCTATTTTCATTCTAATTTTTGCAGCATTGACTTTTTTTAGTGCAAACCCTTTCTAATTTATTAGTCAAAATCATCCTTTTTGCAATTTATAATGTACTCTTTTGTTCTTGATTTGTCATAAATTTCTCTCCTGTTCATAGATCTCACAGATAGAGTATTTCTTGATCTATTACTTGGTCTATGGTGTCACATTTTATGTCTAATTATTGTAGCCATTTAGACCTTATTTTGCTGTAGGAAGTGAGATGTGTGTCTCTCTCTAGTTTTGCCATATGCCATACTGTTTTCCAGTATTCCCAACAAATTTTATCAATTTGTGAGTTCTTTTCCCATAAGCTAATTACTGTAGTCATTTGCTACTGTTTCTTTTGAATCTATTCACTGCTTCATTATTCTATTTCTTAACCAGTTCCAGGCGGTTTTTATGACTGCTGGTTTATAGTTTTGTTTTAGATCTGGTTGGCTAAGTCATCTTCTTTTACATCTTTTTTTTATCAATATCCTTGATATTCTTGACTTTTTGTTGCTCCAGATGAAATTTTTATTTTCTCTTAACCTGGGTAGTTTGCATTTCTATAAATATTTATACATTTCAATTGGATGGTAAAATTTATTGGCATATAGTCAGACAACATAGTTCTAAATTAATACTTTCTTACGCAATGGTGGTAAATTAACCTTTTCCCATTTTGATACTGGTAATTTGGTTTTCTTGATTTTAATCAAATTAAGTAATGGCTAATTTATTAGTTCAATAGTTTTCTTACTTTGAATTTTATTAATTCCTATTTTGATTTTCAGAATTTCTAATGTGTTATTTAATTTATGACTTTTAATTTGCTCTTTCTCTAGATTTTTTTTAGTTAGATGTGCAATTCATCTCTTTATTTTATTCATGTAAGCATTAAGAAATATATTTACCCAAATAACTGCTTTGGTAGTATTGCACAAGTCTTGGTACATTGTCTCCTTATTGTCATTGTCTTGGATGAAATTATTAATTATTTGAATGATTTGTTGTTTCATCCACTCAATTGTTAAAATTACATTGTTCAATTTCCAGTTAATTTCTCCAGGCCCCTTATTGCATGTGATTCTTATCATATCATGTTCAGAAAATGATGCATTCATTATTTCTGCTTGTCTTCATTTGATTATGGTGATTATCTAATACATGGCCAATTTTTATGTTGATGCCATCATTGCAGAAACGCATGGTATATGCCTTTCTCTTTTGCTGGGGTTCCTGTAATGCCAGATATCTATGGATGATCTCATAATTATTAATTGATAATTGCTTAATTATTAAATTAAAATATTGATTAATTATCACAAAAGCTTAATTAATAATCAATTAATAATTGCTATTAATCTGTCTTCTGGGCATTCCCAGGTCTATTGACTGGCAACAGCATTGAGTGAAGAGTCAAGAAAGACCAGAGACAAAGAGAGTCTATGCAAGCAATCTTTACTGAGGCACATAGCAGTTGCATCTTGGAACCTCCTTCTCTTTCCCCTGCCCCTCCAATTAGCCCCCTAAGTCTGCCTGGACAGCACATGAAGCCCTTTTGCATGGAAGTGAAAGATCCAGTCAAGGAAAGCCTTTGTCAGCATAGTCTGCTTCAAGCCCAAACCAGCGATTCCTGGAATAGCAGTTCCTGGGAGTAACACAAAACAAACTGGGACCCTCTGCACTACCTTAATTCTCATGGTTCCAAGTTCCTCTTTAGTCCCTTGGTCTCATAAGAACATGCCCTTAACTTGACCTCAGGTCCCTTTACTCTTTCTATTCAATTTTCTGCCATCATCCAACATGTCTAGTTTTTCTAAAAAATCTATTGACCTCCTTAACTTCTTTCTTGCTTATTTTATGGCAATATTTGTCTAATTCTGAAAGAAAGAGGTTGAGGTTCTCCACCATTTAGTTTTCTTGTCTATGTCTTTTAGCTTATCCTCAAGAGTCTGAATGGGGGGGGGGGTCAAAATGGCATCCTGAAGACAGCAATTTCCTGAAAGTCTCTTCCAAAATACTGAAAAAACCTTAATGTCATTACTCAAATCAAATTTTAGAGTGGCAGAACCCACAGAAAGACCCAGTGAATCAATTCTCCCACCTGAGGTAACTTGGAAGATCTATGAGAGGTCTCTATTCCACTGGGGTTGGAAGGCACTGTGGTCAGCTAGTCACAAATGAGCTCTAGCCTCCCAGAAACAGGCTGCATGGTGCCTGAGTCCCTGGAGGCACCTGGAAACAGAGTAGCAGAAGCAGTTTTCAGACATCCCAAAGCAGGGATTACCAAGCACAACTTGGAAGAGCAGCAGGAAACCTCTGTCAGAGTGATATAGAAGCCCAGGTCAGAATGGCCATAGCCACAGCTGCTCAGTTCAGTCCCTGTCCAGGAACTAGAAAGAGGCCTGCAGTGCCACCCATCACGGAGTCTCCTGGCAGGTGCCTCCACAACACTCATTCCACAGAGGAGCAGGGGTTAGAGAGCTCTCTGCTATCCCTGGGGCAGGACTCTGGTGTTCTGTCCATCCCCTGGTCACAGTCTGGGGCCCCCCATTGCCAGCAGCATAATAGGAGCCCTCCTCACAGATTCAGGACAGAGGGAAGTTCTTGTTGCCATTCACAGAGCAGAACACAGACTAGGAGAGGAATCAGAGCATCCCATAAGAACTTGAAGGAACTGATATCCTTGGAGGGATGCCCCAATAATACTCAAAAACTTGGGAAGCACCTCTAAACCAGGACATATACTGGGGAAATGAGTAAAGAGAAAAAAAAACCTAAACAAAAATAATTGCTTTGTTCCCATGGAGGATCAAAACACACACTCAGAAGATGGGAAAGCCCAATCTTCTATATTCAATGTCTCCAAGAAAAATGGGAATTGGTCTCATGTTATGGATGAGCTCAAAAACTATTTTGAAAATCAAGTAAGGGAGGTAGAGTTTTAAAAAGGGAAGAGAAATGATAGAGATGTAGGAAAATCTTGAAATCCAAGTCTGGAAAACTTGGTCAAGGACCTGGAAAACTGATCCAGAAGACACAATTTAAAAATTATTGTGCTACCTGAAACTCATGACCAGCAAAAGAGGCTTGACTTCATTTTTAAAGCATTTCTACAGGAAAATTGCCCCAATGTCCTAGAAGCAGAAGGTAAAATAGAAATTAAGAGAATCCAGCAATCGTTTGAAAGAAATCCCCACAAAAAACAACTCCTAGGATTATTTATAGCCAAATTCTAGAACTCCCAAGTCAAAGAAAAATTATTATGTGCAGTCAGAAAGAAATAATTAAAACATCATGGTGCTATAGTCAGGATTACACAGGACTTAAAGGCTTTTAAATTAAAGACTCTTAGGACTTAGAATATTGTATTCCTCAGAACAAAAGAGCTTGGACTACAACTGAGATATAGAAGGGGAAATGCACTAATGGTGAAACTACTGCCAAAACTGAATATCTTTTTTCTGGGAAAAAATGGACATTCAGTGAAAGGGGAATGTCAAACTGTCCTATTAAAATGACCAGAGCTGGACATTCAGAAAGTTTGACTTTCCAAGTACAGGACTCAAATAAAGCATAGAGAGGGTGGATGGAAAGATCATACTAATAACTCTAATGGACCATCAAATTGGGAAGAAATTAATAGAGTAGTTAGGAGCATCTATAAACAAGGCACAGGAAAGAATTGAATATGAAAGTATAATACATTAAATATAGAGTCAATGGCTGAAAAAGGAATTTCCTAGGAGAAAGGGAAATGAGAGGCAGAATGGACTAAGCTGTTTCATATCAAAGAGTCTAGCAAAAGCCTGCAACAGAAAGGATAAAGGGAAGGGGAATGAGTGCGTCTTCATTCTTATCTGAAATGGTTCATAGAGAAAAAATACATACATAGCTAACAGGGTAGAGAAATCCATCTTACCCCAGAGGAAAAAGGAGAGGAAGGGGATGGGAGAAAGGGGTCAGGGGGAGGGGAGGGGGAGATGTAAGTGGTAGAGAAGGGGGAAGATATTGGGAGAGGGTAGTCAGTTAACATAATTTTTTATAAGGTGGTGGGCTGTGGGGCCTGCCTGGATCTGAGCAGCTGTGTGGCTTTTGAGTGTCTGGGGAGGGATTTGGGATAGATCTTTCTGGCCCCGGGACTAGTGCTCTGGTTGCTGTGTCACTTGTTTGCCCCACAACACACTTTTAGTGAAGTATGAAGTGGTGGATATAGGAGGGGAAATGCACTGAAGGTGACACTACTCAGAAACAAAATACTGGAGAATACAGATAAAGGGAAAAAAGGAGGAGAAATACAAACTGAGGAAAGATAGTATGGAGGGCAATAAAGAGTTAATAATTATGATTTTGAATGTGAATGTGATAAACTATCACTTGAAGCATAAATGAATAGCAGACAGGATTAAAAACTAAAATTCTACAGTATACAGCTTACACGAAATTCATTTGAAGCAGAGCAATACATATAGGGTAAAGGCAAAAGCAAGATATATTTTACTTCAGCTGAAGTGAAAAAAGCAGGGGTAGCAATCCTTATCTCAGACAAAACAGTTGCAAAAATACATATTCTTAAATGAGATAAGAAAGGAAACTATATCCTCCTAAAAAGGTACCACAGACAATAAAGTCATTTCAATACTAAATATGTATGCCCCCAATGGGTTAGCATTCAAATTCTTAGAGGAGAAGCTGAAAGAACTACAGGAAGACATAGACAGCAAAAGTCTACTAGTGGGAGACATCAACCTCACACTCTTAGATTTAGATAAATTGAATCATAAAATAAACAAGAAAAAAAGTAAAGAGGTAAATAGATTTTTAACGAGCCTAGATATGATAGACTAGAGGAAACTGAATGGTAATAGAAAGGAATAGACCTTTTTTCTGCAGTATATGGCACTTACACAAAAATTGACCATGTACTAGGCATAAGAACCTAATACTCAATTGCAGAAAGGCAGAAATAGTGAATCCATCTTTCTCAGATCATGATGCAAAAATCATATTTAATATTGGGCCAGGGAGATATCGAACCAAAACTAATTGGAAACTGAATAAACTCTTTCTAAAAAATGAGTGAATCAGCAATAAATTATAGATAGAATTAGCTATTTTATCTTAAAGATAATAATGGAACAACACACCAAAACCTATGAAATTCACTCAAAGAGACACTCAGGGGATATATTATATCTTTAAATGCTTATATAAACAAATTAGAGAAATAGGAAATCAATGAACTAAATATGCAGCTAAATAATTAGAGAAAGAACAAATTAAAACCCACCAATGAAATACCAAATTAGAAATTCTAAAAATTATAGGAGAAATTAATAAAATTGAAAGCAAAAAAAACCTATTGAATTAACAAATACTGGTTTTTATGAAAAAACCAATAAAATTGATAAACCTCTGTTAATTTGATTTAAATAAAGAAGAAAACCAAATTGCTAGTATCATAAATTAAAAAGGTGAACTCACCACCAATGAGGAAGAAATTAAAGTTATAATTGGGAATTATTTTGCCCAACTCTATGCCAATTAATTTGACAATCCAAGTGAAATGGACAAATTATTTATAAAAATATAAGTTGCCCAGGTTAAAAGAAGAGGAGATTAAAAATCTAAACAACCATATCTCAGAAAAAGAAATTTAACAATACATCATTGAACTCCCTAAGAACAAATCACTAGAGACAGATGGATTCACAAATGAATTCTATCAAACATTTAAGGAACATTTTGCTCCAATTCTATATAAAATCTCTGGAAAAATAGGTGAAGACAGAACTCTGCCTAACTCTTTCTATGACACCAATATGGTGCTGATAGCTAAACAAGGAAGAGTTAAAATAGAGAAGGAAAATTATAGACCTATTTCCTCAATGAATATAGATGCAAAAAAAAACTTAAATAAAATCTTAGCATAATGATTTCAAGTTATCACTAGAATAATACATTACAACCAAGTAAGATTTATCCCAGGAATGCAGTGTTGTTTCAATATTAGGAAAATTGTTAGTATAATTAATTATACCATCAAGAAACCTATTAGAAATCATATGATTATATCAATAGATGCTGAAAAATTTTTGACAGGACCCATTCCTACAAAAAACACTATGGAGTGTAGGAATAAATGGACTATTCCTTAGCATAATAAGCAATATCTACCTGAAACCATCAATAAGCATTATATTCAACAGGGAGAGGATAGAGGCATTTGCAATAAGATCGGGGTGAAATAACAATGTTCATTATCACCACTACTATTCAATATTGTATTAGAAATGTTAGGTTCAGCAATAAGTGAAGAAAGAAATTGAAGGAATTTGAATTTGGAAGGAAAAGATAAAACTCTCACTCCTTGCAGATGACATGATGGTATACCTAGTAAATACCAAGAAATCACCCCCAAAAACTACTGGGAACAATTAACAACTGTAACAAAGTTGCAAGATATAAAATAAACCCTCAGAAATCCTCAACTTTTCTATATATGATTAACAAGACAGAGCAGGAAGAGCTAGGAAGAGAAATCCCATTCAAAGTAACCTCAGACAATATAAAATATCTGGGAGTCTATTTTCCAATGCAGACTCAGAAACTTTTTGAAAAAAATTGCAAAACACTTCTCACATAAATAATATCAGATTTAAATATCTAGGCAAACATCAACTGCTCATGGATTGGTTGAGCTAATATAATAAAAAGGACAATTTTCCCAAAACTAAACAACCTGTTTAGTGCCCTACCAATAAAATTTCCAAAAACATACTTTAATGAGTTAGTAAAAGTTGTAAGTAAATTCATATGGAGAAATAAAAAGTCAAGAATTTTCAGGTATTCAATAAAAAAGTGCAAAAGAAGATGACTCAGCCCTACCAGATCTAAAATTACATTATGAAACATCAGTCATCAAAACTGTCTCATATTGGCTATGAAATAGAGTGTTGGACCAGTGGAATAGACTATGTGCAATAGCAGGAAATGATTATAGTAATCTGCTGTTTGATAAACCCAAAGATTCCAGCTATTGGGATAAAAACTCTCTGTTTGATCAAATCTGCTGGGAAAATTGGAAGTTAGTATGGAAGAAATTTAGATTAGACAAATACCTCACACTCTATATCAAGATAAGATCAAAATGGATACAGTATTTAGACATCAAATACAATATTATAAGCAAGCTAGACAACAAAGAAGTAGTTTAGCTGTCAGATCTATGGAAAGGGAAGCAGTTTATGACTAAGAAAGAGATAATCAACATCACTAAAAACAAACTAGATGGTTTAGATTACCTTAAATTAAAAAGCTTTTGCACAATGTTGTCACCAACATCAAAAGAAATGCATTAAACTGGGAAAAAGTTTTACAGCTAATATTTCTGAGAAAGGAGTGATTTCTACAATATTCAGAGAACTGAGTCAAATTTTTTTTTTAAAAAAGCCATTCCCCAATTGATAAATGGTCAAAGTATGTGTAAAGGAAATTTGCAGATGAGAGGATCAAAGAGATCCATAGTCATATGAAAAATGTCTCTAAATCTTTACCTATTAGAGAAATGCAAATTAAAGTATCTCTGAAGTACCACCTCATACCTCTCAGGCTGGCCAATATGACCTGAAACAACAATGACCTTTGTTGGAAAGGATGTGGAAAATCTGGGAAACTAATATATTGTTGGTGGAGCTGTGGACTTATACAACCTTTCCAGAGAGCAGTCTGGAACTATGCCCAAAGGGAAGCAAAAATGGGCATATCCTTTGATGCAGTAATACCGCTACTGGGTCTATACTCTGAAGAGATGATAAAAATGGGTAAAAAATATCACTTGTACAAAAATATTCATAGCAGCTATTTCTGGTGCAAAGTATTGGAAAGCAATTAAATGTCTTTCAGTTGGGTAATGGTTTAACAATCTCTGGTACATGTATGTTACGGAACACTATTGTTCTATTAGAAACCAGGAGGGACAGTAATTCAGGGAAGCCTAGAGGGAGTTGCATGAAGTGATGCTGAGCGAGATGAGCAGAATCAGAATACCCTAACAATAACATGGGGGGGGGGGGGTGATGATCAAACTTTTTTTAGGATTTTTGCAAGGCAAATGGGGTTACATGGCTTGCCCAAGGCCACATAGCTAGGTAATTATTAAGTGTCTGAGTCCGGATTTGAACTCAGGTACTCCTGATTCTAGGGCTGGTGCTCTATCTACTGTGCTACCTAACCTCCCAATGATGATCAACCTTGATGGATTTGCTCATACCATCAGTGAAACAATCGGGGACAATTTGTGGCTGTCTGCAATAGAGAATGCAATCTGTATCCAGAGAAAGAACTGTGGAGTTTGAACAAAGACCAAGGACTATTACCTTTAACTTAGGGAAATAAAAACTGTTATCTTATTGTTTGATCTTGCTATCTCTTATACTTTATGTTTCTTCCTTTGAGGATATGATTTCTCTCTCATCACATTCAATATGGATTAATGTATACCATGGAAACAATGTAAAGACTGGCAACTTGCCTTCTTTGGGGTTTGGGGGGAGGGAAGTAAGATTGGGGGAAAATTGTAAAACTCAAAATAAGGAAAATCTTTAAAGGGAAGTAAGAAGTGAAAAGAGATAGAAAATAGAGTAAAGAGGAATGGAGAGGAATGGATGGAGGAAAAGATAATTAGCAACAGTGAGAAAAATATACAGAAGTAACTTCTCTAATTGACTTATGATAAAGAATATCATCCATTCCAGAGACAGTACTGATGATACCTGAACAAAGACTGATGTATAGTTTTTTCTCTTTCTCTCACCTTATTTTTCCATGAAGTTTTTCTATTTTTTTGGGGCGGGGTTATGTTTACTCTTACAGCAAGATTTTGAGTAATGGGTAAATAATAATTTTTAAATGGATGCTATGTCATATAGTGTTTACATGTTTAAAATAAAAATACCTCATTATCTATTGTATCTTTTAGATTTTTTTTTAGATTTTTCAAGGCAATGGGGTTAAGTGGCTTGCCCAAGGCCACACAGCTAGGTAACTATTAAGTGTCTGAGGCTGGATTTAAACTCAGGTACTGCTGATTTCAGGGCCGGTGCTCTATCCACTGCACCACCTAGACTTCCCAAATCTATGGTATCTTTTAGGATATTGTTACCTTCTTTATCTCTTTTAATGAGATCTAGGTTTGCGACCCCTCCTTTTCACACTTCATTTGAAGCATAATATATGCTACTCCAGCCTTTTATTCTGTGTGTATTTCTCTGCTTTAAATATGTTTTTGTAAGCAGCATATTATAGGATATTGTTTGTTTAAACTACTCTGCTATAGATTTCCATTTTATGGGAGAGTTAATTCCATTCAATTTCACAGTTATAATTACTCATTCTTCATTACCCAACATGCCATTTTCCCTCTATGTGTGTTTTTACCCTCCTTTCACCTTATCGCTCCCAACCAGTATTTAGCCTCTGAAAACCACCTCCCTCAATCTGTCCCACCTTCTGACAGTCACCTTCCCTTTCCCTTTTCTTCCCTCTTTCCCTTTTCCTCTTCTTCCTTCTCTCACTTCTAGTAATCCCTCCTTCCATTTCCCCTGCCTTTTCCCCTTCTAATATTTGAAGGATAAAATAAATTTCTAAATCCTACTGAGATCATGTGTTAATCCTGATTTGATTCAAATTTAATGAGAGTTTTTCCAATGAGATATTTCACATTTTCTTTTATTTTTTTAATTTTGCTTAACAGATATTTGTTGTCTTGTGAAGTCATTAGCTTCCACTGTTTCCTTTTTTTTCAAAAAGGTATTTTCTTCAGTTATCTTTTCCATTTGACCAATGATATTTATTTTGTTTGGTTATTTTTTTTACTTTTAAAGATTTTCTTTGAGTTTTACAATTTTTCTCCCAACTTGACTTCCCTCCCCCACACCCATGGAAAGCAATCTATCAGTTTTATCTTGTCTCCATGTTGTACACAGATCCAAGTTGAGTTCAATGAGAGAGAAATCACATCCCCAAGGAAAAAAAAATTATAAGAGATAACAAAATCAGACAATAAGATATCTTTTTTTTTTCTAAATAAAACAGAATAGTTCTTGAACTTTGTTCAAACTCCACAGAACTTTATCTGGATACAGATGGTATTCTCAATTGAAGATAGCCCCAAATTGTCCATGGTTGTTGCACTGTTGGAACAAGCCAAGTCCATCAAGGTAGAACATCACTCCCATGTTGCTGTTACAGTGTATAGTGTTTTTCTGGTTCAGCTCCTTTCACTCAGCATTAGTTCTTGCAGACTTCCCTGATTTCCCATCATTCCTGGTCTCTTATAGAACAATATTGTTCCATGACATACATATACCACAATTTGCTAAGCCATTCCCAAATTGAAGGACATTTAATTGATTTCAAATTCTTTGGCACCACAAACAGGGTTGCTATGAATATTTTTTGTACAAGTGATATTTTTACCCTTTTTTCATCATCTCTTCAGGGTATAGACACAGTAGTGTTATTTCTGGATCAAAGGGTATGCTTGTTTTTGTTGCCCTTTGGGCATAGTTCCAAATTTCTCTCCAGAAAGGTTGGATGAGTACACAGCTCCACCAAAAGTGTAATATTGTCCCAGATTTCCCACAACCCTTCCAACAATGATTATTATCCTTTTTGGTCATATTGGTCAGTCTGATAGGTGTGAGGTGGTACTTCAAAGAAGCTTTGATTTGCATTTCTCTAATAATTAATGATTTAGATCAATTTTTCATATGCCTATGGATTGCTTTGATCTTCTCATCTGTAAATTTCCTTCGCATATCCTTTGACCATTTGTCAATTGGGGAATGGCTTTTAAAAAAAATATGACTCAGTTCTCTGTATATTTCAGAAATGAGTCCTTTGTCAGAATCACTAGTTGTAAAGATTGTTTCCCAATTTTCAACATTTCTTTTGATCTTGGTTATGTTGGTTTTATTTGTGAAAAAGCTTTTTAATTTAATGTAATCAAAATCATCTAGTTTATTTTTGATCATGTTCTCCATCTCTTCTTTATTCATAAACTACTCAATTTTCCATAGATCTAACGGGTAAACTAGTCCTTGATCTTCTAATTTGCTTACAGTATTGTTTTATATGTCTAAATCGTGTAATCATTTGGATCGTATCATAGTGAAGGGTGTGAGGTGTTGGTCTAATCTAAGTTTCATCCATACTAACTTCCAATTTTCCCAGCAGTTTTTATCAAAGAGAGAGGTTTTATGCCAATAGCTGGACTCTTTGGGTTTATCAAACAGCAGATTACTATAAACATTTGTTGCTGTTGCTCCTAGTCTATTGCACTGGTCCACCACTCTATGTCTTAGCCAATACCAAACAGTTTTGATGACTGATGCTTTGTAATATAATTTTAGATCAGGTAGGGCTAAGGCAGGACCTTCTTTTGCACGTTTTTCATTAAATTCCTGGAAATTCCTGAGTTTTTATTTCTCCATATGAAATTATTGCAACTTTTTATAACTCATTAAAGTAATTTTTGGGGATTTTGATTAGTAGGGCACTAAACAGGTAGACAAGTTTTGGTAGAATTGTCATTTTTATTATATTAGCTCTACCTATTCATGAGCAGTTGATATTTGCCCAGTTATTTAAATCTGATTTAATTTGTGTGAGAAGTGTTTAATAATTATTTTCAAAAAGTTTCTGAGTCTATCTTGGCAAATATACTCCAAGGTATTTTATATTGTCTGAGGTTACTTTGAATGGGATGTCTCTTTCTAGCTCTTCCCACTGTATCTTGCTAGTCATATATAGAAAAGATGAAGATTTATGAGGGTTTATTTTTTAACTTTAGCAACTTTGATAAAACTGCTAATTTTTTCCAGTAGTTTTTTAGATGATTTCTTGGGGTTCTCTAGGTAGACCATCATGTTGTCTGTGAAGAGTGAGAGTTTTGTCTCTTCCTTCCCAATTCTAATTCCTTCAATTTCTTTTTCTTCTCTAATTGCTGATGCTAACATTTCTAATACAATATTGAATAGTAGTGGTGATAATGGGCACCCTTGTTTAACCCCCGATCTTATTTGGAATGCCTCTAGTCTCTCCCCATTGAGTATAATGCTTGTTGATGATTTCATATAGATACTGCTAATTATTCTAAGGAACAGTTCATTTATTCCTACACTCTCAAGTGTGTTTAGTAGGAATGGGAGCTGTATTTTGTCATAAGCTTTTTCAGCATCAATTGATATGATTATATAATTTCTGATAGGATTGTTGTTGATATAATTGAGTATACTAACAATTTTCCTAATATTGAATGAACCCTGCATTCCTGGGATAAATCCTACTTGATCATAATGTGTTATCCAAGTAATAACTTGTTGTGACCATATTGCTAAGATTTTATTTAAGATTTTTGCATTTTGCATATTCATTAGGGAGATAGGTCTATACATTTCTTTCTTTGTTTTAACTTTTCCTGGTTTAGATATCAGCAACATATTGGTTTCATACAAAGAGGTAGGCAGAGTCCCATCTTTCCCTATTTTTCTGAAGAGTTTATATAGAATTGGAAACAATTGTTCCTTAAATGTTTGGTAGAATTCACTTGTGAATCCATCAGGCCCTGGAGATTTTTTTCTAAGGGAGTTCAATGATGGCTTATTGACTTTCTTTTTCTGAGATAGTGTTGTTTAAATTTTTAATCTCCTCTTCATTTAACCTGGGCAAATTATATTTTTGTAAATATTCATCCATTTCACTTAGATTATCAAATCTATTTGTATAGAGTTGGGCAAAATAATTTCAAATTATTCCTTTAATTTCCTCCTCATTGGTGGTGAGTTCACCATTTTTATTTATGATACTAACAATTTGGATTTCTTTCTTTTTTTGCATCAAATTAACAAAGGTTTATCAATTTTATTGTATTTTTTTATAAAAACAAACTTTGGTTTTATTTCCTATTTCAATAGTTTTTTTGCTTTCAATGTTATTAATGTCTCCTTTAATTTTTAGAATTACAAATTTGGTATTTAATTGTGGGTTTTAATTTGTTCTTTCTCTAATTATTTAATTGCATGTTTAGTTCATTGATTTCCTCTTTCTCTAATTTATTCATGTAAGCATTTAATGTTATAATATATCCCCTGAGAGCCACTTTGAGTAAATCCCATAAGTTTTTGTATGTTGTTTCATTATTGTCATTATCTCGGATATAATGATTAATTCTTTCTATAATTTTTTATTTCTTTCACTCATTCTTTAAAATGAGGTTATTCAGTTTCCAGTTGGTTCTGGGACTATATCTCCTTTGCCCAATATTGAATATGAATTTTATTGCATTGTGATCTGAGAAAGATGTATTCACTATTTCTGCCTTTCTGCATTTGATCATTAGGTTTTTTATGTCCTAGTGCATGGTCAATTTTTGTATAAGTTCCATGAACTGCAGAGAAAAAGGTATATTCCTTTTATCCCCATTCAATTTCCTCCATAAATTCACATTATGTAGTTTTTCTAATAATCTATTTGCCTCCTTAACTTCTTTCTTGTTTATTTTATGATTCGTTTTATCTAGATCTGAGAGTGGGAGGTTTAATTCTCAAACTAGTAGAGTTTTGCTGTCTTTGTCTTCCTGTAGTTCTTTCAGGTTCTCCTCTAAGAATCTGGATGTTATCCTATTGGGTGCCTATATATTCAGTATTGAAATAACTTTAGTGTCTATGGTACCTTTTAGGAGGATAAAATATCCTAACTTATCTTTTTTTAACACTATCTATTTTTGCAGCTGCTTTGTCTGAGATGAGGATTGCTTCCCCAGCTTTTTTTCACTTCAGCTGAAGCAAAATATATTTTGCTCCATCCTTTTTCCTTACACTATGTGTATTTCTCTGCCTCAAATGAGTTTCTCGTAAGCAGTATATTGTAGTATTCTGGTTTTTAATCCACTCTGCTATTCGCTTACATTTTAAGGAAGAGTTCATCCCATGCACATTCAAAGTTATGATTAGTAATTCTTTATTGCCCTCCATGCTACCTTCCCTGTTTGTATTTTCCCTCTTTATCCCCCCCCATCCATATTCCCCAGTATTTTGTTTCCGGATACCACCCCCTTCAGTTTGTTTGCCCTCCTATATAACCCCCCTTCCCTTTCTTTCCCCTTTCCCCTTCCCTTCCTTTTGCTAGTTCCCCTTTTTTCATCCCTCCCCCTCCCTTTCTCTGTCCCCCCCCCATCCTTTTTAATACAAGAAAGGGTAGATGTTTTTTAAGTTAACTAAGTATGTGTAAGTTGACTTTAAACCAAGTCTTATGAGAACAAGATTCAGGTGTTTCTCATCTCCTCCCTTCATCCCCTCTATTACCATAGGCATTTTGTACCTCTTAGTGTAATGAGACTTACCCCATTCAATCCCCTCCTTTCTCCCGTCTCCTTCCTGTCCCCCTTTTCAAGGAAGTAGTGTTTTTAAAATCATTCTGAGTCATAAAAATTTCTGAGTATACATCACTTCTAGTTAAGCATATTCTATCTAATAGAGTAAAAATTCCTGGGAGTTATTACAGTATGTCTGGCAAATGGGGTTAAAGCCAGTTACATCCCATAGGATAGATAGTTCATGAATGTCCATCACTTCTGCTTAGGTATATTCTTTCTGTTAGAGTTCAATTCTCAAGATTTGTGAGAATATTTTTTCCCATGCTGGGATATAGCGTGTTTCAACTTATTGGATAACAGTTTTTTTTTTCCTTTTACAGTCCCCCTTTTTTTTAACCTTTTCATGAGTCTCTTGAACTTCCTGATTGATGTCCAAATTTTCTCTTTAGTTCTGGTCTTTTCATCAGGAATTTTTGGAATTCTTCCATTTTGTTAAATATTCATCTTTTTCCTGGAAGTGAAGGCTTAGTTTTGTGGGATAGTGGATTTTTGGCTGCATTCCAAGCTCCCTTGCTCTCTGAAATATCACTTTCCAGGCTGTTCTATCCTTTAATGCTGATGCAGCCAGGTCTTGCATAATCCTTACTGTGACTCCTTGAAATTTAAATTGTTTCTTTCTGGCTGCTTATAGGATTTTCTCTTTTATCTGATAGTTCTGGAATTTGGCCTCAACATTCCTTTTTGCTTTTATTTTAGTATCTTTTTCTGGAGGGAATCAATGTATTCTTTCAATAACTACTTTGCTGTCTGCTTCCATGATACAGGGCAATTTTTCATCACTAGATCCTGTAATATTAAGTCTGGGCTTTTTTTTTCTCTTCAATCTTTTCAGGAAATCCAATAATTCTCAGGTTGCCCCTCCTCGAACTGTTCTCAAGGTCAGTGGTTTTGCTGATGAGGTATTTTACATTTTCTTATTTTTTTTTCTACTTTTTGATTTTGTTTAGTAGGCTCTTGCTGTCTCATGAAGTCATTAGTTTCTGCAGATTCCATTCTTTTTTTTAGGGAAGATTTTTCTTCATTAACCTTTTACGACTCCTTTTCCAATTGGTCAATTCTATTTTTGAAAGAGCTTTCCATTTGACCAGTTGAGGTATTGAAAGAATTATTTTCTTTTTGCATTTGCCCAATTGATGATCTAAGAGATTTATCTTCATTTTGTATTTGTTCAGTTGTATTTTATAAGGATTTGTTTTCTTGTTGCAAAGTATTAATTGTCTCTCCCAAATTTTCCAGATGATTTTTAAGGAAGTGTTTCTGTGCTGAAGGCCCAATCATATTCTCCTCATAGGTTCCAGGTCTCTCTGAGTTAGGGTCTTTTCCTTCCAAGAATGTTTCTATGGATCCACCTGTCTGCTAACCCTTCTTCATTTTTCTAAGACCTTGAGTTGGGGAGGCGCTGGTTCACAGGTGTTTGGGATCACTAGAGGCTTTACTCACTGAGTGCAATTTCTCTGTCTGGACAGTAGGAGGTGCTGGTTGCTTTCTCTGGAGTGTCTGTGACCTTGATTGAGGCCTTCTCCCATAGCTTGAAGGGAGGGGTTGAACCTATTGAATCCTTTTGCCTTCAATCAATGGTGGTCTTTACCCAAGGTGAGATCATCCTTCTCCCTATTGTCAGCTGTGCTGGTTCTTCTGCTCACATACCTGTGCCTGAGGCAGTAGTCTGTAATTGTGTGTTCTGGGAAGAGGCCTCAGCCTCAATGGAGGCATGGACTCAGAGTTCCTCAGAGCAGAGGAGCCCAGAGATAGTGTCCACAGCTCTCCTGCACTGGTACTTGCCTCCCCCCAGCCTTGTTGACAAGCTCCAGAGTGTCAGTGCCAACACCAGTGCCTCTGATCCCTAGTTGACTCAAGCTCCCCCCAACCCGTGGTCTGGCCCCACTGCTGATACTGTAGGTCCCTCTCTCAGGCCCTTAGGCTTCCTGGTTCCAATTCAGCTGCTAATCTGGCTGATCCAGAGCTGATCAGCCTTCTTCGCCCAGACTCACCCACCCAGATTTGCCCAAGGCTGCTGCGGGAGACAGATCCTGCGGTAGATGTTCTATAATTTATTTTTGATATTGAACTAGAATTGGAATTGCTAGGTCAAAGGGTATGAAAAGTTTTATTGCTCTTTGGACATAATTCCATATTGCTCTCCAGAAAGGGTAGATCCATTCACAACTCTACCAGCAATGCATCAATGTCCCAATCCTCTCACAATCACTCTAACATTGATCCTCTTCCCTTTTTCTCATTTGGCTAATCTGAGAGGTATGAGATGATATCTCATTGTTGTTTTAATTTGCATTTATCTAATCAATAGTGATTTGGAGCATTTTTTCATTTGATTATATATAGATTTAATTTCTTCATTTGAAAACTGTTCATTCATATCCTTTGACCTTTTAACAATTGAAGGATGAATTCTCTTGCATTTCTTTTTCTAATTTAGCCATTTGATTTTAATATCCTTTCTGAGCTCTCCTTTGAAGTCTTTCTGAGCAAGAAAGTTTCACATGTAGCACATCTTCTGCCATTCTTTTCTCAACTACTAACTTTTTATACTTTTAATAGTTAACTTTCAACAGAACCTGCTTTTCTCTCCGACCTTTCTTATTCATTTTGGGGTTTTTTAATTATTCCAAAGGATTTTGTGTTAGAGGAAAGAGCTCCCTTGTGGCCCTTCAGTGTTGAGAACTCTTACTGAGTTTGGGGCATCAATGTTAGAAACTCCCTGTCTTACCAGTAAGGAACTTAAGAGGCTTTCTCTCTGAACTATCTATACTGGAAATATCAGTCACCCCCCTCCCTGACTCATTGGGAATCCTGAGAATGCATAGGGAAATCTCTGGTCTGTGTATCAGGTAGCCTGGTTAGCAAACTAGGTTGTCTGGGCTGGAAACAAGTCACTTTCTGGACAGTCAGCACTGGGAAAGTCAACTGGAAAAGTGGGATCACTTGGGATTGTTTCTGGACTTTTCCACAGAGTAACAATAGGTCTTCCCTTCAGGGAATGCCATGGGCTTGCCATGCAGATGGGACAGTACAGCCCAGTCATGCTTACTGAATGGGAGTCCTGGGCAACCATGTTGGAACTCTCCCAGGATGTTGGAGCTCTTCCAGATTGTCTGCAGCACAGCATGAAGCACAAAAGCTTCTGCTCCTGCAGGTTAGTTGTCACAAATTCTCAGGTTAGTTGTCCCCCCAACTCCTTCTACCAATGCTAGTGTTCTGAATGGGCTCTCTGCCCTGGGAATGCCCATGCTCCTCTATCACATATATCTGGAATATACTCATTCTGTTCTTTTGTGTGTTCTGACTCCCCAAAATCTGTAAAGAGACTTGACTCATGTAATTTCTGAAGGAAACCCAGGAGAACTTAGCAAAGGACCTGGCTTCTCTCCTCAGTCTAGACTGGAGGTTCCCTTCATAATTTCAGATATTACAGTAGTATTCTATGACAATCATGTGTCATAAATTACTCAATTATTCCCCGATTTATGGGTAACTCCTCAATTTTGAATTCTTTGGCATAAGGAAAAACCTAGTATAAATATATGGATTACAAATTGCTCTGCATAATGGTTGAACCAATTCACAATTCCTCCAGTGGTGCATTAATGTCTCAATTTTCCCACATCCCCTCCAATATTAATCATTTTCCTCTTCTATCCTATTAACCAATCTAATAGGTATGAGGTAATCCCTCTGTATTGCATTTTTATGACTATACAGTTTTCATTATTTTATCTAAAATGTGACTGCTCTTATTTTTTGAACATTTGTTGATTTGCAATAGCTTATTTCTATAAATTTGACTCATTTCTCTTTATATTTGAGAGATGAGACTTTTAACAAGGAAACTTTCTTTTAAACTTTTGTCACAGTTATTATTTTAAACTATATTTCCTTTCACTGTTTTACCTTCTTCAATGGTCTATTCACTCTCTTTTTTCCCTGATCCTTTTCATAGTGTTTTGTTTCTGACATTTGCCTCCCTTAATTTACATTAGCTCCCATGAGTTACAACCTTTTATTTCATTCTCTTTCCCTTCTATTTTACTCTAGGGCAGGATAGAAAGCAATAACTATTTGGATGAAGATGTTATTCTGTCTTTAAGCCAATTCCAATGAGAAAAAGGTTCAATCATTCCACACTCCCCCAGCTGGATTAGTTCTTTCTTACCCCTTGTATGAGATAATTTACCCCTTTCTACCCCCTCTCTTTCTAATTCTTTCATTCCATTCCTCTTTCACACCCATTAATTTTTAAAACTATTTCAAAATATTCAA
Organism: Macrotis lagotis; assembly: GCF_037893015.1. Taxonomy (NCBI): domain Eukaryota; kingdom Metazoa; phylum Chordata; class Mammalia; order Peramelemorphia; family Peramelidae; genus Macrotis; species Macrotis lagotis. The sequence goes on from NC_133666.1 coordinate 350,630,374, forward strand.
TGCACATTTATACTCTATGTATATACATATATATGTATACACACACACATATATAAAATATATCATATATATATGTATGTGTATATATACATATATATGTATATATATATACTCTTATCTACCCTAATAAGAAAAAATTTATTGAGTTATTCATATCATCTTCTAGGTAGGAATGTAAATATTTTAATTTTATTAAGTCATTTATGATTTTTCTCTTGTTTACCTTTTGTGTGCTTCTTGAGTATTATATGTGAAAGTCAAAATTTTCTTTTCAACTTTCATTATTTCATCAAAATATTTCATTGAATATCCATTTTTTCTGGAAATGATTATATACAATTTTCCTGGATATATGATTATTGGTTTCAATCTCTGTTCCTTTATCCTCCAAAATTTTATTTTCCAGGTCCTCTGATCCTATAATGTAAAAGCAGCAAATTCTTCTGTTAGCCTAATTTTAGTTTCATGATTCTTGAATTCTTTCTTTCTGACTGCTAAACTAGGAACTTCGGAATTTGCCTTCAACATTCCTGGGAGTTTTCATTTTGGGATCTGATTGAGGAGGTATATTCTTTACACTTCCATTTTATCCTCTTGTTCTAGAATATCAGTGCTGTTTCCTGTATAATTTCTTGAAAAATGAAACCTAGTCTCTTTTTTTAATGAAGACTTTCATGAAGTCCAATTCATTTGAAGTATTTCTCCCAGATCATTTTTCCAGATCAGTTGATTTTGCTAATTAGATATTTCACATTGTCTTCTATTTTTTTCATTATTTTGGTTTTGTTTTGTTGTTTCTTGATTTCTCCCAAGTCATTAGTCTCCATTGTTCTCCCTTTTTCATTTGGTGACTGCTGCTTTTTTAAGACATTCTTTTCCTCACAGACTTTTTTTTTATTATTTTACCATTTCATGTATTGTTCTTAAGGGGTTAATTTCTTTGGCAATTTTTGTGCCTCTTTTAACAAGTTGTTGACATGTCCTTCTTGATTTTCTTGTATCACTCTCATTTCTCTTTCCAGTTTTGTTCTACCACTCTTACTTCATTATTAAAAATATTTTTGAGCTCTCCCATGATCTGAGACCTATTCATATTTTTCTTAGAGACTTTTGATGTGGGAACTTTGACTTTGCTGTCTTTTTTTTTAGATTTTTGCAAGGCAATGGGGTTAAGTGGCTTGCCAAGGCCACACAGCTAGGTAATTATTAAGTGTCTGAGGCCAGATTTGAACTCAGGTACTCCTGACTCCAGAGTCGGTGCTCTATCCACTGCACCACCTAGCCACCCCAACTTTGCTGTCATTTGAATTTGCGTTTTGATCTTTTGTTGTTACCATGGTAACTTTCAATGGTCAGGAGTTTTCCTGTTGTTTGTTCATTTTCCTGGCTTTTTTCTTGAATTTTAACTCTTTGCTAAAGTGCAGTTCTGTTTCTACATCATACCAAACTTCAGGGATTTTAAGATTTTGAGTTTGACATTTTTCTATCTACTCCTCTTCAGTCCTTTCTTTCCTTGACAGTATGTAATATGATTTAGATTATACATATATAATTATGTTAAGCATATTACAAATTAGTCATGCTGAGTTAGAAGAATCAGAACAAAATAGGCAAAAAAGGAACATAGTGTGTAAAGCAAATTTTATAAATTGAAAACATTATACTTTTCTCTGCATTCAGACTACTTAGCTCCTTCAGTATATGAATGGTATTTTCCATCACAAGTTCTGAGAAGAGTTAAAGCCAGCATAGTAGATCATCACAATGTTCCTGTTAATGTGTATAATGGTTTTCTGATTCTACTCACTTCACTTAACATCAGTTCATGTAAGTCTTTCCAGTTTTTCTGAAATCTGCCTGCCCATGATTTCTCTCTCCTTTTCTTTTCTTTTTTTCTTTTTTTGCAAGGCAATGGGGTTATGTTACTTGCCCGAGGTCATAAAGCTAGGTAATTGTTAAGTTTCTGAGACTGGATTTGAAATCAATTACTCCTGACTCCAAGGCCAGTGTTCTAACCATTGTACAATCTAGGTACCCCTGTTTGTAATTTCTTACAAAATAATAATATTCCATTTCATTCATCTACCACAACTTGTTCAGCCATTCCCCAAAGGACAACCATTGCCTCAATTTTCAATTCTTTATCACTACAAAAAATGCTGCCATAAATACTTCGGTACATGTGCATCTTTTCTCCTTTTATAATGATCTCACTGATAGGCAAACCTAGTAGAGCCATTGCTGAATAAAAGAGTGTGATAATTTTATTGCCCTTTAGGCATAGTTGTAAAGTGTCTCAAGAAGGCTGGATCAGTTCACAACTCTACCAACAATGTACTGATGCCACAGTTTTCCTACATACCCTCCAACATTGATCATTTTCCTGTTTTGTCACATTGGTCAATCTGATAGGTGTGAGGTGATACCTCAAAGTTATTTTAATATGCATTTTTTTCAAGGCAATGGGGTTAAGTCTCTTGCCCAAGGTCACACATTAATCATTACCATATTTCCCCATGTATAAAATGCACCTTAATTTGGGAGTCTGAAATTTGAAAAAAAAAGTATTACATAAAGTTATTGAACTCAAGGTTTATTCATCATAAAATTCAGACAACTCCCCAATTGTCAAAACTTCCATCCTAATCTGATCCTAATCTGTGTTTGATGAGGAATCACTGTTTCAAGAGAGACTCTGAGTGCTCTACTGACTGTACTCTGCTCTGTGATTGACCACAAGCACTCCCTGGACAAGTCTGGTGCATGGATGAATGCTTAATCCATTCCATTTCATGAACCTGAAGCATCAGTTGTGAACTCCTTTGAAATTGCTCACTTATTTTTAATCAGGAAATCTTCTAGCCTCATGCTGAACCATCTTTCTGAACTCAGGAATTTCACATGCCCTTTGCTCTTCAATCCATCTATGCAATTCCCTCTCTAAATCAGACCAATTGGCTAACTTGCCTCTCATGGCTTTCTGCCTTGGCATTTTCAGTAGGGTTTCTTCTTCCCATAGCTAGTCTCAAATTGTATTCTCAGTTGGAGAAGGACCAAACTGACATTAGGCAGCACAATTTCCATTCACTTAAAAAAAATTACTTATTTTTTCATCCAAATGTACATACATTTTTAAGTTTCAAAATTTCCTGCCACCCTCTATCCCCCCCCACCCCTCCTCTCATTGATAAGAGTCAGGTTAGCATTGTACATACATAATTTGTTAAACATATTTCCAAATAAGTTATTTTCCATATGATGCATTATGATTAAGGGAAAGAGATGTGTAGGAAATAATTTTTATGAAGTGTTCATCAGATTCTGAAGGACTGGGTTTTTGTTGTTCTTGTTGTTTTGCTTTTCTTCCTCTGGATGGGGATAACATTGTCCATAGACAGTCTAATATGGTTGTCCTAGTTTTCTGGAGAGGATCTGCTTTCATCAGCATTGATCTATTCACAGTGTTGTGATTATTGTGTACCTTGTTCTTTTGGTTCTACTCCCTTCACTCAGCAACAGATGCTATAAGTCATTCCATTCTTCTCTAGATTCTAACCATTTATGATTTCTTATAGAATAGTAATGTTCCATAGCATTCATGACCCGTAACTTGTTTATCCATTCCCCAATTTATGGACATCCACCCAATTTTCAATTCTTTGATATTAAAAAAGAGCTGCTATGAATATTTGGAAACATGCAAGACTTTTCCCCTTTTTTATAATTCATTCAGAATATAGGCCTAGAACTGGAATTGCTGGATCAAAGGGAATGAACATTTTTATTGCTCTTTGGCATAGTTCTATATTGCTTTCCAGAATGAATCCATTCACAACTTCACCAGAAATGCATCAATGTCCCAATCTTCCCACAACCTCCCCAACACTGATCATTTTCCCTTTTTCTCAACTTGGACAATCTGATAGTTGTGAGGTGATAACTCGTTTTGATTTGCATTTCTGTAATCAATACTGATTTGGAGTTTTTTATATTCAGAAATCAATTCTGTAATTAAGTGTATAGAGTTCAATGTGAATAGGAAACAATCAGAATTCAAGGCTGAATTTATTCTTCTGCTTTCCAGTCAACATTCTTGAAATGCTAATTATAAGAACAAGATGGCAATATCCTTCTTAGGTCTTAAAATTTTCTTTAGTTCCCCCCCACGAAGAATACAAGAGATCTATCTCACTATAAGATCTACAGTTTGTTTTAAAATCATGTTCATCATACAAGTTAATTTTAAAATAATAAAATTAATTTGAACAAAAAATTTTATTTAAATTTTGATTGACATTGTAAACACCAGGAGAAGAAGAAAAAAACAACAACTTTAAAATCTCTTTTTGATTTGAACTGGAATAAAACTTGTTACCAGAGGAAGTTGAGGATATTGACTCTTATCAGTTCTTGAAACCTTTTTTTCTATCTTTTCTTCTCCCAGCAGATGAATAGCTAGGGAATAATATAAATGAAGATACAATAGAGGTAGCAACCTCTCTTTAAGTGCTTGGAACTCGTATTTGCAAATTTATAACAATTCCATTTTTGATGGAAAATTTTGCATCGGAAATATTATGACTTATTTTTATAAGGAAGATCCATGTTTGAAAATAAATGATGTGGATACAGTATAGAGAAACACCCTTTGCTTATAGCTTATAGCAACAAGTAGATTTAAGACCAGCTGGCTCCTGACTGATATTTCCCAATGATCCTTCTGAAAGGTCTGTTCCTAATGGTTAAAGTCATTCACTTTTATTGTTTCTGACATGCATAGTAGTCTAATAACAGGCATGAGAATCAGTTTGAAAAAAAAGAGATTTAAAAAAAATGATAAAAAGCAATGAAAAATTGGCAGGCTACATGGACTCTCTCCTTGAAATTTTGATTATTTTTTTGATAGTTAGCCAACTATGTTACAAGAAAATCATACTCAAAGAACAGGGATAAAAAATAACACAAAGTAGTATATTAGATTTAACAAGAAAACAATTGCCTGTATTGTGGCTGCTTATCAAGAATCAATGAGATTTCAATTGTTTTAAAAATGTATAGAATCCATCATCCTTAAGGGAGTAGTATAGACTGCACACAATATTTTCCTAAATATCACTAATAAATATCTTCTAGGAAAAATTCTGCTTTGCTAAAGAGGGTAGAACAATTCTCTATCTAGACTATAAACGAATCATGATTTCTCTGAATTCCAGAATCCTTTTTATTTAATTGGCACATTGGACTAGTTGATCATTAGAGTTTGTTCAAAAACCAATATTTTATGCTGATAAATGGAAGTATTTTTCCTAATGGAAAATGAAAACATGACATAAAAGATTATTGAACCCAGATTCAAGAGATTGCCTTTAATTCTTTGCTTTGGTCACCACTCACAGGGTGAAATTGAATAATGCCTAACTTCCCTGATGATCAGTACTCCCAAAGTTCACAGAAAAAAAAATATCAAAATTGAAAAAAACATCAATTTTTTAAGTTATTGATTGCTTTCTTGTGAATTATTATGAATAAATGATCATTTGAGTCAGTGTATATATTTTAAATGAGTGATATAATTTCCTTTTCATTTAAGGAAGAATTTTTTAAAATAAATAATCCTAATTTTAATCCTAATTAAAGACTAAATTTCAAGTCATATTTAGTGTTCACAAATTGTTGCAGCTTTGACTCAAAAGCCTTGCAACAACATAAATCCTTGAACCAAATTTTGAAAATAAGGTCAAGAATAATATAGTTAATTGAAAATTCTATTCACTTTGAAGAAAGCATTGATACTATTGATACAAAGACAACAAAAAAGTTATATAAATTGGACAAGTCACATGAATACCTTAAGATCATTGCTAGAGATAACTTCTAAATTCTAAATGATAGGAAATACTTCACATAGTTATGTATAAGATCTACAGGAATGGGGACTCTTCTCACAGTTCCAGGGCAAAAAGGAATGCTTATGATCACCCACAAACCAGAGTATAGATCACAAGAGAGTAGTAAATGTCTTTCTTTAGATCATACCTTCTTAGAAGAACTGAAAACTTAAAGATCCCTGGAATAATCTATGGGAAAAGAAGCAAAAAAATTAAAAATATAAAAAAGCATAGGACAGTGCACCCTCCACCCTGGAAGTAGAAACTTAATTCAATTCAGAAGATAACAAAGTTAAATTTTCTACATCCAAAGCCTCCAAGAAAAATATGAATTGGCCTCAGGCCATGGAAGAGCTCAAATAGAATTTTGAAAATCAAGTGATGAGAGTGATGAGTAAATAGTTTAGTGTAAATAGTTTAGCGTAGAGACAAAAAACAGACTAGGTCAAATGAAAAAAGAGGTCCAAAAAGTCAATGAGGAGAACAATGCCTTAATAGTGGAATTGGGCAAATGGAAAAGGAGATACAAAAACTCAATGAAGTCAATAATATATTCAGATATAGATTTGAGGAAAAAGAAGCTGATCACTTTGAATGAATTTAAAGCAATACAAAATCAAAAGAAAGAAAATATAAAACTATCTCATTGGAAAAGCAACTGACCTGGAAAATAGAGGAGATATAATATTAAAATTATTAGATTACCTGAAAGTCATGATCAAACAAAACAGAGTCTAGATATCATCTTTCAAGAAATTCTCAAGGAAAATTAACCTTGGGGAGGCTAGGTGGTGCAGTGGATAAAGCACTGGCCCTGGAGTCAGGAGTACCTGGGTTCAAATGCGGTCTCTGACACTTAATAATTACCTAGCTGTGTGGCCTTGGGCAAGCCACTTAACCCCATTTGCCTTGCAATAACCTAAAAAAAAAATTAACCTTAAGATGTTATTCTAGAAATAGAGGGTAAAATAGAAATTGAAAGAATCCACTGACTATCTCCTAAAAGAGAATCCAAAATGAAAATTTCAAGCAATATGATACCCAAATTTCAGAGCTCACAGTTCAAGGAGAAAATATAGCAAGCATCCAAAAGGAAAAAATTCAATTATTGTGGAGCTACAGTTATGATAAAACATATTTTATAAATTTCATCATTACAGGAATGAGGAAACATTTACATTCCAGAAGACAATAGAACTTAAATTATAACCAAGATTCAACTAGCCAGCAAAATTGAACATACTCCTTCAGGAGAAAAGATGAACATTCAATGAAAGTAGAAGACTTTTCAATTCTCCTGATGAAAAAATCCAAGTGAATAGAAAATTGATCTTTAAATGTGAGACTCAAGTGCAGCATAAATAACTAAAAAGGAAAAGCAAATCATGAGGGATTTCACAATATTTAAAATGCTTCTATTTTGACATGTGAAGATGATACTAATAATACATATAATTTTCTCATTTATTAAAACAATGAGAAGAAGCATATATAGACAAGGCAGGAGTTTAAAATGAAGTGATAATAAATTAAAAGAATTAGGGGTGAGAGAAGAATGTCCTGGGACAAATGGAAAAGGGAAGATAGAATGGGTTATTTCACATAAAAGATACAAAAAATGGTTATGCAGTGGAGTGGGGGGCGGGAGCTGTGAAGTAGAAAGTAAATCTATTCTCATTGAAATTGGCTTAGAGAGGGAATACATGCACACTTAATTGGTCATAGAAATCTGCATTTCCCTCCAGGAAAGTAATAGGAGAAATGAATGGGGAAAAAGGTTAGTAAATAGAAGGAGAGAAGTATATGGGAAGAAACAGATACAAAACATTTCTGAGAAAAGACAGGGTGAAAGGAGAGGCAAAATAAAATAAATTGAGGATGAGAGGAATAGGATGGAGGGAAATATAGTTAGCAATAGTGACTGTGTGTGGGGGGGGGGAAATGTTAAAATAAGTTTCTCTGGTAAAGGCTACATTTCTCCAACTTGGAAAAGCGAGTCAAATTTATAAAAAAAATTGAAATCCATTCCCCATCATAAGATATGAACAGTTTTCAGATGAAATTATCAATGCTAACTATGGCCATATTTATAATCAATATCCTAAATTACTACTGATTGGAGAAATGCAAATTAAAACAATTCTGAGATACTACCTTATACCTATTGGATTGACTAATGGGACAGAAAGAGAAATGAGAAGGGAATGAAAAAGAAATCAAAAGTGAGACATTAATACATTGGTTGGAGGAGTTGTGAAATGATTCAATAATTACATAGAGCAATTTGGAATCATGCCCAAAAATGTCTTCCTTTTGACTTAACCAATGCTGTTACTAGATCTATATTTCAGAAGAGATCAAAACCAGGAAGGAAAAGGAGCTATATGTATAAGGATATTTATAGTAGTTCTTTTCTGATGTCAAGGCATTAGAAATTGAAATGATAACTGTCAGTTGGGAAATGGATGAAAAAATTGTGATATCTGACTATGATACAATGCTGTTCTATAAGAAATGATGAGCAGGATGCTCTAAGTAAAACTTGGAAAGACATACATGAGCAGATACAATGGGAAATGTATTATATACAATGTAACAGCAATATTGTAGGATGATAAATTTTGAATGACTTAGCTTTTCTCCACAATGCTGTCACAAGAAAACTCTGAAAGATTTAAGATAAAGAATACTACACACCACCAGAGACAGAGCTCAAAGCATCTGAATATAAATTGAAACAAACTTTTTTTACGTTTATTTTTCTTGAGGTTTCTTTTTGGAGTAAAGGGAGTAATAGGTCTATATTTACTTTCACAACATGGCTAATATAGAATTTTTTGCTTTTATAACCTATCTCAAATAACTTGTTTGCTCAATGAGAAGTAGGAAGAGAAGAAAGGACAGAATTCAGAACTCAAAGTTTGAAATATGTATAATATATGAAACTGGGTAACAATAAACTTAAAAAATTTTTAAAGCATCATGACCAAAATATAATGCATTTTTTCAGAATTATATAAACAATGGACCTGTAGGTTCTTTGCATGTCCTCACTCAATGCATCCTTAAAGAACTAATAGTTATGTTTATTTAAGAGCACATACAAAGAGCCTTTAAATTCTTCTCTGTGAAGTTGGATTTTTCCTCTTTATTTTTTTATTAGGGGATAATGGATTGTTTAGTGTTATTAGTGGGAAATTGTGCAGAAATGTTCATATTCAAATAACAATTTGAGTTCAGAAACCTTAACCACTCACTCTTTTTATCAATTCAGGATTAGTATGTATTTCAGATAATATTCTTATGGTGTTTTCCTTGTAGAAAATTGGAATGATCTTTAAATGATTGTTTTTAAAATAGTACTTCTTGACTTTTTGATAACCCTATTCATCTCTCCCCACCACCACCATTGCAGTTTGATGCATGCTGATTTGAACTGCAGTGCAAATACTGAGACAATTTAATTTCAGATCCAGACAAGGTAAGGGACATGTGCTTCAGAGTAAACCAACAGAGCAGACAATTTATCTGACAATGTAGGCACACACAATTTGTGATGATCTTCAGCAGGTTGGTTGATTAAATAAGTAAGCTAAAGTCTACAAATTTCTATCTCTCATATGACTTGGATTTTTCTGAGAAATATTCTGAATTGATATTTAACACATCGTCAGATTTCAAGGACAGAATTCAGTTCAGTAGAATTTCTGCTCTAAACAAAAATGCAATAATGAAGAACAGTGAGAACAGTGCCAAACTAGCATTAGCAAACAAATACTAGGCTATAGCTTGTCAAGTTAATTGCCTAGTGAAACATGCATAATTCTTGAAACAAACTTTTCCTAAAATGATATGCTTTGCCCATTTAACTATTGGGGAATATTTTCACTGTGTATATATAACTGTACTATCACTGAGTATACATCAAAGGGTAAGTTTATATTTAGTCAGCCTGGTGAAAAAAATATTTAAAATATTCCCAAACTTAATCAAGAAAATGGGAAGAGGAAAGTAGTAAAGACTTCCACTTATTATGGAGGATGTTATTTGACACTTTGAAACTCAGGACAGTCATTTCACACTTCTATTTACTATCAAAATGAACGTCACTAAAGAAACTAGAACTTTATTTCCTTAAAACATACTTTCCTATAAAACCATAAATCTATTTTGCTTTCATTTTAATCGGGAACTCTCTTTTTGTATGATAATGCTTTAAATAATAGTAAAAAAAGGTAGCATCTGTTAAAAAAGCAGGTATACTGTGATACAGCTTACTCATTCTGACACTTATTTTTACAATTAAAAATGGAAATGAGAAGTTTAGATTGCTTTTGTAATGATTGATTATATAATTTAAAAAACAGAAGATTGCAGGAATTATGAAAAATTAGTTTAGAAAAGAAAGCATAGATATTCATATGTATATCAAGTACATGGAGACATTTAGATTCAGGAGTTAATGCCAGTCAAGTTTTAAACTCAGATTTTTTTTAATCAAATAAAGATCTTACTGACCCTAATGGGAGCTTTACTTGAGCATAAATTAAGACAAATTAGTCTTAAAAGAAAGCTATAATAGCCTAAGGTATGAGAGTCAAAAGTTGTTCAATAGCTACATCATTGTTGTTTACATTTATGCAAATATTGGCTGGGGTATTGGAAATATTCTTTCTGAGGAATACAATTATTAAACTAAGCAAATTTTCCAAAATTGGAAGAGAAAAATATAAGGGTGATTACTAAAATATGACAATGAGCACTTAGGTCTTGTAAACTGTTTGTTAAAATTTTCCCAAAGATCACTTATTTGCTTCAGGCTAATGTAGTTATTTGACAATAACTAGCTCTGGGAGAACTTCTAACAGACTTTCCAAAATATTCATTATGAGACAAACTGATCCAAAGAATCACAGGAGGAAAAATTAAAAATAAAAGATTTAAAGCAATAGTTCAAAAATGTAGTTTAATATTATGTAGATTCATTTAGTTGATTTTCTTGTAAAATATTTGAAAAATGTCAGTCACTAAGGATAGGTGAAAATGCATTCTTTCTCTTATTTTGTCAGATCAAGGAAGCATATGTTGAATTTTATTAATTTTTCCCTTAATAGCATTGTGTTCTTAATCACATTTGGAGATAGATTAGAACATTGATTTTTATAAAATTTTCTTCCTCCTGCCCTTCCCTCAGCATGCAATCTGATACAGGTTATGCATTAGCAATCATATTAAACATTTCTATATTGGTCATATTTTGAAAGAAGAACCCAAATGAAAAAGGAAAACTATGAGGAAGAAAATAAATAAATAAATAATGGTATGCTTTTATCTTCTTTCAGAATCCATAGTTCATTCATTCTTTTCTTTTTTTACTTTCTTTTTTTTTTTCTTGGTGCTCTATCTCCTCATGCTTCTACCTCCCCCGACCGTGGAAGAGAGAAAAGATGTGAAAAAAAGAAGGGAGAGAAAAGGAGGGAAAGTTAGAGCAGAGGAAGCTATTAAATTAAAACAACAATGAAGTATCTGATTTTATAAAAACTATATCTCATGTATCTCTTTCCCTTAGTCCTATTTACTCCTACTGAAAAATAATTTATCTGTAAACATGTTTATCAAAATATGAATGTACAATACTAACCTGACTTGTGCCCAACTATCTGTGACATTTAAGTTTAACTTCACAAAGACAGTGGAGTGGTTTGCACTTCCTTTGACTTTACAGATGAGGAAAGCAGACAAACAGAATTATGAAAACTGGGTTAAGTGACTTACTCAGGCTCACACAGCTAGTATCTGAGTTTGGATTTGATCTCATGAAGATGAGTCTTTCTGAATCCAATGACAATGTTCTATTGACTGTTGTATCTAGCTGTGACCTAGTACATAGCAAGGACTTGTTAGATCACTTTTGACCCTTTAATATACATTGAAATATTATTTGGAAAATTAGATACCTGAGGGGGGAACTGTTTTAATTCTTTCATGCAAAAAAGTCCAATTTAAAATGTTATTAGCCCTGAAGAAATTAATGTCTTTTTCATCATAAGAAAATATATATATATGTATATATATATATATATATACATATATATGTATATATATATATATATATATATATATATATATATATGAGGAAAATGTGTGGTTCTATTTGAAAGAACTCATTAAAACTACAAAATTTTGTCATATTACATAAAAGCCATTAAGACTTTAACTACGGTGTCCTCTAAAATGTATATTTGCAAGGGGCAGGAAAACAGAGTCTACTGATTAAACATCCACATATATTCATTCAAGGATATGTTTCCTAATAACTATCAAGGAGAGAAATCAAAAGGCTATAAAATTTAATATTTAATAATGTTTTCTGCAATCTTACAACATAAAAGCCTTCCAAAAAAAGAAAAAAACAAATTTTATTTGGGAAAAGTTTAGATGTGTGCAAATGGTTATTTAAAATTCTAAGTCATGGCAGTTATGTGGCACAGTGGATAGAGCACCAGCCCTGGAGTCAAGGAGTACCTAAGTTCAAATCCAGTCTCAGAAACTTATTAATTGCTTAGTTCTGTGGCCTTGGGCAAGCCACTTAGCCTTATTGCCTTGCAAAAAATAAAAATAAAAAAGACAAAAAATAAAATTCTAAGTCACTTCAAAGTTTCTGAGCCTATAGAGCTGATTAGAGAAATGACCTTTCCTCAAAATTTAAACTCATAGTATGATCTTTTTTTTCAGAGTGTGAGAAAAGTGGTGAAGAATGAGGATAGATGAAATATTTGAACTGAAAGAAGTATTATTTCAGTGTCACTACTTTGTGGTAAAGTGAATGACTCTTTGTCAGGTTAGTATGATTAATGATTGCTTTCTAGATGTAAAACTATTATTGAACAATAAAGGAAAACTTAGGATGAAATTTTGAATTACACATATTTATTTACATAAACTATAGAAATAATTCATAATTTTAAAATAATAGTATACTTCATGTAGAATTGAATTTTACAATATAATTATTTTAGATGTTATCTCATATGAGTTTCATAAGTAACATAAGGAGCAACTAGGGAGGAGTCTTATGATGTCATGCAAAATTATGGATGAGTAAATTCCCAATAATTATAACAGTTGCATTCTTTCTCTGCAATACTTAGTTTTAGAAAATTGTCTGGAGTATTCAAAGTTTAAATTTTGTCAGTGAGACTTTGTATTTATTCTGTGTCAGACTCTGGGGCTAATAACTGGGAATAAAATACAAGGAAAAAGAAAGATAGTCCTTGGCATATTGGAGTTTACATTCCAAATTCAGAGTATAACATAGACAAGGATGCTGGGTGCTGAAAGGGGAAAATCATTAAAGAAATGAAAATAATGAAGGTATTTGATGGCATTGTAGAGTAATGTCAAAGAATGAAGAGCGGAGCTTGAAGAGAAAATAAGATACAGCCTTCTTAAAATGGAGGTTCTGGAAGGAAGTAGCCAATTAGAGGGCTATGTCCCAGAAGCAGAGGGTACTTTCAGTGGGAGAAATCCAGGAGTGGGGTAAAGTTCTGGGGGCAGAGGTTTCTGTGCAGAGAACAACAATGGCCAAATTTTTTAGCTCACAAACTATAAAGACAGGTGGCAGAAAGTATTTTCTGTAATTTGCTCACTTGTGCTAGAAAAAGTCCAGGAGTAACTTAAAAGAGTTGACGAAATTTTAAAATCCATTATGCCTCAGAAGGAGGAACTCAACTTGCTTCCAGCATAGTGTTCTAGCCAGTATAACAGGTTGTATTCCAGTCTTTCAGATACTATGACACCAATTTAAAAAGTGAAGAGACTGAAGCTAAGTGAGACTCAGTGACTCATACATGATAACATAGCTATTAAATTTCAGAGGCAATTATGAATCTAAGTTTTTCTAACTCCAAACTAAGTACCTTATCCCATGTTGTCCTTTAGAGGGAAATATTTTTTTAAATAAAAGCATTATTTGAATTATGACTTACCTCTAAGAAAAATTTTTTGAATTCCATTTAAAAAATGAACTCCATCTAGGAAAAAAAATCAGGTGGGATAAAATCTAGTAGAGACTGAATATCAATATATCTAAATATAGATATATTTGACTTCTAATTAGATTTTGTTTGATGTGATCATTAAAATATAAACAACAAATTTCTTTTCAATTTTCTTGTCTTTATGCATTGTAAGACATTGATACATCTATATTTAAAGATATATTATGGTTATTCAAATTCTTCATTTATGTAGATATATAATAACAAACTTGCATGCCCAGGTATGTATAAATGTAGATATTTTTCAGTGTTTTCTATATAGAAATGCAATTATGTATTATATATAATTATATCATAGAAATATAACCATTTAGAGATGAAAATATGAAGACATCTGTAGAAATAGAAATATTCAAGGTCTTTGTATATGTATATGTAATATATGAAAAGTTTGCATATATCATGCCTAGCATTGCTAATAAATGTATGTGTGTATTTATAAATGGGTATATACACATATGAATAAGAAATGTCAGAGGCAATTTTCTGTTAATCTAATTGCTTGTCAAATTAGTATTTTGTTTTAAGACAACATATACGTGAGTTAGTTAAGAATCCAGATTACCCAATAAGCCATGATTCTGAGTCATATTGCCATTCTTCTAGCTATGTAGAAAATATGCAAGGTTTGATTTCTATCTGACAAATTTATTGCCATTCTATTACCTCTATTCCCACAGTCATGATTTTGCTGCTGGTAGCCTAGAATAGATCTAGATATTCAGGCAAATGGTATCCCCAGTCATTCATGCATTATTACAAGGACAAATAGAAACGGAGAGTTCATCTGATGAAATACTAATAGAGACGAGTGAGCTAGTTGTGAAGAAATTATAGCTTTCACTTTCTCACTAGACTCATCACTGCCACTGACAGAGCAAAGGGCCACTTGTGGAAGATCAAGTAGCAGAAATTGAAAATTGTGATTCCTTTATTTTTTTCTTTTCAATTGCCTACTCAAAACTTTATCTGCTGAATTCTATGTGGTTAAAACAAAGTTCAAAGACTTGTACTGATGACAAGCTTCCATAGATCAATAAAGAAAAGACAAGGAACAAGTCAAGCATTGAGAATTCTTTGGCAGGTATTCCAGATGACCATTATGGCTTAAGATAGATTACATTACTACAGAAAAGCAGGGCCTATATATATCAAAATCATTCCAGTTGACAGCACTTATTGTCTACATTCCATTCAAACCACCTTGTAATCTACTACCAGTAGGCACCATTGCTTTACATCATTTCTATAAAGAATTTTTAGGAAAACCATGGAATTCAGGGAGATTTCCCTTTGACCTAAGGGAGCAATGATAAATAAGCCACATTTTAAGATAAGTTAATCTACCACAATACTTAGAATTATGACATTAGCAATCTTCATATAAAACTAAGGTAAAAGACAGTGACACAAAAAATTCTAATCATTAACAAGAAGAGGAGGACAGTGAGACAAAAATATATGCATTGAAGTCAAGATAGATGATAACTTTTTACCCCCAAATTTGATTTATTATAAAGCCATTGTCTAATTTTAAAACAAAAATGCATACTGTTTATTGGTCTTTTTTTTAGTACTACTTTAGAAACAAGGTCTGTATTGAAACATTAGCTTATGTTTAAGCAATACAATATTATGTGTATGTTTGTATGCAATGATTCTGCCAATTAACACCACTGCTAATTAAAGCTGTAAAAACAGAAACAGGCAAACATTTACTGTTTCTGCCAAACTGTATTACTCTTAAACAAGATAAATGAAATTATTGAGACAGACATGTTTTATATATTGAGGATGTTATTTCTATGTAGGATAAATTATATTTCAGTAATTATAAATAAAACAAAATTTCCAATTCTTTGAAGAAATTTTAGAGAACTAAATCAACAACAGTATCTGTATGAATTAAAAATGTGGATATATCATGTATTGTATACACATACAAATATGCACACATTCCTATGCATAAATTAAAACATGTGGCATAAAATATATCCATGTTCATTGTGCATGCATTAATGTTTGAAACAAATATGTGTGATAAAAATTTATCTTTGGCTTTAAGACTACCAAGATTTTTCAAAGATAGTACTTATCAAGTCACCATTGAATTTGATTGAAAAAATTTAATTTAACTTTACAACTCAATTGGTTTTTCTGTTACATTTCCTAATTAAGCATAATGTTTATTGGCAGGAGTACTAGATTCAGACATAAATCTCCAGAGTTAATTTTCTTTATTCATGAGGGCAATCTACCTCCAAGCAACTTTGTTGAGAACTCAAAATAAGGCCCTTAGGTTGAAGATACAAAATAAAACACATAAATCATTAGCATTTCTATATATTATCAACAAATTCTAGCAATAGGGCATCAGAAGAAAAATTCCATTTAAAGGAACTGTTTATCATATAAGATTCTTGAGAGTTTACCTGTCAAGACAGACCCAGGAATTGTATGAACATAATTATAAACCAATTTTCACACAAATTAGCCCAGATCTAGACAACTGGAAAAATGCTAATTGCTCAGGAGTAGGCTGAGCCAAAATAAAAGAAAATGAAAATTCTAGTGAAATTAATCTATTTATTCATTTCCATACAAATCAAATCTCCAAAAAAATTTGAATAGCTAAAAAAATAGCAAAATCCAGATAGAAGAACACAAGCTCTAGAATATCTAGGGAATCATTGAAAAAAATGTGAAAAATGTAGTCTTAGTATGTCAAAATTTAAACAAGTAAAATGTTGTAATTATCAAAATAATCTTATTCTGGCTAAGAAATAGAATACTGGATCAGTGGGATAGATTAGGTATAAATTCCATCATAACAAAGAAGAGAGCAATATAGTTTACGATAAACCCAAATTTCAAAGCTTTTGGAACAGAAATTCATTATTACGGGCAGCTAGGTGGCGCAGTGGCCCTGGAGTCAGGAGTAGCTGAGTTCAAATCTGGCATCAGACACTTAATAATTACCTAGCTGTGTGGCCTTGGGCAAGCCACTTAACTCCTTTGCCTTGAAAATACTAAAAAAAAAAGAAGAAAGAAATTCATTATTATACAAAAAGTGATCAGAAAACTGAAAAGTGATATGGTGGAAATTAGGTATAGAAAAAAATTTACACTATATAAAAAGATAAGGTTAAAATGGGTACATGATTTGCACATAAAGGGTAATATCATAAGCTAATTAAAGGTGAATGGAATAGTTTATCTGACAGATTTATAGATGAGAAAAATTTAGGACCAAAAAACTATAGAGAGAGCATTAAAAATGCAAAATAGATCATTTTGAATGTGTAAATTAAAAAGATTTTTTGACAAAAATGCAAATGCAATCAATATTATAGGGAAAGCAGACTACTAGGGGAAATTTCAACAAATATCTCTGTTAAAGACTTTCTCAAATCTATAAAGAATGAAATCAAATTTATAAGAATACAAGTGATTTTTCTATCTGATAAATGGCTAAATTATATACAATAGTTTTCAGATAAATAAATCAAAACCATCTATAATCTTATTTTTTAAAATTTTAATTATTTTATTTTTCCTGGTTATGCACAAAAACAAGCTTCAACATTCACTTTTAAAACTTTGAATTGTGAATTCTCTCCTGTCTTCCCACCCCAACCCTCTCATAGAGAAAACAAGTCATTTTTATCTAGGTCCAAAATATGCAGTCATAAAAATCATTTCCATCATAGTCATTGAGTAATAGAAAACAAAACCCCCATCAAAAAATAAAAAGAAACCAAGAAAAATAAAGTTATAAAAAATATGTTTCAGTATTCACCATCAACTCTGTCTTTGTGATCGGTAGTATTCTTGATCATAAGTCCTTCAGAGTTATTTTGGGACATAGCTTTGATAAGAAAAGTTAAGTCTGTCACAGATGATCATCGTATAGCTTATCTGTTACTTTGCATTTTCCATTGCATCTATCCATGCAAGTTTTGGGGTTGTTTTCATTTGCTTTTTTCCTGAAAGCATCTTGTTCGTCATTTCTTATAACAGAATAACAGTTCATATTAATTATACACCACAATTTCTTTAGCCATTCCCCAACTGATGGGCATCTCCTCAATTCTCAGTTCCCAGAAAAGATCTGCTACAAACATACTTATACACCTAAGTCTTTTTCCCTTCTGGTTTCCTTCTGGAATATAGACCTGGTAGTGGCATGGCTGGGTCAAAGGGTAGTGTCCTGAGCATAGTTCCAAATTGTTTTGGGGAATTGTTGAATCACTTCATAACTCCTCCAATAGTGCATTAATATTTTATCCTTCTTATAAAGTCAAAAACAACTGTAATTTTTCCCTTCCATCATACCAGTCAAAGAATTAAATATACGGTAGTACCTCAGAATTTCTCCAACCATGCAATTCTCTTTTTTTAACTTAATTTTTTATTGATATTTTTCAAATACATTTTATGAAACATTTTTTAACAACCATCCTTATACCTATGCATATTTCTAAGTTACAAAATTTTCTTCCACCCTTCCTTCCTATCCCCTTCCCTTTGGGGTGAACAGTCAGGTTAAAATTTTACTTACATATTTGTGTTAACCATAGTTACATGTTAGCAATTTTCAGAATCAGTAATAGAGATTAAGGGAAAGTAATATATGAGATATTGTTTTTTAAACAGTGAATACAAGGATCCTCAAATTCTGAAGAATTTTTTTGGTTTTATTTTTTTTTCTTCTTCTGGATGGGGATAGCATTGTTCCTAGTCCATCTAATATGGTTGTCCTGGCTCTCTGAACCACTGAGAGGAGCTGCTTCCATCAAAGTTGACCATCTCACAATATTGTTGTTAATGTGTACATTGTTCTCATGATTCTGCTCCCTTCACTCAGCAACAGATCCCATAATTACTTACATGCTTCTCTAGAGTTTGACCATTTATGCTTTCTTATAGAACAATAATATTCCATAGTATTCATGTACCATAAATATGTAGCCATTCCGTAATGGATGCACATCCCCTCAATTTCCAATTCTTTGCCACTGCAAAAAGGGCTGCTCTGAATATTTTGGAACATGGACTATTCCCATTTATTATGATTTCTTATGGTTATAGGCCTAGAATTGGAATTGCTGAGTCAAAAGTTATGAACAGTTTTATTACTCTTTGGGTATAGTTCCATATTGCTCTCCAGAATGGTTGAATCAGTTCACAACTCTACCAGCAATGCATTAATGCCCTAAGCTTCCCACAATCTCTCCAACATTGATCATCTTTCTTTTGTCATCTATCCAATCTGACAGAGGTGAGGTGATACCTCAGAGTTATTTTAATTTGCATTTCTCTAATCAATAATGATTTGGAGCATTTTTTCTTATGATTATATATAGCTTTAATTTCTTCATTTGATGATTTATCAATTGGGGAATGATTTGTGACCTTGTAAATTTGATGCAATTCTCTATATATTTTAGAAATGAGACCATTATCAAAACTCCCAGTTGTGAAGATTGTTTCCAAGCTTTCTGCATTTTTCTCATTTCGGAAGCAATGATTTTATTAGTGCAAAAAATTTTAATTTAATATAGTCAAAATCATTTTGCAATTTATAATGTACTCTATTTCTTTTTTGGTCGTAAATTTGTTTCCTTTAATAGATCAGATAGATGGGTATTTCTTGGTCTATTAGTTTATCTATGTGGTTGTCCTTTATACTCATTTTGACCTTTTTTTTATGTAGGGTATGAGATGTGGGTCTATCCCTAGTTATGCATACTATTTTCCAGTTTTCCCAAGAATTTTTGTCAAAGACTGAGGTCTTATTCCAGATGCTAATGTCTTTGGGTATGTCAAAAAGTAGATTACAGTAGTCATTTAGTACTGTTTCTTTTGAACCTATCCTAATCCACTGATCCATTACTGTATTTTTTGGCTTTTTATGCAAGGCAATGGGGTTAAGTGACTTGCCCAAGGACACACACTAGGTAATCATTAAGTGTTTGAGGCAGAATTAGGACTCAGTTTATCCTTACTCCAGGGCTGGTGTTCTATCCACTGCACTAGCTAGCATTTCTCCATTTCTTATGCAGTACCAGGCAGTTTTGTTGACTGCTGCTTTATATTATAGTTTTATATCCTATAGAGCTAGACCACCTTTCTTTACAATTTTTTTCATCACTTCCTTTGCTATTCTTAACCTTGTGTTAGACCAGAATGAATTTTGTTACTAATTTTCCTAGTTTGATAAAACATTTATTTAGTAGTTTGATTGGTATGGCACTTAATAAGTAATTTAATTTAGATAGAATTGTCATTTTTTATTCCAAGAGCTCAACCTAACTATTTGCAATTGACATTTTCCCCAGTTATTTAGCTCTGATTTTATTTGGGTGAGAAGTGTTTTGTAATTGTGTTCATACAGTTTCTGGGTTTGTCTTGGGATTAGATTCCCAAGCATTTAATGTTGTCTTCAGTTCCTTTAAATGGAATTTTTTCTTTTTATCTCTTGCTTTTGGGCTTTGTTATTAATATGTAGAAATTCTGGCGATATATGTGGGTTTATTTTAAATTCTGCTGCTTTGCTGAAGTTGTTAATTGTTTCAAAGAGTTTTTTAGATGATTTTGTCAGACTTTCTAAAAATACCATCATATCATCTGTGAAGAATGAAAGCTTTCCTTACTCATTGCCAATTCTGACTCCTTCAATTCATTTTTTTCATCTCTTCTTGCTAGGAGTCAACCTCAAATTTCTACTGTCAATAATGATTTAGGACATTTTTAAGGTTTACTATCCTCATCTGAAAACAGTTCATATCCCTTGAATATGCATCAATTGGGGAATGGCTCCCATTTTTATAAATTTGAATGTTCTCTAATGTTTGAGAAATGAGGTATTTTATTAGAGAATCTTGTTTCAATATTTTAATTACTAACTGTATTTCCCTCTATCCTATGCCCCCAATTTGTTCTATCCTCTCTCTCCTTTCACCCATTCTCTCCTCAAAAGTGTTTTATAATTAACTAAGCCCTTTCACAATTTTCTTTCCCTTCTATCATCTATCTCCCCTGACCACTCTCCTCACCCTCTTTTTCCCATACATTTCCTCTAAGACTTTTGAGGGTTTTCCACCTGTTTTCAGAGTTCTGCCCAGGACCTGCAAGTTCTCAATTCATTCAAGCTCTTATGAGAGGTAATTGCTATTCTCCTGGCCTGTGGGTGACTACAATCACTTCTTACTGTCCTGAAACTGTTGGAAGGTTTCTACTCCCCTATGGCAGAAAACTCTGTTGTGCTTCTGCTCCTCTTTCTGGCATTGGGCCTGATATGTTAACCAGATCTGAGTAAGGTCAAAGCAATAGGGTCCTGCCTCAGGAATAGCAAAGAGATCCCTGTAATCCTCTTCTTACTATCTTTATGTCCCTGGACAGAAAGCTCTGGAAGCAGCCATTGCTATTGTTTCACTAGCTCTTGAGACCTGGGGAACAGACTGTGTTGCTGAGACTTGGACTGAACTGGGCACCTCTCTCACTGGAGTGCAGCATAATTTTCCTGAGGACTTTTCCCAAGTTGTCCTTGGCAATTACTGGCTTGAGAGTTGTGGAAAGTGCCAGTACTGCCACTGACCCAGTTGCCCCATGGTCTGTTTCAGGCTGGTTAGAGTCATTTCATTCCAGTACTTCCCACACACCTCAGTGTAGTTCTTCATTCCTCTGTCATCCCCAAGCAACTGATCTTTCTGAGTTTCCATGGGATGGAAAATTGTTTCACTCAGTGTTTTTGTGGATAGAATCTGGTTAGAATCATTATTTAAAGGATCAGTAATAACCCAATTGATGAATGGTGAAAGGATATAAACAGACAGTTTTCAAAGGAAGAAATTAAATCTATATTTAAGCATATGAAAAAAAGATCCAAATCACTATTGATTAGAGAAATGCAAATTAAACAGCAATGAGGTATCATTTCACACCTATTAGATTAGCCCATATGAGAAAAAGGAAAGAAGATCAATATTGGAGAAGTTGTGGGAGAAATGGGATATTGATGCATTGCTGGTGGAATTGTGAATGTATCAAAACTTTCTGGACAGCAAAATGGAACTATAACCAAAGAGCCATAAAGCTGTTCTTGACCTAGTGATTCCAATTCAAGGACTATATAAAGAAGAAATTGTGAAAAATGGAAAAATTCCTACATGTTCCAAAATATTCATAGTAGCACTTTTTGTAGTGGCAAAGAATTGGAAATTGAGGGAATGTCCATCAACTGAGGAATGGCTAAACATATTATTGTTCATGAATACTATGGAATATTATTGTTCTATAAGAAGCAACAAATGGTTGAACTCTAGAGAAGCATGGAATGACTAATGGGATCTGATGCTGAGTGAAAGGAGAAGAGTCAAGAAAACAATTTAAACATAAACCTTATGAAATGAACAACCTTGATGGAAGCAACCCCTCTCAGCAGTCCTGAGAGATAGGACAGCCACATTTGGAAGATTATAGACTATATTATATTATGGACTATATTAGAGAAAGAACAAATTAAAAATGCCAATTATATCCCAAATTAGAAATTCTAAAAATTAAAGGAAAAATTAATAAAATTGAAAGCAATGAAATTATTGAACTAATAAATGAAGCCAAGAGTTGGTATTATGAAAAAAAATAATAAAATTGCTAAACCTGTGGTTAATTTGATTTAAAAAAAAGAGAATATAAAACCAAACTGCCAGTATCATAAATGAAAAAAGTGAACTCACCACCAATGAGGAAGAGATAAAAGTAATAATTCACAATTATTGCCCAACTGTAAGCATGTAAATTTGATAATCTCAGTGAAATGGATGAATATTTACAAAAATATAAGTTGCCCAGGTAAAATTAAGAGGAAATTAAATACCTAAATAACCCTGTATCAGAAAAAGAAATTCAAAAAGCCATTACTGAACTCCCTTAGAAAAAGTCTTCAGGGCCAGATGAATTCACAAGTGAATTCTATCAAACATTTAAGGAAAAATTGGTTCCAATGCTGTATAAACTCTTTGGTAAAATAAGTGAGGACAGAGCTCTGCCTAATTCTTTCTATCACACAAATATGGTGCTGATACCTAAATCAGGAAGAGTCAAAACAGATAAAAATATTATACACCTATCTCCCTACTGAATATAGATGCAAAAATCTTAAAAAAAGAATCTTAACAAAGCAATTACAGCAAGTCATCACTAGGAAAGTACACTATGACCAAGCAGGATTTATCCCAAGAATTCAATCTTAAGAAAACTGTTATTTTAATTAACAATTAGATTAGCCAATTAGATTAGATTAGATTAGATTAGATTAGATTAGATTGGATTGGATTAGATCAATAACAAACCTATCACAAATCATATGATTATATCAATAGATGTTGATAAAATACAGTACCAATTCCTGCTAGAAATACTAGAGTGCAGGAATAAATGGATTGTTTCTTAGAATGATAAGCAGTATCTATCTGAAACCGTCAACAAACATTATATGCAAAGGGGAAAAGCTAGAGACATTCCCAATAAATATCAGGAGTAAAACAAGGAAGTCCATTATTACTAACACTATTCAGCATTGTGTTAGAAATATTAGCTTCAGCAATAAGAGAAGAAAAAGAAATTGAAGGAATTAGAATTGAGAATTAAGAAACAAAACTCTCACTCTTTTTAGAGGACATGACAGTATACCTTAGAGAATCCTAACACTTAACAACATTAGCAAAGTTGCAGGATATAAAATAAACCTTCATAAATCCTCAGCATTTGTATATTGCTAGCAAGATACAGCAGCAAGAGCTAGAAGGAGTAATCCCAAAGTTAACTTCAAACAATATAAAATACTTGAGAGTCTACCTGCCAAGGTAGACTCAGAAACTCTATGAAAACAACTACATAACACTTCTCACACAAATAAAATAAGATTTAAATAACTGAGCAAATATCAACTGCTCATGGATAGTCCAAGCAAATATAATAAAAATGACAATTCTACCTAAATCAAACAACTTATTTAGTGCTCTAGCAATTAAAATTCCAAAAAGATTACTTTAATGAGTTGGGAAAAAATTGCAACTTAAGGCATATGGAAAAATAAAAAGTCAAGAATGTCCAGGAATTTAATTTAAAAAAGTGAAAAGAAGGTGGCTTAGTCTTATCAGATCTAAAATTATATTACAAAGCATCAATCATCAAACTGACTGGCATTAGCTAAGAGATAGAGATGTGAATCATGGAATAAACTAGGTGCAAGAGAGATAGCAAGAAATGATTATAGCAATTTGCTGTTTGATATACTTAAGTTGTCCAGCTTCCTGGATAAAAACTCTCTCTCTTCAATAAAAACTTTTAGGAAAATTGGAAGTTATTATAGCAGAAACTTGAATTAGACCAATATCTCACACCCAGTACCAAGATAAGATCAAAATGGATACAAGATTTATACATAAAAGACAATATTACAAGGAAACTAGGAGACCAAGGAATAGTTTACCCATCACATCTAGGGAAACAGAAGCAGTTTATCATGAAGGAAGACATGAAGAACATTACTAAAAACAAAACGTTTTGTTTTTGTTTTTGTTTTATTTTTTAGGTTTTTGCATGGCAAATAGAGTAAGTGGCTTGCCCAAGGCCGCACAGCTAGGTAATTATTAAATGTCTGAAACCAGATTTGAACCCAGGTACTTCTGACTCCAGGGCTCGTGCTTTATCCACTGTGTCACCTAGCCTCCCCGAAAAACCTTTTGTACAGACAAAACCACTGTCACCAAGATCAAAAGAAATGTAGTAAAATGGGAAACAATTTTTACCACTAGTATTTCTGAAAAAATGACTCATTTCTAAAATATATATAGAGAGAACTGAATCAAATTTACTAAAAAAAAAAAAATAAGCCATTCAACAATTGACAAAAGGTCAAAGGATATGCCAGGAAAATTTACAGATGAGACAATCAAAACAATCCATAATCATATAAAAAATTACCCTAAATCATTACTGATTAGAGCAATGCAAATTAAAGCATCTGTGAGGTACCTCTTTATACCTCTCAAATTGGCCAATATGATCAGAAAGGACAATGGTCAATGTTGGAAGGGATGTTGAAAATTTGGGATACTAATCGGTTACTTTAAAAGCTCTGAACTCATCCAAACTTTCTGGAGAGCAATTTGGAATTGCACTCAAAGGGCAATAAAAATGTGTATACATTTTTGTGGGAAATGGGAATTTCAAGATGTCTGGAAGGATTTGCATGAACTGATGTGGAGTAAGATAGAACCGGAAGAACATTGTACACCATACCAGCAACATGAGGTTGATAATCAACCTTAATGGACTTGCTCATTTCATCAATACAACAATCTGGGACATTTTTAGGGTATCTGAGATGGAGAATACTATCTGTATCTAAAGAAAGAATTGTGGCATTTAAACAAAGACCAAAGAATATTACCTTTAATTTAAAAAAAAAAAGGTAACATGTAATTTTGTTAACTCTCATATTTTATTTTTTCCTTAAGGATATGATTTATCTCTCGACACAATCAATTTTGATGAAAGTATAGCCTGGAAACAATGGAAAGACTATCAGACTGTCTTCTTTGGGGGGGTGGGGGGGAGGAAGTAGGATTGAGGGAGAATTGTAAAATTCACAAGGCAATGAAACTGTGGTCTTTTGAAAGAAAAAAAAAGAAACAGCTTAAACTACTTCACTTTCATGATCAACCTGTACCCTTTCCTTCTGTCTAAGCATGCTTTTTCTAAGTATCCTAAAAAAAATACAGTTCTCAAGAGTTACAAGTATCATTTACCTTTGTGGAGAGGCATATAGTTTAATATTATTGCATAATATTTTTCTCCTTTCCATGAAACTTGTGACATATATTTTGAGTTTTCTATTTGAAGATTAAATTTTCAGGTCAGTTCTGGTATTTTTATTAGATAAGTTTGAAATTCCTCTTTTTCAGTGAAAGTCCATTTCCCCCCCTGAAATAATATGTTGAATTTTGCAGGATAGTTGATTCTTGATTGTAATCCAAGTTCATCATTTGTCTTCAGATGATCATATTCCATACCTTCAGTCCTTTAATCTTGAAGTTGGTAAATCCTGAAAAATCCTGACTGTCATTCCTTGGTATTAAACTTTGGCTGCTTGCAGTATTTTCTCCTTGGGCTGAGAATTCTGAAATTTGACAGCTATATTCCCTTAAGTATTGATTCTGGCATCCCTTTCTGGAGGTGATTAATGAATTCTTTCAAGGGCTTTTTTATCTTCTTCTTCTAGGATGTTAGGGTAGTTTTCCATAATAATTTCCTGAAAGCACTTTTTTGTGATCATGGCTTTCAAATAGACCAATGATTCATAAATTATTCCTCCTGAGTCTATTTTTCAGGTCAGGCATTTTTGAGGGAAAATTTACATTTTCTTCTATTTTTCCCTTAAATTAATTTTGTCAAATAGAATCTTGGTTCCCATAGTGCCATTATTTTCCTTTTGTACAATTGTAATTTTTAGAGTTATATTTTATTCAGTTATATTTTTTGTCTTTCTTTTACAAGTGGTTTATTTAACTTTTAAATGAGTTGTTTACCTTTTCTGGTTTATTTTTCTTATTGAGGAGTTGCATTTATTTTCCAGTTAGTTTATTTTAATATTTGATGACTTGCATTACTTTTTCAGTTGAAGATTGTTACTTTTTTTTTTATTTAAGGAAATGAGGTTAAGTGACTTGCCCAAGATCACAAAGCTAGGCAATTATTAAGTGTCTGAAGCCAGATTTGAACTCAAGTACTCCTGACTCCAGGACTGGTGCTTCATTTACTGTGCCCCCTAAATACCCCAATTTTTACTTTTAAAGGAGCAGTTTTCCTTTTTCATTTGGTCAAGTTTTTCTTTTAAGAGAGTCAGTTTCCTCAGTCATTTTTTCATAATTCTACTGCATGATTCATTTCTTTTCTCTATTTTTCTATTTCTCCTTATCTTTGGGCTTGAAATTCTTTTTTACTTCTTTATAAAGGTCTTTTAAGATTATCAGTTCCTTTGAGCCTTCTACTGAGATGACATTTTTATCATTCTTTTCAGAATAGTAGCTATGTTTGTTTAGTATTTTTTTGGTTTTCTGATCATTTTGATTGCTGAGTTCTGCTCCTTCGGCTCAGAGAATGTATTCCCAGGCTTTTTTTTTGGCTGAGGTCAGGGTCTGAAACCTGACTTACTGCCTGCCTAAGGCATTGCCTATGCAGTGGTTTGTTCCTGGTGTTATGGCAGCCCAACCCAATCTTGTCTATTGTACCAGCATTCCTAAAGGCTGGGGACTAACCTGAGAACACATGTAGAAACATCTGTTGTGTGAGTGGTGGGTGGGAGAGCTCTAGTGTGATGGACCAGAAATGTATCTGACCAGCGTAACTGGGCTGGAAGACCTGGAACTTGAAGCCCTCCGTTTTCAATGGAGCAGGTCCTAACTTTCTCAAGAACAAACACAGAAAATCCAGGTGTTTGCACATTGCTCCAAGGGTTGGGTGTGGAAGGCACATCTTCCCCAGTTGATTGCTCAGAAAAAGCCTTTACCTTTCTTAGACTGAGGGCACAGCCCAGATCCTGTCCCAGATCTAGGGAATGGGCCACTGACACTTTTAACATAGACTGTTCAGAGAAAGCTTCTAGCATTCTTTACTGGCTGGCCCACTGAGTAATCCCCTGGAGACCCTAATCCCAGTGAGCAAGGCCTCTTGTCACCTTAGCATCTAAGGCCTGCAAACCAGCCCTTTCTCCAATGCAAGAACTCAAGAAAAGGGTCCAAAATGAAGAAACATCATTGCAAAGTGGAATCCATTGAGTGAGACCTTAGAAGTAAGGATACTAATACAGAAAACTATATAGCTCAGAGGAGAATATGAATTGGTCTCCAACCCAAAAAAAATCTCTTAGAAGAGATCACAAAGGAGTTTATTAGTCAAATAGAAAAATTGTGAAAAGAAATGCAAGAAGATGGGGGCATGAGAGCAGGAATTGCTGGAAATGTGTCCCCCTAAAAACTCCAAAAGTCATAAAATTATGATTCTAGCCAAAATTTAGAAGGGTAGAAGCTACAGAAAGACTGATTGATAAAATTTCCCAGTCCAAGACAACTTAGAAGATCTTCAGAAAAGGTCTGTTTCACTGGCACTGGGATTGGAAAGAGCCACAATGCAGCCAGGTCTCAGTGTAGTCAGTCTGGAGCAAACCAGATCCAGCCTTCAGAAACAGCTCACAGGGCACCTGGGGACACCTGGGTCCATGGAATAGGTAGCAGTTTCCAGATCACTTGACCCAGAGATCACAGGGGATAGTTTAAATGGGTGGTAAGATTACTATGCAGCATCAGAGTGAGCACAGAGCCCTGGCCAACACCAGTCTCTGAGCAATCCTGCAGTGTGAGCCTGCAATTGGAACCTGTGACAGGAACCAGCAGAGCCCACCCAGAAGTTCCAGAGCACTAAGTCCACAGATGGTAAAGGGATAGGAAGAGACTAGTGAGTTGTCTCTCTTCTCCTTGGGGCAAGAGTGTTATTTGCCCTCACTCAGATCTAGGTTACCACCTGGGCCTCCAATACTACTATAGAGGAGTAGGAACCCTCCTCACATGTTTATGGCAGAGGGGAAGGTCTGTGGTCATCTACCAACCAGAACACAAGCAAGAGAGCAGTAAGAGACTCTCATAAGATGTTGGAGGAATTAAGGTCCTTGTGGAGTGTCCCCCAAAAAACCCAAAGTCTTGGAAGTATGATAAATTAGTCATAGACAGAGGAAATGAGCAAACAACAGAAAAAGAAGAACCTGATCATAAAAGATCAGTTTAGTCCCATGGAGGATCAAAATCAGAAGATGATAAATTTGAAGCTTCTGTAAATGCAGGTAAATCATGAAAACCAAGTTAGCAGCTTGAAAGAAATACAAAAAAAAAAAATAACAAAAGAAAATAAAATGATAAAAACAAGTTTAGATCAAAGGGAAAAAGCATCCCAAAAGACAAATGAGGAGAAGAATTCTTTAAAAAGCAGAATTGGCCCGATATTTCATATTGTCTGAAGCTCCTTCAAATGCGATTTCTCTTTCTAGCCCTTTCAGCTGTATCTTACTAGTTATATATAGAAATGTTGAGGTTTTGTGAGGATTTATTTAATATCCTACAACTTTGCTAAAGTTGCTAATTGTTTCTAGTAGTTTTTTAGATGATTTTTTGGGATTCTCTAGGTATACCATCATGTCATCTGCAAAGAGTGAGAGTTTTGTTTCTTCCTTCCCAAGTCTAATAACTTCAATTTCTTTTTCTGCTCTTATTGATGAATCTAGCATTTTTAATAGAATATTGAATAGTTCTGGTGATAACAGACATCCTAGTTTTACCCCTGATTTTATTTGGAATGACTCTAGCCTAACCCTATTGCATATAATGCTTGTTGATGTTTTCAGATAAATGCTGCTTGTTATTCTGAGGAACAATCCATTTATTCCTACACTCTACATTCTTTATTTGAAATGTTAGCTTTAGCAAGAAGAAGAAAAAAGAAATTGAAGTAATTAGAATAAGGCAATGAGAAAGTAAGACTCTCACTCTTTGCAGTTGATATGATGGTATACTTTGAATATTCTTGACAATCACCCAAAAAACTACCTGAAACAATTATTAACTTTAGCATAGCATCAGATTGTAAAATAAGCTCCCATAAATCATCAGTGCTTTTATGTTCCCATCAAAGCCCAGTATCAAGGAAAATTTAAAATTTAAAATAACTGTAGACACTATGAAATACTTGGGATATTTCCAAGACATATTGAGGTACCATATAAATTCAATCACTAAATATTTTCATACAAATAAAATCTATCAAACCTAATGGAAAAATGTCATTTGCTCATTGGTAGGCTTAGGAAATATATTAAAAATGAAAATTCTGCCTAAATTGCTTATTCAATGCCATAGTAATCAAATTAACAAAAAATAAGTTGTGCTAGACAATAAAAGTAGCAAAATTCATATGGATAAAGAATATAAGGAAAATAATGGAAAAGTGGAAAGGAAGGTGGTCTAACTTCACTAAATCTCAGTTATATTATAAAGCTACAATCATAAAAATTATATTTTATCAGCTTAGAAATATAGTGGTGGATCAGTGGAAAAGATTAAGTACAAAAGAAGCAATAGTAAATGAGGATCATAATCTCCTGCTTGATCAACCCAAAGATTCTGTCTTCTGGGATTGGTAACACTATTTGAGTATTTGATTGCTGGAAAAACTGGAAATAGTATAGCATAAACTAGACTGAAACTAACATCTCACACCTTATACCTAGATAAGATACATGATTTAAACATAGAAATAGATACCATAAGGCAATTAAGAGGGCAGCATATGTTTTTATTTCTGTTTGATATATAGAGAAGGGAGAAGTTTATGACTAAATAAGAGAGAACATTATAAAAGGCAAAATGGATCATTTTGATTACATTAAATTAAAAAACATTTTTGCACAAATAAAACCAATGCAGCCAAGATTAGAAGGAATGAAGAAAGTTGCGAAACAATTTTCATAGCTTATCTTTCTGATAAAGAATCCATTTCCAAAATGTATAGAGAACCATCAAATTTATGGTATTACAAGTCATTCCTCAATTAATAAATGGTAAAAAGATATGAACATGCAGCTTTCAGATGAAAAAATTTAAGTTCTCTATATTTATAAAAATATACTACAAATCAGTTTTGCTTAGAGAAATGAATATTAAAATTATTCTGAGGTACAACCTTGCACCTATCAGTTTAGATAAAATGAAAAAAAAAATAAAATGACCAATGCTGGAGTGAATATGGGTATCCTAAACCCTAATGTCTTTTGGTGGAATCATGAACTGATCTGAAAATTCTGGAGAATAATTTGGAACTGTGCCCAAATATAATAAAACTTATTTTATGCTTTAATCCACTACAATACCTGTATCCAAAAGGGATAATACAATGAAGAAAAAAACTTACAAGGACAAAAAATGTTTATATACCTCTTTTTGTAATGGAACAGAATTGGAAATTTAGGGAATATCCAACAATTGGAAGATGACTGAACAAATCCTGGTACATGATTGTGATGGATTACTCTTTTGTAAGAAATCCTGATCAATGACTTCAGAAAAATGTTGAAAGATTTGCATGAACTCATACTGGGGGAAGCAGAACCAGGAAAACATTGAACAACATTAGCAGCAGCATTGTGTAATGATCAACTATGATGGACTCAGTTCCTCTCAGCAGTTCAGTGATCAAGGACAATTCTGATGGTTTTGTGATGGAAAGTGCTATTAAAATCCAGTGGAAAAAAACAATGGAGTTGGAATGTAGACCACAGCATACTATTTTCACTTTTTAAAACTTGTCTGATTTTTTTTTCTTTTCTCATAGTTTTTTTTCCTTTTTTTGTTCTGATTATATTTTTATATGACCAATATGAAAATATGTTAAACATGATTGTACTTTTACAATCCAAATCAGATTACTCACTTTTATAGGGAGAGGGGACAAAGGGAGCTAAAGAGAAAAATTGGGAACTTATAAACTTACAAAAAGAGAAATGTTTAAAAGTACCTTTGCATATAATTGGAAAAAATAAGATGAAACTGCATTTGATAAAATAATAAATTGAAGGAAGATTCATCTGTGGATATTCATCATTCATCCTATGTTGGTACTATAAACAGACTATAAACATTTTGAGAGAGTTCACATTCTAAAACAAATATAACAAAGATCAAATATATTTTCTAAACAAAATCCATGTTAAGTTCAGTACTGTCCAATTCAAAAGGTTAATTGACTCATTTCTGGTCTCTAATAGTTATATTTTAAAGTAAGAAAGAATTATGAATTTTTTCCTCCCTTGTATTTTAATCTATAATTTGAAGTAGCAGTACAATACAATACAAAGTCAAGATAAGTCAACAAAAACTTATTTAGGATCTACAATGTGACATAATCCTAAGGGTTATAGATATAAAGAAATATAAGCAAAAGACTATGCATTCTTATTTTTACATTATTATTGATAACTTTTCTTTTGAAAAACTTACTAATTAATTATTCAACAGTTGGGCAATAATTAGAAATCTTATAAATTTGTCTCAGTTATCTATGTTTTAGCTTCTATCAAAGAAATAAATGCTATAATTTTCTCCTCCCCCAGTTTCCTGTTTCTTCTAACCTTGATGACTTTGGATTTGCTTGTGTAAAAACTCTTAATGTAATCAAAATTATCTGTTTCACAACCTATAATGGACTCTAATTGTTCACAAATTCTTCCTGTAAAATAAATTGGACATGAATATTGATGTAGAACATTTTAAATAAAATATTAATAAGGAAACCAGTTGGAATAATACAGAATGATTTGATAGTAGGAAAACTATCAGCATAATTGAACAATAACAAAACTAATGGAAATCATATGATTATCTCAATAGATGCTGAAATAAATTGACAAAATACAGCACCCTTTCCTAATAAAAGTAATATAGGAATAAATGGAGCTTTCCTTACGTTGATAGGTAGTATATACCTTTTAAAAATGGTGAATATGTGTAAAAGTCCTAAGTTAACATCCTTGACAGTAAGATCAGAGGTAAAACAAAGATGCCTATTACCAACATTACTATTCAATCTTGTAGGAAAATATTAACCACAGCAACAAGAGAAGAAAAAGAAATTGAAAGAATTAGCATAGTTAATGCATAAATAAAACAATTATTCATTAGAAAAGATATGGTTATATACTTGGAGAAGCAACTAAGAATTAAGTTGAAATATTTTGTGATTTTAGCAAAGCTGAATGATATAAAATAAATTCTCATGTAACATCAATATTACATTACATAACTAACAAAGCCCAGTCACAAAAAAAAGTGAAAGAAATTTTGTTTGATAAAACTATAGACAATATATAATACCTAGGAATCTATCTCCCGAGACAAATCCAGGAACTGTATGAACACAGTTTTCAGCACATTTTTCTCACAAATAGTCAGATATTAATAATTGGGAAAATAATAATTGCTCATGGATATGCTGAATCAACATAATAAAAAGGAAAATTATACCTTAATTAATTTACTTATTCAATTCTGTGCCAAATAAAACTAGTAAAATTATTCCATAGATGTAGAAAAACATAACAAAATTCATCTGTAAAAAAAAATAGTCAAGAATATCAAAGTAATTAAAATTCAAAGGAAGATGTCCTAACCATACCAGATCTCAAACTATAATATAAAGTGATAATCCTAAACTATTAAGCACTGTCTAAGAAATAGAGTGCTGGATTAATGGAAGAGGTTAGTAGCACAAGTCATAATTGTAAATGATAATAATAGTCTAATGCTTAATAACTCAAAGAGCACAGCAAAAAGCAATTGGAAAAGTAGTAACAGTATGGCAGAAAAAGGTAAAGTTAAAATAACCTTATAATTTTAGACATGAAGGGTGATACCATAAGGAAACTGGAAGTGAAGAGCAAGTTTACCTGTCAGATCTATGGAAAAAGGGAAAAAATAACTATGACAAACCAAGATATAGAACATATTATAAGATGAAAAATGAATAATTTTGATTATATTAAATTGATAAGTTTTTGTACCAATAAACCCAAGCAAACAAGATTAGAAAAAAACATAAATCTGGAAAATAATCTTTGTAGCAAATACCCCAGGAAAGACCTCATTTATCAAATATATATCAAACTGAGTCAAAATTATAAGAATATAAATCATTTTCCCAATTGAAAAAAAAGGACAAAGAATATAATGAGCCAGCAACTTTCAGATGAGGAAATTAAGCTATTTGCAGTTGTATGAAAAAAAGATCATTCTTTATAAGCAAAATTCAAATAAAAACATAACTCTGAGGTATGGTCTCATACCTATCAGTTTGATTAACAGAAAAAGGAAATAAATGATAAATGTTGGAGGGAATATGGAGTAATTCAGACACGAATATACTCTTTTTTTTAACTCTTTTTGGAAGGCAATGGGGTTAAGTGGCTTGCCCAAGACCATACAGCTAGGTAATTATTAAGTGTCTGAGACTGCATTTGAACCCAGGTACTCCTGACTCCAGGGCTGGTGCTTTATCCACTGTGCCACCTAGCCACCCCCAGACACTAATATACTCTTTGTGGAGCTGTGAAATAATCAAATAATTCTGGGAAATAATTTGGCTTTGTCCAAAGGGTAGTCAAATTATGCATACCTCCTGATCCAGCAATATAAACCAGATTATTTTAAAAGCAAAAAAATATCTACTTGAGCAAAAATATTGTAACAGGTCTTTTTTTTGTGGTGACAAAGAATCAGAAATTGAGCAAATGCCCATCAATTGGGAAATGGCTAAATAAGTTTTGGTATACAAATGTAACTACATTATATAATGAACTATAACTATAACAAGTGACAAGTAGGTGAATTTCAGGGGAAAGAACATACAAATCTGAAAACACTTGCATGAACTGAAACTAAAACAGGACCAGAAGAAAATTATACACTGTATTAGCAAAATTATAATTAAATACAACTCTAAAAGACTAGTGATGAAAACACCATCTATAACCAGAGAAGGAATTGTGGAGTTTAAATGTAGAACAAAACTGATATCTTCAATTTTTAAATTTTGCCTTATATATTATGATGTTCTTTCTCTCCAATATTTTTCCTTTCGTTTGGATTTGATTCTTTTTTTTAGCATGTTTAGCATAATTATACACATGTAGCCTAATTTAAACTGTTTTCTTTCATTGGGAGGGGGAAGGGAAGGAGAATGGGAGCAAAATTTAAAATTTAAAACCTTGTAAAAATGATCAGTGAGGCGTGGCTAGGTGGTGCAGTGGATAGAGCTCTAGCCCTGGAGCCAGTAGTACCTGAGTTCAAATCCGGCCTCAGACACTTAATAATTTCCTAGTTGTGTGGCCTTAGGCAAGCCACTCAAGCCCATTGCCTTACAAAAACTAAAAAAAATAATAATAATGATCTGTGAAAACTACTATTGTATGTTGCGGGAAAAAATGAATAAAAATAATAAAATTTATATGATGATCTAACATGTATGACAGCTATACTCAGCAATATGATAATCCAAGATAATTCCAAAGGATTCCCAATGAAGAATGTTATTCATGTACAGAGAAAAACTAAATGGAGTTTGAATGTAGATTGAAGCATATTTTCACTTTTTTTCCCATGTCATTTTTTTTCTTTTGTTCCTTCTTTCAAAACCTGACTAATTAGGAAATATATATTCACATGATTATATACACTTAACACATATCAAATTGCTTACTGTCTTCAGGATGGGGGAAATTAAAAGGTAGGAAAAATTGGAACTCAACTATTTTTAAATGAATGTTAAAATTTGTCTTTAGATGTAATTGGAAAAAAATGCTATTAAAAAATAAAAGAATTGTAACACTATTTTGAAGAATCAGAGCAAATAGAGAATAAATTTCCAACAACAATAATTAAATAAAGAATCTATGCCAGCTTCAGTGATTACACTAAACCCCTTAGATATTGTGGATCACAACAATATGTGACAATGATTGTACTGTTTGCAATACAGATAGAAAATCGAGATGCTCCTTTCTCTTAAGGAGTTCATAGTCTATTTGAAGGAGAAACTATAGGGGAAGCTAGGCAGCACAAGGGATAGAATACTTGCCCTGGAGTCAGGAGGATATGAGTTCAAATCCATCCTCAGACATTTAATATTTAATAGTTAACTGTGTGACCTTGAGCAAGTCACTTAATCCTCCCAAACTTCTGCCCCCTTTCCCCAAAAGAAAATATATAGGAGTATTCACCTACAATTTCAATAGCAAGATGCAGGATAGCTTTGAATTAAAGGAGCTGGTCCAGAGAAACTTAAGGCACAATTGCATAGCAAAAGATAAACCCCAATTGTCAGGAGAGTACACTGTCAGTGGAATGAATGTACTTACCTAACATAAGCAAGGGTAAAATGGCAAGTCAAGGCACATGACTTTGAATTCATTTATTTGCCCTTAATAAAAAGTATATTGCTTATTACTTCACTTGTAAGGAAGGCAA
This sequence comes from Macrotis lagotis, assembly GCF_037893015.1. Classification (NCBI taxonomy): domain Eukaryota; kingdom Metazoa; phylum Chordata; class Mammalia; order Peramelemorphia; family Peramelidae; genus Macrotis; species Macrotis lagotis. The sequence continues at coordinate 350,666,452 of NC_133666.1, forward strand.
AATGTTCCTGGGCAATGAGCCTCATATTCTATCAGATTCAGACAAGACTTTGGTGTCACAATAGTGCAATTGTTTTTGTCACTCTGGGATTCAATGGCATGGATAAGACCTTGTCTGGACATTGTCATGACTAAGCATCTCCTTTCATCTGCTAATGAGGAGGCCACAGGAGGAGGTAGTAAAAATGTATAGTTCCTTAACTTTTTTTAGAACTATTTCTGTTTAGGATTGATTTGGGTTCTCTTCTCTAGTTTTCTCTTAACTGTAGTGGGCAGGACAATAAGTGACTCCCATTTTATCAAAATAGTTGTATTTGATTAATTCTTGCTCATTTAAACAGTTTTCCATAAACTAGATGCATCCCACAGGCTCTAGAATATCTATTTTTGTTTATAGATTGTGGGCTCCTTGTGGGCTCCAAGATGCCAGGACATGCTATTATGAGGAAGGGGTAAAAGAATCATGAGGGTCAGAAAATACTATTTGCTATAAGTATACTTTTGCAATGAAGGGGATGTAATTTGATAGTGTTTACGCTCTCAGAAGCATCAATCATTTCCTGTCACTTCCCATAAAGAACAGTATCAATTAAAAATTCCTTAATTTATCATATAAATAATTCCCTAATATAACTCCAATTAATTTTATGTCCCTGTAGTCTGTGTTCCAATTCAATTGGTTTCTACTCTTTCATGACTTCATCATACTCTCTACTCTCTCTGTGAATTTACAGACATAATTCTCTTTGCCTGAAATATGCAGGAACAACTTTGCCAGTAAATTCATTCTTTAAAGTCCAAGACTGACAGGGCATCCTCCATTAAGCCTTCACTTATCACCTTAGATAACAGAAAATGACTCCTCCAGCCTCAAGTATTTTAGAGGATGTTGTCTAGATCTTTTCCTTTGCAAATTCTTAGGAAAGTCACAGAGTTACTACAAAAAGTTAATTACACAGTAATCAATTTCACTTTTGAACTTTATTTAACTCTAATAAAATGTGTTAGACAATTAAATGAAGCAGTGGATAGAGTACTAGTTCATGAGTCACAAAAACCTGAATTCAAATACAATATGATGTTTACTAGTTGTGTGAGCCCCAACTAATCACCTAACCCTGTTTACCACAATTTTCTCATCTATAAAACAAGATGGAATAGGAACTGACCCAGAAAAGTTCAGAATGGAGCCAGAGAATTATAAAATGGAAACAATTTAACAGCAACAAACAATAATAAGATATGTGGTGCCACTTATTCACCTTGACCTAAATTGGGGTTATAGCCATTACTGATATTCCTTATTAACATTAACATAATAAATCTATTGACTGCTAAAATTCATATGATAAAGTAGCAATTTCTATCTTTCTTTGCCATAATTTTGAAGGATAAATATTTGGAACTCAATCTGGTCACAAGCTGTCCTCAGGAAGAACACATGCCATTCCATATCTATTGTGTCTTAAAAGTCATGATCCTTTTACCACTGTCTCCCCAGTGTATGTGCCAAGTGAGTTAAATTTTCATATTTGTCCCATACAGTGGCACCATAACTGTACTTCCAAATCATCTAGAAAAGATATCATGGAATCAATGACTGAATTCCAATTGTCTCAGAGGGGACTCTTGAAATTTAGAGTGGATATAAGTCAAGCAAGTGTTCCATGTGGTGATTTATTTTGACTTAGTTATATTCTGTAGCAAGGGCACAGAGTTTTGACATCTTATAGGGTACCGTATCCCAATTTCATTCAGATTAGGATGTGACAGGTGTTTTTTTAATCTAAACTATTTCATTAAAAATAGATTATGTCCTTAATATATAAGAACATTGTGTTTAGATAAGATACAGTCCTTGGAGTTTTGCCTGGTAAAGGAATATAAGAAAAACATTTCATAATTTTTTCACACTAATACAACATTAATGAATTGAAGAAACATGTGCATGGTAGTAGAGGGATGCCACATCTTAAGTTCAGAGGAAAAATCTATTTTGCTTATTATTTTACCATTCAGAAGGGGACCAGGAAAGATATGGCATTTAGGATGTTTTAAAGGATGGAGAATTCAACTGGTAAATATGAAGAACAATAATATTCTATGCTCACACTATTATGCATTATGCAAATTTGAACTCTCAGGAAATGTCTTTCTCCATATAACAACTATTTTCCTTGGAACTAGTACTACTTTTATAAGTGTCAGAAGGTTTAGACACTGAGTGATCTAATGATTCATAAATTCCCCAGGAACAGACTCTGCTGTTATTGAAAGTCAAGTAGGTTATACATAGATAAAACATTTATTAAAGCCTGCACAATATTGTTTGGAATTCATTAAACAGTAAAATCATAAACATACCAGCAATATAAGACTCTTACCAGTCTTAGCTTTTATTAAAGGGGGATTAAATTAAATTGATAAAAATTCCAACCTGAGAACAGAGTTGACATGCCCTTCTCCCAAGATTCTGACTCACTGACAAGATTTGTTTCTTTGAGAATCAATTTTTTTCTTCATTCTTTTTAGTAGTGAGGATGTACTGCTTGTCTTTCCCTTAGAAAGACCAATTGGTTATAGAGAACAAATTATTTTTTGCAGTGTGATTTAAATTTTATATATTCAACCCCAGGTAGTATACTTGTTTTAAAGAATATGGAAAAAAATCTAACTAAATAAAATACTATAGTTGTACAAAACATAATAATTCCCTTTAGGATCTTGGAGCTCATAAAAGTCATCTGATGACTTGCTTTTGAAAATCCATTGGTTGGAAAGAAATACAATCCTTGTCTGTTTTATATAAAGGAAGTTGGGATGTACACACATAGTCAAATTTACTTCTAGTAGGAGAAATGCAAAAACTTTTAAAATTTTCTGACTTTATTCAATGAAATTTTATTATATCATATATACTTAGGAAATGTTTTCCTTCTCCATGTTTTAGATAATTGCAAAACTATTTAAGAATCACTCAATTTCCTCCAAATTAAGTATTTATAAGATTTCCAAAAAATTCTTTTCAGATTGTTGCTTCATTGGTGAAAAAATGTTCTATGATAAATTTCTACTTCATAAAATAAAGTTTCCTTACAGACAGTTTGAATTCTAAAACACATAAATGCAAACACTTTTTACTTCTTTTGTTTGCAGTAATGGTGGATCAAAGAGAACATTGGGTTGAAAATCAGATTATTATAGAAAAAAGTCTTGTCATTTATTACTTTGTGTGACTTTGAAAGAGACACTTCTTTTCTCTAATTTTCAGTATCCTTTTCTGGAAAGTACTGGTGTGGAAATAATGACTTAGAAGGTCTCCTCCAACTTTTAACCCTAAAGTCATATTCTTTCTTTACATTTCTCTTTTTGCTTAAATTTACCTACTTCTTTTTGTCTCCTCCCTCGAAGCATTAAGCTTGTTTGTGTAGATTAAAGAGTAGACCATTATAGAGAATTTCAATACCACTTTGGCTAAATTGAAGAGGGATCAGGGGAAAATTTGCTGATAAATAGTTAAGAAAAGAGAAAATGGTTGTGAGTTTTGTCTTACATCCCTGGAAGTATTAGTATTCAGGGATACCAGCTTTTACTCTGACAATTTCTTTCTGCAATCTTGGTCCTAGATGCTCTATTCTTTGTGTTACCTCCATTGCCTTCCGTTTAACTTGAGTTCCAACTCATACATCTCTGTTCTCCTTATACTGTCAATTCAATACAATATTCATTAAGTACTGTCATGTCCCAAAATTCCCCTTCAATGGGATGTTCAAGAGTCCCTCAAACAATGGTTCTCATATAATATTAAAGAAAAAGACTAGGAAGATCAAGATTAATTATATAAATTGTTTAATAAATAAGGCATAATACTTACAGCATGGCAGTCTGGGGTGGTTGTAGGGCAACAACAAATGGGTTCCCACAGAGGACTCTGCCCTTTCTCCCCCCCCAAAAAAATCACCATGGTAATTATTGAAATCAGACAAAGGGAGGAAGAGTTATAGAGTGTTTTAGTGGAGACTTGTTAATAATTTGGAGATTATTCTGTTCAGCACTGGACTCAGTCCCAGACAAATGGAACCTATATCAGTATTGTTTGGGCTGGAGTGTCTGGTAGATGAGGTCTTATGCTGGTTGCTATAGTTCTTCCCCCATTGGAGTTTTCTTTTAGCTTATATTAATTTTTATTTACATTATTCTTGCCTTTCATTGACAAGGACTCCATTTAATTATGATGACATTCACAGATAGAAACTATTGCGAAGAAACTCACATTATTCATAACTTTTATGGATGGAGATGGGTCCACATTGTAGTTTCCACCAACAGTCATCTCATAAGTTCCTACTCTGTGAAACCTTGTGCTAAGGAAGGGAGTTGTAAAAATGAAAAACACATCAAGGAGTTTACTATCTAATATGGGAGAATAGGCATATTATAAATTAAGAATAATTAATGATATAAAAAATAGGGCCATTTGGAAAAGGAGAACTTCAAAGTAAGGACACTCAAATTTTTTTGAAACTTCCTGAAGCACAAGTAAAAAGTCCTGTTAAATTTTTCTAAGAATTTTTATTGTTCATCCCTTCTTTTCTTCCTTCACTTCTCTCTCTCTCTCTCTCTCTCTCTCTCTCTCTCTCTCTCTCTCTCTCTCTCTCTCTCCTTCCTGTTCTTCCTTCATTTACCCTCCTCTCTCCATTTCCTGGTTAATATCTTCTCTCTGCTGGAAAAAAAAATCTATTTTATGCCCATTATATTCCACTACTAGCCAATATTGTCTTTAAAAAAGTTAGCTTCAGCAATAAGAGAAGAGAAAGAAATTGAAGGAATCAGAATTGGGAAGGAAGAAACAAAACTCTCACTCTTTGCAGAAGACATGATGGTACATCTAGAGAATCCTAAAAAAATCATCTAAAAAACTACTAGAAACAATTAGCAACTTTAGCAATATCAAAGTATATAAAGTAAACTCTCTTAAATTCTAAGCATTTACATATTATACACGCACACACACACACACACACACACACACATATATATATATATATATATATATATATACAAAGAGAGAGAGAGAGAGAGAGAGAGAGAGAGAGATTGAGCAAGATACATCAGCAAGTGCTAGAAAGAGAAATCCCATTCAAAATAAATTCAGACAATATAAAATACTTGGGAGTTTACCTGCCAAGGCAGGCTCAGAAATTCCATGAAAACAATTACAAAAACACTTCTCTCACAAATAAAATCATATTTAAAAAACTGGGCAAATATCAACTGCTCAAGATAGGCTGAGCTAAAATAATGAAAATGACAATTCTGCCTAATTAAACTACCTATTTAGTTCCCTACTAATTAAAATTCCAAAAAAACTACTTTAAAGAGTTAGAAAAAATTGTAAGTAAATTCATGTGGAGAAATAAAAAGTCAAGAATTTCCTGGGACTTAATGAAAAAAGAGTACAAAAGAAGGTGATCTAGCCCTAGCAAATCTAAAATTATATTATAAAGCATCAGTCATCAAAACTGTTAGTATTGGCTAAGAAATAGAGCAGTGGATCATTGGAATAGACTAGGTGCTATAGAAGGAAATGATTATAGAAATCTGCTGTTTAATAAACCCCAAAAGTCCTGCTTTTGGGATAAAAACTCTCTCTTCAATAAAATTTGTTGAGAAAATTGGAAGTTAGTATGGTAGGAACTCGGATTAGACCAACACCACACCTTATATCAAGATAAGATCAAAATGGATATAGGATTTAGACATAAAAGACAATATTATAACAAACTAGGAGATCATGGAATAGTTTGTCTATCAGATCTATGAAAAGGGAAGCAGTTTATGACCAAGGAGGAGATGCAGAAGATCATTAAAAACAAACTAAATAATTTTGATTACATTAAGTTAAAAGGCTTTTGCACAGATAAAGCTACTGTAACCAAGATAAAAAGAAATGTAGTAAATAGGGGAACAATTTTTATAGCTAACATTTCTGACAAAGGATTCATTTCTAAAGTATATAGAGAACTGAGTCAAATTTAATAATAAAAAGCCATTCCCCAAATGAAACATGGTCAAAAAAGATATGTGGAGGCAATTTAAAGATGAGGAGATCAAAGCAATCAATAGTCATATGCAAAATTGCTCTAAGTCATTACTTATTAGAAAAATGCACCTCACAATGTACCACCTCACACCTCTCAGATTGGCCAATATGACCAGAAAGGACAATGATCAATGTTGGAAGAGATATAGGAAATCGTGTTTGCTAATACATTGTTGGTGGAGCTGTGAACTCATCCAACTTTTCAGGAGAGCAATTTGGAATTATGGCCAAAGGACAATAAAAACGTGCATATTTTTTGATCCAACAATACCACTGCTGGGCCTATACCCTGAAGAGATTATGAAAAAGGGTAAAAACATCACTTGTACAAAAATATTCAAAGCAGCTCTATTTGTGATAGCAAAGAATTGGAAATTAAGTGAATGTCCATCAATTGGGGAATGGCTGAACAAATTGTGGTATATGTACATTATTGAACACTATTGTTCTATGAGAAACCAAGAGGGATGGAAATTCAGAGAATCCTAGGGCAATTTGCATGAACTGATGCTAAGCTAGATGCTGAGAGAGATGAGCAGAACCAGAAGAACATTGTACATCATAACAGCAACATGAAGTTGATGACCAACCTTAATGGCTTTTCTCATTTCACAAATGGAACAATAAGGGACAATTTTGGAGTATCTGCAATGGAGAACACCATCTGTATCAAGAGAAAGAATTGTTGAATTCGAACAAAAAACAAAGGCTATTAGCTTTCATTTTTTTTAAATTCTATTTTATTATGTAATCTTCTGATCTCTTATATTTTTTTCTTAAGGATATGATTTATCTCTCAACACATTCACTTTAGAGCAATGTATAGCATGGAAAGAATGTAAAGACTAACAGACTGCCTTCTGTGGGGGGTGGGGACAGAGAAGAGAGATTTGCGGAAAAATTGCAAATTTAAAAATAAATAAACAAATTTATTTTAAATGTAAAAAAAAGAAAATAGTAAAAAACATCTTATTCTTTATAAAATCTTACAAGACCCTACTATCCAATCAAGTTATCATCTTATAATTATTTTCCATTTTACCAATGAAATGCTTAGGAAAAATCATCTATACTTATTGCCTCTACTTGTTGTCCTCTCATTCTTGTCTCAGGTCAATATACAATCTGGCATATGATTCCATTCAACCCTGAACAGAAACTATCCTTTACAAACACATCAGTGAACTCTTAATTGCCAACTGAGAGTTTGTTATTAATCTTCCTCCTCAAATCTCATCCTTGATTTTTCTGCCACATTTGATTTCATTGATAATACTTTTCTCCTGGATACTTTCTAATTTCTGGAGCTTCCATGTCAGTATTCTCATTTGGTTCTCCTCTTACTGGTCTGATGTACATTTTAGGTAATATTTGACAAAAAATATCTTCATATGTCAATTATTGTGAATAAACCAAAGTTTCTGGTCTGATTCCTGTATTATTCCCTTTAGATTCACACTTTCTCTTGATTGATTCATTAGCTCACATGGGTTTAATTATCATCATTGAGTTTATGACATCTAAAACTATTCCATCTCTTGTCTTGCATTCCTACATCATTAATAGCCTATTAAATGTGTGAATCCAAATATCAAAATGTTATTAAATGTATTAAAAATCAAAATGTCCAAAATGAATTTCATTTTCCCCCAAAAATATCTATCCTATTAAAAATGTCACAATTTTTTTTTGAGAATACAACCTCATTTTTGACATTTATCTAAAAAAAAGAATTTAGTTCTGGACTCAATCTCTTTGACTCACCAAACTTGTTGCTAGATTTTATTTTGTTATGTAAACCAGATTATATTACTTCTTATATCTCTAGTCACATGTTCACCAGTCTTTGTTAAGGCCCTTATTATCTTTACATCATTTTTCATCAATGTTTTCTTAATTTGACTTTCTGCCTCAAATTTATCCCCCACAATAATTCATCTCATGAATTTGACAAAGTCCTTTCCCTAAAGATCCAGGTTTGATCTTGTTATGCTCTTGTTCAATAAACTTTGGATGTTTGAAAATCTAAGAAAAACTTCTATGTATGTTTTTTATTAAATCTTCACAATCAAGTCCAAAACAGGTATCCCAGCCTTACATTGCCTTTTATGTGCATGCCTAAATTTAATTTTTAATGTCTTTCATGAAAGCCACTTTATCTTCCTTCTAAATTTTTTTGCCTGCCTTGCCCTCCTCAATCTCTCCAATTCTTTTTTTTTGAAATTGCTAATTTCCTTCAAAACTCAGCTCCACTATTTTCCTTATGATCTATTCAAGCTGCTAATTCTTTTGCCCAAAATTATATTATACCTATTGTATTGTCAAGTCCTAAAATAAATTAAATTCAGAAGTGGAGGAATAAATCATCTTTAATCAAAATAACAAAGTAATAAACCTGTCATTCTTGGAGACATCCCATCAACAGACCCACAGAAAAATTTAGTTTTAGAAGAAAAGTAAGGGGTGGGGTGGTTGTCTTATTAGGAAACATTGTGTGTTAATGAGATTTCAGTTACCCTTAGCAATCCAAGTAAGAATTTGGGTTAGTTTGTCCTTCTTAATTCTGGCCTAACACCTCAGTGAATAAGCAAGGATATTAGGAGATGAGATCCACCTTAAAATATGTTCCTTCATGCTCAGATTGGGCTTAGGGTATGGATGAAAGGACATTACTGAAATTCTGACATTATTAGGATCATTTAAAGGAAGGAGCAGGAAACATTTTATTTGGTGTTAGCAGTGTTTCTGTCTGTATATACTTATATATGTCTAATGTCTCTTCCTCACCTTCAAAATAAGGATTTGTGATAATAGTTGGATTTTAAATTGCAAATAAAACTCAAGACATTTAAAAGATAAATGCAGAATAGGACCTCCCAAAAACTATACTCATGCAATAGCTCATAATCAATATGTCATTAGAAAATTTCCATATAACTATATTCTTATTAGATTGTAAAAATTATGTAAATACCTATTTATGTGTGATTATTTTTAAATGTGCTTATGATCTATCACTCTCATTGGCCCCCAGTGCTCTATTTCCCCAAGAAAATTAATGTCCTGAACAAAGAACAGATAGCAGGTTGATTTTGAATGTAGGATATGTGAAAAGGAATATCAAATAGCATATTAAGAGAAAAGAAAAATTGCCTAGAATGGTTTAAATTTCATATGCAAGAATTTGTATTTTGACCTGGATACAAAAAGAAGTCATTGAAAATGTTTATTTAACAACATGATATGTTCAAGTACATCTTTTGCAAGGAACTTTTTTACTGTTGATTTTTTTTTCACAAGGCAACAGGGTTAAGTGACTTAACTAAGGTTGCACATAAGTAAGTAGATCAGGTTTTCTTTTAATTTATTTATTTGAATCCATGTGCACATGTATATTTTTAAGTTATAAAATTTCCTTCCATCGTCCCTTCCCACCCTCATTCTCTCAGCAGCAAATAGTCAGGTTAGCATTGTCCATGCATATTTTGGTTAAACATATTTATATATTATTCATTTATGTTATGAGGAATTAGGATTAAGGGAAAGAAAGACACAAGACGTAATTTTTATAAAGTCTTCATCAGATCCTGAAGGGTTGTTTTTTCTTTTTTTTGTTTTGTTTTTGTTTTGTTTTTCTTCCTCTGGATGGCAGTAACAATGTCCATAACTGATCTAATTTGGTTGTCCTTGCTCTATGAACTGCAGAGAGGAGCTGCATCCATTAAGGTTGATCATCTCACAATTGTTAATGTGTACATTGTTCTCTTGGTTCTGCTCCCTTTGCTCAACTTCAGATCCTGTAACTCATTCCAAGCTTCTCTAGAATCTGATCATTTATGTTTTCTTATAGCAAGACTATAAAACCCTCATCTAAATGCCTCTTGTGGCAGTAGATGCTTTCCCTGGCCCAGTCAGCTCTCCCTGACAGTTTTTCTTTCTTTCCTTATCTCTGTCTCTCTCTGCCTTGCCCTAGCCTTTTGTTATGTTATTCACTTCTGTCTTCAAAGTTCTTGTTGGGTTTTTTTTTAACTAGGAGGAGGAAAGTTTTTAATCTACTCTTCCTAACCTTATATAAATAAATCCTGAGCAGTTTTAAACTGCAGGACCAAGTGAATTTCTTTACTATCCAAGACCTCTCATTCTCTATTATAGACCCCACTTCTCTCCCACTACAATGAAGGTAAGAATTAAGTAGCTATGTATTGAATTTCAACTAAATCTATTTAACATAGAGTAATAGAAACATGATAGTTTCTTAGGGAGGTTGTCCATGGTAGCTAACAGTCCACAAGCTCAGTACCAGATTGAGAAACATATAACTGTAAAGGAATCTACCATTCTTCTGGAAGATTAGTAATCATTATTCAGTCTATTGGTTTACTGGTTTGTGGTGACCAAAACTTCTACATCTCAGTGTTCTCCAGGGATGCAATTCAATTTTCAGTTTGCTATTTATATTTAGATTTGACTACTTATTTTTTTGCCTTGGACAGCATTCAGTTTCCTTTGTTGGTTATCATTATCTGCAAGTCATTGTATAAGATGATAAAGACAGAAAAAAAAAACAGATTTAAAATCATATTTTCTGAAAAAAAGCATATATTTTAAGGTATTGAGTGCACCAAGATATTATAGTATGTTGATAAATGACAGTAGATCTACAGAAGGGAACTAGAAATCATATCATACAATAAACTAAAGGAAGAAAAAAAAAATTTAAAGAGAGAAGAGATAGGCATATGATGTGTTATCCTGTGCAATAAAGATTAGATTTGTTTTTCTTAGTCCCAGAATACAGAAATAGAAGCAGTGGGTAGAGGTTGAAAAGTGCCAGATTTGACTCAGCATATGGAGATAATCAGAATATGCGATTGACAGCTAGTGGTCATTGGTTCCTTATCAAAGTCCTCTTATAAAAAGTGGATGGATTTTTCAATGTGAGTTTTATAAACTCATGTTGTAGCCTATGATTTGTTTCTTGGGTTCAGTTTTTCCACATGAAGAATCACCACTCAGACTCAGGAATGCAGGTTTTGGATAAAAAAAATAGAGATTTGTTAAAGGAAGTTACAGCATATTAAGAAAGGAATATAAAAGTTAGAAAGATTTTTAAGAGAAGACCATGTGGATTTTTGATTGAATTTGGTCAGGCCAACTGGTCAGGGTTCAGCAGGAGACTGGAAGGTTGAAGAGGGTGAAACCCCTCCCTCCTTCTCCTTAAGTTCTCTTTCAGAGTCCATGGGAGGGGGTGATGACCTGGGAGTGACCCAAGTCCCTCATTGGAGATTTTGCCTTTTCCAAGAGGGGTCTCTTTCTAGTGGTCTTCCAGGGCCTGTTCAATCTGGCTGTCCCAGAATAACAATGCAATCCAAGTTGGTCGGGACCTAAAGTGTGGCCTAAATTAGATGATAAAGGATGGTTCCCTTTACAATGCAAACAAAAGATTTGCAAGGTTTGTCTCCAACTGAATTCATCATCCCCTATACCCACTTTTTTTCTGCATCAATATATAGTGAAGAAAGTAGAAACAGGAAAACATATAATAACATCAAAATTATATAAATAAGCTAGAGGGCTTTTATAAATCAGTAAATAAAATGAGCAAATCTTGAAGAAAAATTTATGCAATAAGACACTAAAATGAGAGAATTTTGATTACTGTATAGATACAAACAGATAAACATATATGCATATATATATTATTCCAAAAATTAATAAGAAAGCATGTTAATTTGGCAATTGAGTTGAGAAGGGAATAAGAAAGAAACTGCTAATAAGGAGATGAATGACTATTGGAATAGAAGGCCCTGGATAAAGAGCACCTTAGCTAAAGCAGAATCTGAATGAATGGAAAATGGGATGAAAAAATACAAATTATATTGAGGCTTTAACATTAAAAGACCTTTTTTCATCTAATTAGATAATGTGATGGGAGCAAGGGGCTACTAGGTGTGAGGAATGATGACTGTCTCAAGATGCATTCTGGCAGGACTAGAGATATGATGTCAAAAAAGAAGAAATTTTAGAATGCATGTTTTGGGAAGGAGTGAGTTTTGCTTGGGATAGTTATGATGGAGAGGGTAGGTAAAGAATAATGAGAGAAGAGAACAATGAGTAGAGTATTGAGGGTTTCCTACACTTACTGGGAAGGAAGATAAGTATGATCCCAGAGAAAATGACTCATCAGACAAATAGAGAGAGAGAAACAAGTGAGATCAATGCCACATAGTCCAAGTGAGACAAAAAGGCTTGGAGTAGAAGGTTTAAGATAGAGTGTCTTGATTTTCTCATATACTTGCCAAAAGCATTTTATTCCTGTTGGCAAAATGGAGTAATGAGGAATAAGTGAAAATTGAGTTAAATAAATCAGTAGTTATTTCAACTATTGAGTCCAAATTGCAAATCAATGAATTGATATCAGTCAGGATGCAGATCTTTAGTAACATGCCACAGGACTATTCTTAGGTATGTTCTATTTAGGTTTCAGTAGCTGCGGAGATGAAAATAGGGAAGGCATGTTTATACATTTTTCAGATGACAGACATGCATACGTTTCAGCTACTGAATATAAAATGAAGATTCAAAATGCTCTAGACAGGTTGGAATGAATGGACCAAAGTAGCAAGATGAAAATGAATAGATAAATGGAAACACTTAATCGTGGCTTAAAAGATTAAAAAAAATAATTTTTATAAGTAGTGAATGAGTCTGAAAAGACTTAAACTGATAACTGTTTTCATGAAAAAAGAAAACCGGGAATTTTAATTAGTATATTTGTCCACAAACTCAAAACTGCACAAATATTATAATAGGCTACTATAGTGAGATAATACTAATCTAGTCTAAATTAAAATCAAAACAATATAAGAAGGTTCAATTTTATCACTGTATCATTATGATGATTAAACAATGTATTATTTAGTTATGGAGGACACATTTTAAGGCAGATATTATCAAATTATTTGTCAGTCAATTTGGATAGGGAAAAGTGAGTGATCAGAGAAAGAATTGAAATATTTTGTGTTTCTATAAAGATTCAAATAGTTAGCAAAATACAAAAGAAGTGGTTAATATGTCTTGGTAGAAAGTTCCAAAAAAGTCAGGAAAATTAATGAAGAAATAGGAGTATGTAGCACCTACATGGGTACATAAATCTCAGAATTTTTAGTAAGCTTATAATTATTAACTTCTATAGTCCAGGAGAAGCTTAAAGTTCATTATAAAACATGTGTGTATGAAGAAGCATGATCAGAGAATGGGAAAAAATCAAGGAGTAACATACATGAGGTAGATAAGAAAATTGGGAATTACATAATCCTGAGTCAATGAAAACCTGAAGGATTTACTCAATTGATATCAGTATTAAACCAGATTTCATCTTATTTTCATACATATTTGGTAGTTTCTTCCACAAACTATTACATTCTTTAAATTTAATTTTCTAGCTATGTAATATTGAATTGAGTGCAAAAACAAAAAACAAAAAACAAAAAGCAAAAGATAATCCTGCTTTAGTATATCAGTCATGGATGGTTTAGACTTAGATGCGCTATCAAATAAGTGACAGACAAAATAAAAATCATTCAATTAAATATTCCATTTGCTGTCTTGAAATTTGCACAAAACCAGGATATAAAAATTGTCTGTTACATTCAGGACTTGTCTAGAAATACCCAGCTGTAGTACCAGCAGACTGATCTTTCTGACTGCAATCCCATGTTCTTATGTGTGCCTCTTCTAGTTACAGCCTATGTGACCTAAGGAAAGGAATGTCACCTCTCTGAGTTTCAATTTCTTCCTGTGAAATGAAATCATTTCATCAATTAGATGATTCATTTATTTTAGATTCTCTTTTCAGTTTGTATCTCCCACCTTATACATTTCTAAAATATATATCTCCAATGTTCTTATATCAAGGAAAAGAGAACAGACTTAAACATATTCTGAATTTTTTTGAAAATTTTTAAAAAATAAAACTGATGTCATGTTTGGAAATGATAAATCAGAACTCACCAAGAAGAAGTTAAACATGCCTTTATGATATTGTGTAAAAGAAATTGTTTTAAAAAAACCTTAAGTTATTGATGTGCACTTTTTCGGTTGTATCCTTGTTTGCAAGTATACAAGAGAGAGCACTTGCATTTTTACTATGAATATATGTATATTTGTACACATATATGTATACATCCACATATATAGACATACATGCATACATAGGTACATATATACACATACTAAAACTATAATAGATGAATAAATTTTAAAAGAGTTTCCCAAGGACTTTTCAGTGTCTATCTATCTTTCACTTTTCATCCTTAATTTACTGAGCTCCAGCCTCTGTACATAAGTTTGAGTTAGAGGCTAAGGAAGTTATAAAAATGAATAAAGAAGGAACTGCCTTCAAGGAGTTTCTAATCTTAAAGTGACTTTTGTCTAAGACAAAATTTTTAATTCTACATAGTAGAATTCAATTACAAATATTTTGTTCAATGATTACAGATGATAATTAATGATAATTAACACATATATGCATCTATAGAAGTGCTAGCAATCATGTAAAACACTCATTTCCACTCTTAAGGCAATTTTATCTAAATAACAAGTTGTAAATTGAATAAGATGATGATATGTTTATTCTCAAAGAAGACCATGACATGGAAAGATGAGGCCATGACAAGCACATGAATTGAATTTGGTGCTGTGCTAAGTCACCAGCCTCACTTTCTACTCCAGAGCCACCTGGATGCAGTAGCAAGAAATAAATCAGGAGGACTGGAGATGGCCCTGGATGTGAGGCATTCAAGGTTAAATGACTTGACCAAGGTCACACAGCTAGGAAATGTCAAGTGTCTCTAGTAGAATTTGAATTCCCCTCCCCCTGACTTGAAGGCTAGTGATCTATCCACTGGCAATAGTTCTCTCCAGAACATTGGTTATATTGATTGATTAACAGCCTTGTGCAGAGAGTAAAGAGAAGACTTTGAAGCCAGGAAAGCCTGGGTTCAAGTCCCTCAGCAAATCACTTAACTTAGTGTTCTTCACAACTTGATAAATTACAAAGAACTTGTCAGCCTGAATTGATAAAGATATTTTCCTTATCTGGGAGTGTTCTATACCAGTTAGATCACAGTGTTGCCAGGGATTGGTGTTGCCAATTTAAGATGAAGAGGCCTTGAAAGGTGAAAGAATTCACACACAGCTCTGGCATTTTAAAACTGGTCAGGATTTATTATAGAAGCCTGCAAAGTGTATAAGATTAAAATATTTTCTCCTCCTGGAGAAGCAGCAAGCAGTTTGTAAGCTGCTAGAGAGCAGGAGAGTATCAAAGCCTAGGTGAGATTTGTGTGAGAGAGAGAAGAAAGTGAAAAGGAAAATATCCAGTAGATCTGGAAAAGAGGGAAAGGCTAGCTAGCCTAAGGCTTACTCTGACCACATGGCAAAGCAGCCCAAGATTCTGTCTGTCTGTCTGTCTTTGATGACCATACCCTTCCCTCAAGAATGTATTTAATTTTGGGGCCACTAGGTGGCACAGTGGATAGAGCACTGGCCCTGAAGTCAGGAGTACCTGAGTTCAAATGCAGCCTCAGACACTTAATAATTACCTAGCTGTGTGACCTTGGGCAAGCCACTTAACCCCATTGCCTTCCAAAAAAACTAAAAAAAAAATGTATTTAATTTTTAATTTTCTTCATTCACCTGGAAATGTTTTTCTTTTAAGATTTATTTTTAACACCAGAAAGCCATGTAATGTGGTGAAAACCAAAAGAAACTGACTCTACATTTACTAAAGGGAAACTGTCTTTCAAAATGCAAAAGTGAATGAGTTTTAAACTTGTATGTTTGTATCTAGTCACCAGAACTTTTCCTATTACATCCTAATCTCTTTTTGATTAAATTAGAAAAGAGTGGGAGAGGTTCATTCAAGTACCCCTGGTAATTAAACCAATTATCATTTGAAAAGGGTACTTTTGTGACAACTCAAAAGACAAAAGTTTACCTTCTAATAGACCCTTGAGGTCCTTACAGGAATGTTTCCTCCCTTGCCTGCTTTACCCCTTCTTCCAGTGGTTTCTTAGGTCTGCTTCTTCCTTACCTGGAGTCTAGACTTAGAGAACTATCAATTCATGTTTCTTACATCTCTATCATCCCTACTTTGGAGGGTTTTCCAAATAGTTTCCTTAAGGAGTTTCCTGGTTTCAGTTATTTGATAGGTCTTCATTTAGAAGAAAAAAAATTGATGTATTTTCTATTCTGTCAAAGGGCAGAACTAATAGCAATTATCAATGGGCAAAGTTGCAGAAAATCAAATTTCAATCCAGGAAAAACTTCCTCATGCTGTACAGAACAGAATAATTCATTGAGAATTCTCCATCCAGATAGAGAGATGCTAAATAACTATCTCTCCAGGATATTAGAATAAATAACAGCTTCCTCTCCTGCATGGTTATGACCTTTAACCAGCCTCTCCAACTTCAGATTTTTAATTCAAAAAAATAGAGATTCCCATCACATATAATAGATTTTGTTTTCCTATATAACTTCCAAATGTAGAATTTTCTATCTTTTATTATTCAAACATCCAATGACTCATCCATTTATTGTTCCCCGCTCCAGCTCCATTGCCAATTGCATATAAACATTTATTAGGTAAAGGTTATGTGAAGAGCACTTCAATAAATGTTGGGAGAAATGCAAAGTTAATTAAGATCATGGTCTCTTTTCACAAGGAGCTTATAATTTAATAATAACTGATATTAAAAGTTTTTTAAATACAATTTTAAAGTTTGAGAAATACATTATTTAATTTGAATCTCTCTATCCATAAAAAGTAGAAGTTACAGGTTTTATTTTCATTATCCACATGGAAAATTGAGGATATTGAGATCCAGATAAGTTAAGTTCACTTGACTGGCCATTGTTAGAAAGGAGATGTGTGTGAATTTATATCTTTCTAATTTCACTCCAACACATCATGAATTCTGCCTTGTGGTTACTTTATGTCATATAATCTCTGTAAATTGCTATGTGTTGAAAAACATCAATAAATCAAATAAAACTTCTTGGAGCATTATGTGAGAACTTTCATAGCTAGATATTATCACTTCCAGCCTTAAACTATATTCTATCATATAAGTCACATTCCATCCCAATTAGACTACTCACTCTTCTTGACTTTCTTGTCTATCTCATTTACTTTTATTATTTTCTAGGAATTTCTTCCCAAACCCCATGCAACTTCTAATTTCTGAGTGCTAAAAGGCTGTCTATTTTTTAGATCTATAGTATTTCCCACATATTTCCTTTGCTCCCAATATTTTCTTGATCTTCTTACCTTTTCCTATAGAATCCTGAAGCCCTGATTTCTGATAAAGGCCACTTTTTTGTCTGAAATCTCACCCCCATTTCATTTCCTGACCACTTCCAAACTATCCATTCTATTTTGTTACTTTTTCTTTGTGTTATGTTCCCTTATCAGAAAGTATATTTTTCTTGAAAACCAGAATTATTTCAATTGCTTATTTTTCTATCTCCTAGGCTTAAATACAATGTTTGACTGTGGTAAGTACTTAAAGATTCATATTGATTGAGTGATTCACTCATTCATTCATCCTTTCATTATTTATCAAATTCAAATGTCAGATCCTACATGGTTTTTCCTAACCTACTCTCCTCCGGGTTCCTTAATCAGAACTCACATAGAGTCTTTCTTTATGGGGCTGCAAACTTTATGAGATGTGGAAAAAAAGCGTTTTTCTGTGCTTTTATTTTTATTTATGCATATGCAAAAGAAGACCTATCAAGAGTATACATATATATATATATATATGATAGATATGTCTTTTGTTTGATTATAACTTCTAAGAGAAGGATTTGAAATGAACAACAATATTCCTTGCACAGATAATTTAAAACTTCCTAAGTCTATGAAATTGCCATAGGTCATTGAAGATAAATAAGTGTCAATATCTAAGAATAAATTAAGTGGCACTGATTATTAGTTTATTGTAAATTGAGACAGACTTTTGTAATAGTTATATAATGGGTACTAGACATAACTATTATGACCATTATGAGAAATCCAGAGAAAAATGAGAGCAAAATCTTTAATCTTTCCTTCTGTTGGTGTCCTGGTATAGGAGTACTTGTAGGTATGCTTTGAGGGAATTCTCTAAATTAGCATAACCTCCCAGAACCTCCAACAAATAAAGTTAAGTCTCAATTAGTGTGAACAATGAATGCCATCAAGTGGTTGCAGAATAATTCTATACCATTTAAATTTATAATCATTTAAAATATGCTAATTGATTTTAACTCCATGTAAATGTTGAGTGAGAATTTGAATGATACTTCTACTTAAAAGCACTCAATATTCACACTTAATATTTGATTCTATGTATTGGAAGTAATAATTATACAGTTCTGGAGCAATGATGCAGTCTTCTGGAGCAAATTCTGGAACAATGAAGAGAATTTTGAAATCTGGAAGTGAGGCAAAAATTCTTGAACTGGGATGAAAGCATGAAACTCCATAAATTGAAGAACAGCAAAGGAATGAATTAGAATTTAGAATGTCCAGGGGCGGCTAGGTTGCACAGTGGATAAAGCACTGGCCCTGAAGTCAGGAGTACCTGGGTTCAAATCCGGTCTCAGACACTTAATAATTACCTAGCTGTGTGGCCTTGGGCAAGCCACTTAACCCCACTGCCTTGCAAAAGCCTAAAAAATAAAAAAGAATTTAGAATACCCACTACTAAAATATGTCCTCTGTTAAGAGGGAACTTCATGACTAAATAGTAGAAGTTCTATAACTCTTTGCCCATCTCCTGGTAGATGTGATTCAGGAATATCCATATAAAAGTAAGATATAGAAAAATAGATGTAGGTTGTAGTCTGAAGATATAGCAAAATTCTACTGGTACAATTCTGAGTGTTCCACAGATTAATAAGAGTTAAAGGATTGATTCCAGGTTGATTTTGCCAAAGTTCAATATATTCCTTCCAGAGATCAAAGTTTGCTTTCAGATTTCTATTCAAAACTTTCTTCAGAAGTAGAACCCTGATTTCATTGTGTCCTGATTGGCAAACCAGGCAATCCAAGCAACTTCACTCTTTGTTCCTGGTAACAGACTCCTGTACATGTCATTCTTTCTATTTTACCTCTATGAATAATAATATAATCAATGTTATAATCAATGTCAATAAAAGTGCAGGAATGAATTCCTTTGTTTTGTCATATACCATCTATGTGAATTTCTAAGTCAATGCACCATTCTCTGTTTCTGACTTTCTTGTGGAAACATTGCAAAGTCATTAAGTATTATTTTTTGAAATTTTTATCCTTAGAATTTAACAAAAAAAATTTGGCATATATTAATGGATTAAAAATTCTCTACATTCATTCTTTCATTCATGCCTTGGTAAGAAAATTCAACCTTCATCAAGTTGTACTACCTGACTGAAAAACCTTCTAAACTATTTTTGAGTTGAATAACAATAAAAGAAATTAATATACAAGAGATTCAGTATGTTGTGAGAATTCTAGTACATGAGTCATGGTTTTCCAGACTTGTATAAATGACAGTGAGAAATCAGGTGAAATTTCAAGATTACATAGTCAGGATCACACGTAATTTTTTTTTATTTTTTATTTATGCATTCATTTTCATCCATTATGCACAGATAGGTTTTTGAGGAATAAAATTTCCTTCCACACTCTCTTCCCACCTCCCTCTCCTCAGTGGGGAAGAGAATGGTTAGCATTGTGCATGCAGATTTTGATAAACATGCTTACAAAAAAGTAATTTTTCAGTCTGAGGAATTGGATTAAGGGAAAGAGATACATAAGAGATGTTATTTATAAAGTGTTCATCCGATTTGGAAGGTTTTTCTGTGTATGTTTTTTTTTGTTTCGTTTTTCTACCTCTGGATGGAAATGATATAGTCCATAGTCAGCTAGTTCTCTGGACTACTGGACTCTGAACTACTGAGAGGAGCTGCTTCAATCAAGGCTGTTCATCTCATAATGTTGTTGTTGTTGATATGTAATTAGTTCTTCTGCTTCTACTCCCTTCAGTCAGCAACAGATCCCCTAAATCTTTCCATGTTTCACTAGAGTCTGACCATTTATGGTGCTTATAAAGCAATAGTCTTCCATAGTATTCAAATGTCATAACTTCAATTGATGGGGAGCCCCTCAATTTCCAATTCTTTGCCACTACAAAAAGAGCTGCTACAAATATTTTCGAACATGTAAGACCTTTCCTATTTTTCCATAATTTCTTCTGGATATTGACCCAGAATTGGAATTGCTGGGTAAAAGGATATGAAGAGTTTTATTGCTCTTTCAAAATAGTTCCATATTGCTTTCCACAATGGTTGGATCTCTTTACAACTTCAGGAGCAAAGCATCAATGGTCCAATCCTCTCACAACTGTGACAAGATTAATCATTTTTCCCCTTTTCTCATTTTGGCCAATCAGATAGGTATGATATGATTCCTCATTGTTGTTTTAATTTGCATTTCTATTATCAGTAATGATTTGGAGCAGTTTTCATATGATTCTATATAGATTTAATTTATTCACTGGAAAACTGTTTGTTCATATCCTTTGACCATTTATCAATTCAGCAATTACTTGTGATCTTATAAATTTAATGTAATTTTCTATATATTTAAAAGTGAAACCATTATCAGAATTAGTAGTTATGAAGATTGTTTCCCAGTTTTCTGCTTTCCTTCTAACTTTGGCAGCTTTGATTTTATTAGTGCAAAAACTTTTTAATTTAATAAAATCAAAGTCATTCATCTTGTAGTTTACAATGTGCTCTAATTGTTGTTTAGTCATAAATTTATCCCCTTTCCATAGATCAGATAAACAGTATATTTTTGGTCTATTAATATATCTATGGTATCATTCTGTATGACTAAATACTATACATACCTTGACCTTTTTTTTGCTGTAGAGTGTGAGACATGGATCTATACCTAGTTTTTGCCATACTATTTTCCAGTTTTCCCAACAATTTTTCTTCAAATAGTGAGTTCCTATCTGAAAAGATGATGTCTTTGGGTTTGTCAAATAATAGATTACTGTAGTCATTTACTGTAGTTTCTTTTGAACCTCTCTTAATTCACTGATCTATTACTCTATTTTTTAACCAGTACCAGACAGTTTTGATGAATGCTGCTTTATAGTATAGTTTTAGATCTGATAGAGTTAAGACACCTTCCTATACATTTTTTTTGATCATTTGCCTTGCTATGCTTGCTTTTTTGTTGCTCCAGAAAAATTTTGTTACTATTTTTTCTAGCTTGGTAAAATAGTTATTTTGGTAGGTTGATTGGTATGTCACTGAGTAAGTTTAATTTGGGTAGAATTGTCATTTTTATTACATTAGCTCCATCTAACCATGAGCATTTGACATTTTCCCAATTTAGATAAGACTTTCTTTGGATAAGGAATGTTTTATAATTTTGTATAATTTTGCTCATACAGTTTCTAGGCTCATCTTGGGAGGCAGATTCCCAAGTATTTAATGTTGTCATTAGTTGTTTTAAAAGGAATTTCTCTATCTCTTTCTCTTGGGCTTTGTTGTTCATATATGGAAAAGCTGATGATTTATGTGGGATTTTTCAATATCCTGTTATTTTGTTGAATTTGTTCATTGTTTCCAGAAGTTTTTTAGATAATTTTCTTGGATTCTCTAGATATACCATCATGTCATCTGTAAAAAGTGAAAGTTTTTGTTCCTCATTGACAATTCTGATCCCTCCAATTTCTTTTTCTTTTATTATTTCTACTACTAGCATTTCTAAAAATATATTGACTAGTAATGGTGATAGTGGGCATCCTTCTTTTACCCCTGATTTTTTTTGGAAATACTCTGAGTTTATTCCCATTACATATAACATTTATTGTTGGTTTTTAGAGAGATAATATTTATTTTTTTAAGGAAAACTTTTATTCCAAAACCTTCTAGTGTTTTTAGTAGGATGGTTGCTGTATTTTATCAAAGGATTTTCAGCATTTAATGAGATAATCATATGATTTCTGTTGGTTTTACTTTTGATATAATACTTTTTAGTATTTTCCTAATGCTTTTCAGACTTTCTAATATGGTATTTAATTAGGGATGCTTTATTTGTTACTTTTCCTAGCTTTTTTTAGTTGCATTCCTAATTCATTGATCTCCTCTTTCTCTATTTTATTCATATAGGCATTTAGAAATATAACGTTTTCCCCCAAAACTACCTTGGCTTCATCCCATAAACTTTTGTATGTTGTCTCATTAATACCATTTTCTTTGATATAATTACTGATTATTTCTATTATTTCCTCTTTGAGCCAATTATTACTTAAGATAAAGATATTTAATTTCCAATTAGTTCTTGGTTTATCTTTCCCTAACACGTTATTACATGTAATTTTTACTGCATCATAGTCTGAGGGGGTATGTAGTTAGTTTTTCTGCCTTTCTGAATTTAATTATAAGGTTTTTGTGCCCTAGTACATGCTCAGTTTCAGTGTAGGTACCATGTACTGCCAAGAAAATATTATATCTTTTCTATCCTCACTAAGTTTTGTCTGGAGGTATATCATATCTAAATTTTCTAAGATTTCATATACCTTCTTAACTTCTTTCATGTTCATTTTTTCCCTTAGATTTATCTAATTCTGAAAGAGAGAGAGAGAGAGAGAGAGAGAGATTGAAGTCTCCCATTATTTTAAAATTTTGCTGTCTCTTTGTAATTTACTCATCTTTTTCTCTAGAAATTTGGATGCCATACCACTAGATGCATACATGTTTAGTGATGATATAGCTTCATTACCAATGAAGATTAGCATCACTAGCCCAAATATTTTTTCTTCAGTTGAGGCATAATATATTTTGCTTCAGCCTTTTACCTTTACCCTGTGTATATATCTCTCTGCTTTAAATGTCTCTTGTAAATAGCATATTGTAGGATTCTGGTTTTTAATGCATTCTGCTGTCCTCTTTCAATCTATGGGACAATTCATCCCATTCATATTTACAGTTATAATTACTAATTCTGTATTTCCCTCCATGCTATCTTTCTCCATTTACATTTTTCTCTTTCCTATTTCTCTTATTCCCCCTCACCAAAATTTTGCTTTCCCTTTCACTATTCTTTTACAAATTTAAGACAGTTTAATATAGTTTATTTTCAGTTATACCTTCCATCAGTCTCTTCTTCCTTCATCTTTTGCTTTCCCAGTCTCCCCCCCCCCCTTCCCAGTAGATTAAGTTAGATTTTTAAACCCAAGTGGGAATGTACCTTATTCCCTTCCTGGACTAAATCTACTAAGTAGAATTTAGTGAGGATTCACATTCTCCTTCCTTTCCCTCTAAAGTCATAAGTCTTTGTTCCTGTTCCCTTGGTGCTATTTATAGCTGAAATATTATTAATCAGGTATCATCAAAAACAATTTGATTATTTGATTGATTGATAAGCTCATATTGTTATCAAGATATCATCACAGGTTGTTTACTTGATTGCTTGATGAGCAGCATTGACTCAAATTGCATCAAATTATAATTCAGGGAGATTGATGAATTTACCAGAAATCAGGAATCAATACTTCAAAACCAAAAAAATGAAAAATTAGAAGAAAATGTGAAATATCTCATTGAAAAAACAACTGATATGGAAGACAGACTTAGGAAAAATAATTTAAACATTATTGGAATACCTGAAAGTCATCATCAGGAAAAGAGCCTTGACATCATTTTCAAAGAATTATTACAGTAAAATTGCCCTGATATTCTAGAAGCAGAAGGCAAAATAGAAATGGAGAGAATCCACCAATCCCCGCGAGAAAGAGATCCCATAAAACCAACCCCTAGGAATATTATAGCCAAGTTCCAGAACTCCCAAGTCAAAGAGAAAATATTACAAGCAGCCAGAAGGACACAGTTCAAATATCATGGAGCTGCAGTCAGGATCACACAGGACTTAGCAGCAGCTACATTGGAAGCTCGTAGGGCTTGGAATACAATATACCGGAAGGCAAAAGAGCTTAGAATCCAGCCAAGAATGAACTACCCAGCAAGGCTGAATGTCCTCTTCCAGGGAAAAAGATGGACTTTCAATGAACCAGGGGAATTTCAAATGTTCCTGTTGGAAAGGCCAGAGCTGAACAGGTTTGATATTCAGATACAGGACTTAGGTGAAGCATGGAGATTGGAGGAGAGGGGGGAAATATGAGGGACTTAATGATGATGAACTACATGTATTACTGTATAGAAAAATGGCATTGATAATACTCATGAACCTTCTCAGTTAATAGAGCAGGTAGAGGGAGCTTTTCTAGTTGAAGCACAGGAGAAAGCTGAATTTGAAGATAAAATATGGTGTAAAAATGGAGTCAATAGAAAAAAAGGGAAATGTAATGGGAGAAAGAAAAAGGAGAGGAGGAATAGGCCAAGATATATCATAAAATAAGATTTTTCTTTATTACAATGAGCTATTGCAATGATATGGAAGGGGGGAAGGCAAAGGGGAATGAGGAGAAATTTCCCTCTCATCAGATGTGATTAGGAGAGGAAACAGCATATATATATATATATATATATATATATATATATATATACTCAATGAGGTATAGGCATCTGGAGTAAGAAGGAAATGGGGGGGCAAGGGGAAGAGGGGGATGTGAGTGATGGAGGAGAGGATGGACCATGGTGGGAGAGTGGTCAGATATAACACATTTTCTTTTTTACTTCTTGCAAGGGGTTGGGATTGGATGGCCTGTCTGGGACCATAGGGCCAGGTGGATGCTGGGCCTAAGGGGTGGTATGGGGACTTGGGGCCTCTTGGCCCCAGGACCAAGGATCTGTCTGCTGCGCCACTCAGCGACCCTACAGCAGAGTCAGAGTGAAAGGAGAGGGAAAATATAGTACATGGTAGTGGAGAAATATGAAAGGAGGGAGTTCTGATCAGCAATGGCAATGGTGGAAAAATATGGAAGTAACTTTTGCCATGGACTTATCATAAAGAATGTGATCCACCCATGACAGAGGTGTTGGTGTTGGAACAAAGACTCAAGCACATTTTTTATTATTATTATTTTTTGGGGGGTGCAGGGCAAATGGGACTGCATGGCCTGCCTGGGGCCGCATAGCAGGGTGACTATTGGGTGTCTGAGGCCAGATTTGGATCTGGGTGCTCTGGGCTCAAGGGCCTGTGCTCTGTCCACCAGCCAGCCACCCCTACTATTGTTACTATTTTATTTTATTTTGGGTCTTTTTTTTCTTTTTTTTCTTTTTGGTTTTTGCAGGGCAGTGGGGTTCGGGTGATTTGCACGTCACATGGCTGGGTGATTGTTGGGTGTACAGGCCTGGATGTGGGCTTGGGTGCTCGTGGCTCTAGGGCTGGTGCTCTGTTCATTATGCCACCTTGCCATATTTACAATTATTACTATTATTTTTTTTAATTTAATTTTTTTTCTCTCCCCTTTACTTTATCGCTCAAGCAAGTCTATATTTAGGGGGGGGATTTCGTTTACTCTTAGACAAGAATATTTTATTGATGTTAAAAAATTATTTGTACAAAATGAGAATAAACATTAAATTTTAAAAAATGAAAAAAATTATAATTATCATCATTTTTCCCTTAGTCCTTTTTCAAGTATCTTTCAAGTACACACAATCCTCACAAGCCAAAGTATCATCCAAAGTCAGATCATTTCTTGAACTATTTATGCCCCTCCCCCAGGCCTATTTTCTTTCACACATTACCTCCCCCCCCTCCCCACAAAGGGTACTTAATACCTTGTAAGGGAAACAAGGCCTATTCTCACTACCTCCCCTCCCTCTCTTCCCAGGGTGCTTAACCCCTTGTTAAGTGAAGCACTGGTTTAGTCAAACTCTGATCTAATTAACTGCAAGAATTTTAGATATCTCTGAGTACTGGGAGACTCTCCAGATCTCCCATGAGAACTTTACAAATGATTACACATCCAGAGTTACTGACTCAGGCAGTTTATGAAACCCTCATTAGATAAGGTGTTAAGCACAGTGAGATTAAAGTGAGTCAAAGAAAAATGAGACACTTAAGTTTTAAGTGAACACCCCTGCTTTTCCCAAGGATCAGAGATTGCAATCAAGAAACAAACACAAAGCAAAGTGGAACCTACTATTTTGGGGGGAAAAGATGGATATACAATGACATAGTGGTCTTTCAAATTTTCCTTATGTAAAGACCAGAAGAGAATAAAAAAATCATCTTCGAATATTAAAATCAAAGGAAGTCTAAAAAAATAGAAAGGAAAAGAAAATTGTAAGGGACATAATAATGATGCATGGGAAGATGATACTGATAATTCATATTGAAAGGTAATATCTTATTTCAAAATATCACAGAAGAAAGATTGAATAATGAAGAAGTTGTATATTAAAAGATTGCACAATTCTATTAGTGGAAAGGAGGAGATACACAATATTTATGGGTAAATAAGAAACAAAGTAATGCCTTTGTAAGAATTAAGAGGGTCTGAAAATTTTGCTTAGACGAGTGAGAAGGAATCATGGTAGAAAAAGAAATTGAAGATACATAAGAAAGAGTTTAGGTAAGCTGAAGAAAATATGTGAGTAGAAGATAGACAAAAATAAATGAGAATGAGCAAAATGGAATCAATCAATGAAGAGAATAGCTGTCTAACACAATCCAGGAATAAATCATTGGTGATGGTGGTAAAGGCAGTGGTAGTAGTGGTGTTGGTAACAATAGTAGTGGTAGTTTCATAGGCTATAGTAGTAGCAGTAGTAGTGGTAGTAGTTTTGTATCATGTAGTAGAAGAAGGACTAGGAATAGGAGAAGTAGTAGTAATATTTTTAAAGTATATACTACATGGCAGAAAATATGATAACTGTTTTTTATCATTATGGATTTTTTAACTGTTATTTTATTTTATTTTCCAATTACATGTTGTGAAAGTTTCTCAATATTCATCTATTGCAGATTTCCCGCCCCCCCCTTCCTTCACACTCCCCTCCCTGCAACTAAAAAGAGTAGTGACAGTGGTACATGTACATTTTTGTTTAACTTAATATTCATTTTGTGTCAGTTAAATTAGGACTAAGGGAAAAGAAAGAAAACCAAAGGATAGTAAGGAAAAACATAAGAGAAATTTTTAAAAAGTGAACACAGTATTCATTCAGATTCTGTTTTTTTTTTTTAAAATCTGGATATGGATGGCATTGCCCTTTAAAGGTTTCCCAGGTTTGTCTCAGCTCTCTGAAGTACTGAGAAGATCTGCATCCATCATAGCTGATCAACTCACAATGTTGATGCTAATATGTACAATGTTCTGAGTTCTGCTCCCTTTGCTCAGCGTAAGTTCTTGTAATTTTTTCCTATGCATATCTAGTACTACCATTTATAGTTTCATAGAAGACAACAGTATTCCATGACATTTATATACCATAGCTTTTTCGATCATTCCCCAATTGATAGACAACCCCTCAATATGCAAGTTTTGTAACTATAAAACCAACTACTATAAATATTTTGGAAAATGTGGGATTCTTCTCATTTTGTTAACTACTTATGGATATATGACCAGAATTGGTATTCCTGGGTGAGAGAGTATGATTATTTTTACTTCTTTTTGGGCATAGTTCTTCAGAATAGTTGAATTATTTCACAACTCCACCAACTGCATATTAGGGTTCCAATCTTCCCTCAAACTCTCCTACATTGATTATTGTCCATTTCAGTCATCTTATTCAATCTGAGAGATGTGAAGTGGTACCTCATAGCTATTTTAATGATTTAGAGAATTTTTCATATATAAAATTTTAATTTCTTCATTTGAAAACTGCCTGCACAGATCCTTTGACCCTACCAATTGGGGTATTATGTGGAATCTTATGAATTTCTTTCAGTTCTATATATATTTTGGAAATGATACTTTTAACAGATGTCTTGGCTATGAGAATTGTTTCCCAGCTTTCTGTTTTCCTTCTTATCTTGGCAGTATAGGTTTATTAGTGTAAGGTCAATCATCCATTTTGCAAATTATAATGCTCCTTAATTTCTTGTATGGTCTTAAATTACTTGATCTATTAATTGGTCTATGGTATTGCCCTTTAAATCTATATCTTATACCCATTTTGACCTTATTTTGGTATAGGGTGTGAGATGTGGGTCCATGTCTTGCTTTTTAAATTTTTTTTTTTATTTAAGGCAATAGGGCCAAGTGAGCTGCCCAAGGTCACATAGCTAGGTAATTATTAAGTGTCTGAGTCCTCATTTGAACTCAGGTCCTCCTGACTTCAGAGCCAGTGCTCTATCTACTGTGCCACCTAGCTGCCCCCAACAGCTTTGGTCAAATAGTGAGTTCTTATCCCCGAAACAAATGTCTCTGTGGTTGTCAAAAACATATTACTATAGTCATTTACTACCATTTCTTTTGTACCTACCCTAATTAACTGGTTAATTATTCTATTTCTTGTTGAATAACAGCAAGTTTAGATGACTGCTACTTGACAGTAAAGTTTTTGATATGGTACAGGTAGGCCATCTTCCTGTTTCCTTGATATTTTCTTGCCCAGTTAACTTTCATTACTAATTTACTAGCTCTGTAAAATAGCTAGCTGGTAATTTGACAGCATAACCCAGAATTAGTAATTTAATTGGGGCAAAATTGTCATTTAAATTTTATTATCTTGGTCTCACCATGAGCGATTGACAGTTTCCCAGTTTCAGTCTATTTATAGGGATAGTGTTTTGCAATTATATTCGTACATTTTCTGTGTTTGAATTAGTAGATTACCAAGTTTTTATATTTTTTATGGTCACTTTTAATGGAAATTCTCTTTCTAAATCTTGTCATTTGGACTTTGTCATATATAGAAATGCTAATGATTAATCTGGGTTTATTTTATATACTGCCACTTTGCTAAAATTGTTCATTATTTCAAGTAGTTTTTAGATGATTTTCTAGGGTTCTCTAAGTGTTCTATAATATCATCTGCAAAGAGGGAAAGGTTTGCTTTCTCATTGCAAATTCTATTTCCTTCAGTTTCTTTTTCTCATATTTCTAAAGTTAACATTTGTAATACTATATTGAATAGTAATGATGATAATGAGCATCCTTGTTTCACCCTTGATCTTATCCGAAGTTTATCTCTTTTACATAAAATATTTATTGTTGGTATTAGATAGTTACTGATCATGATTTTAAGAAAGTGTCAATTTATTCCTATACTCTGTAGTCTTTTTATCAGGACATGATGTTATATTTTGTAAAAGGCTTTTTCAGCATCTATTGAGAATCATGGTATCTACTGGTTTTGTTATTGTTATACTCAGTTATGTTGAGAATTTTTCTAATATTGAACAATTCCTGCTGAACTGGTACAAATTCTACCTGATCATGTTATATTATACTTGAAATAATTTATTGAAATCTCTTTGGAAAAATTCAATTAATGATTTTTGCATCAATATTCATTAGGGGACTTGGATTATAATTTTCTTTGTTTCTTTTGATTCTTCCTAGTATAAATAGCAACACCATATTGATGTCATAAAAGAAATCTTGCAGAATTCTTTCTTCTATTATTTTTTAAAAACAGTTTATGTAGATTTGGAGTCAATTATTCCTTAAATGTTTGGTAGATTACACTTGTAAATTTATCTAGACCTGAAAGCATTTTAAGATGTTTATTGCTAATTTCTTCAATTTCTTTTCAGAAGTAAAGCTATTAAAATTATTTTATCACCCCTTCTTTTAAATATACATTCATTTAACTCAGATTGTCAAATTTGTTGACATAACAGTTCAGAAAAATAACTCTGAATTATCTCTTTAATATCTACCTCATTGGTGGCATTTTTGAAACTGGTAATTTGATATTCTTTTTTAATAAGATTAATTAAATATTCATCTATTTTATTGATAAATCATCTCTTAGTTTTATTAAATCAATGATTTTCTTGCTTTCAATTTTATTAATCTCTCCTTTGATTTTTCAGAATTTCTAATTTAGTATTTAATTGGGGATCTTTAATTTGTTATTTTTCTATTTATTTACTTGTGTGTCTAATTCACTGATCTCCTCTTTCTCTATTTTAAAATTCCCCTTGAAACCTGCTTTGGTTTTAAGACAGAGCCAAGATGGTGTAGTAAAGGCAGGATTACACAGAAACTCTCCCATACTACCTCAAAAACCTTAAAATAATGACTTTAGTCAAATTCTAGAGGGACAGAAGCACAAAAAGACTAAGTGAAACAAATTTACTTCTCTAGATAACTTTCAATATCCACAATAAAGTTCTGTTACACCAGGGCTTAGAGCAGTCCAGGAAGTGCTACAGTAACCTGGGTCCAGCCATCCAGGAACAGCCTGAGTCCTTCTTGGACACCTGGGGCCACCTGGGTCATGGAAGCAATGACCAGTTTAAGACCTCTCAGTCCAGGAATTGCCAAAGAAAATTGGGAAAACTTTCATACCAGAGTGAGCATGGAGCCCAGTCCAGTGCACATCTCACTGTAGACCTGGCCCTAGGGCCCACAGAGCAGGCCTGAGCAGCCAATTGCTAGGGGGCCATCAGGGAGCCATCAGACAGTTGATTCCAGAGCTTTCAGCCTACTAACAGTAAAGGGGTCAGGAGAGATTGCAGAGGTCTCTCTGCCATCCCTTAAGCCAGATTTTGTGACTTTACCCATGCTCAGAACCAGGTTGTCTGGGTACTCAGGCTCAGGAAAAGAGTCTTTACAAGCAATAGTAGAGCATGAACTCTCCTCAAAGCTCCAGGGAAGAAGGGAGTACTTGTGGTCTTCCATAGACCACAGCGCAGGCCAGGAGAGTAGTCAGAGCCTCTAAATAAGACCTTGGCAGAATTGAGGACCTTGGGGGGATGTCCCAAGAAACAGCTGCCAAAGCCCTCAAAACCTCTAATCTATGCACCATCTACCCTGGAAACAGAGCCTCACCTTAACAAAGAGCTAAAATCAAGTCATAGACTGAGGAAATGAGCAAACAACAAAAGAAAAGTAATCTGACCTTAACTGATTACTTTGGTTCTATGGAGAATCAAATTAAACTCTCAGAACATGACAATGTCAATGCTTCTGTATCCAAAGCCTCTAATAAAAATATGAATTGGTCTCAGGCTACAGAAAAGCTTAAAAATTGTTTTGAAAATGAAGTAAGGAAGGTAGAAGATAAATTGGGAAGAAAAATGAGAGCAATGAGGAAAAATCAAGAAAACCAAGTCAGCAACTTGGTAAAGGAATTACTGTAAAATCTGAAGAAAATAACATCTTAAAAATGAGTTTGGGTCAAATGGAAAAACATCCCAAATGGTCAACAAGCAGAATTGGCTAAAAAGCAGAATTGACCAAATGGAAAAGGACATACAAAAGCTCTTTGAAGAAAATAATTCCTAGAAATGTTGAACTGAGCTAAGGGAAGCTGTTGACTTTGTAAAAAATCAAGTAACAACAAAACAAAATGAAAATAATGGAAAACTAGAAAAAATGTGAAATGTGTCACTGGAAAAACAACTGACTTGGGAAACAGATCCAGAAGAGATAATTTTAAAATATTTTGGAGTACTTGAAATTCAGGATCAAAAAGAAGACCCTAGAATTCATTTTTTGCAAGGCAATGGGGTTAAGTAACTTGTCCAAGGTCACACATTTAAGTATTTATTGACTGATACAGGATTTGAACTCAGGTCCTCCTGACTCCAGGGCAGATGCTCTATTCATTGTACTACCTAACTATCCCATAGAATTCATTTTTTCCAAGAAATTTTCCAGGAAAATTTCCCTGATATACTAGAAGCCAAAGGTAAAATAGAAATCCCCTGATCACCTACTGAAAGAGATCCCAAATTAAAACTACCAGGAATAATGTAGTAAATTCCAGAACTCCCAAGTCAAGGAGAAAATATTATAAACAGCCATAAAGAAATAATTCAGATAAGTGTAGTCGCAATCAGCATAAAACCAGGTTAGTCTATGTCTATATTAATAATTTGAAGGGCTTGGAATATGATATTCTGGAAGGCACAAGAACTTGTATTACAACCAATAATCAACTATCCAAGAAAGCTAAAAATATTCTTTCAGGAGCAAAGATGAACATTCAATAAAATAGGGGACATTCAAACTTTCCTGATGAAATAACCAGAGCTGAACAGAAAGTTTGATTTTTCAAGTACAGGACTTAGGTGAACATAGAGAGAGAGACACTTAATGATGTGAAACTGTTTGTATTCCTGCATGGGAAGATTATACTGATAACTCATATTAACCCTCTCATTTATTAGGGTAGTTAGAATGAGGATATATATATATATATATATATATATATATATATATATATATATAGAGAGAGAGAGAGAGAGAGAGAGAGAGAGAGAGAGAGAGAGAGAGAGAACACGAAAGGGAGTTGAATTTTCAGGTATAATATATTTAAAAGATAGCAGTTAATGAACAAGAAAGGAATGTACTGGGAGAGAGGGGAGTGATAGAATGATGTAAGTTATTTTACATAAAGGAGGCAAAGAGAATCCTTTGCAATGGAGTGGAAGAAGAGGAAGGTGGGGGAGTGAGTGAATATTTACATTTTTTTGGAACTGGCTCAGAGAAGAAACAACATACTCAATTGGGTATAGAAATCTGTCTTTCTGTAGAGGAACAGAGGAGAGGAAACGGATAGGAGAAAGGGAAATGAGGGAGGGGAGGGAGCTGTAGGTGATAGAAGAGAGGGAAAATCCTGGGAGAGGGTAGCCAAATACAACACACTTTTGAGGAGGGACCTGTAATTGCCCTGAGGGAATAGAGTAAATAATTGCGGGAGGAAATAGGATGTAGGGAAATATAGTTAGCAATAGCAACTGTGGAAAAACAATTTCTCTGATGAATTTGTGATAAAGAAAGAGTTGATTGCTGTCTAAATACAAACTAAAATATTTTGTTTTTCTCTTTTCATTTTTTCTTGAGGTTTCTCTTTATGGAGGGAATTCTGACTAATTTTACAACATGACAATTGCAGTAATATTTTTCATTGCTACATGTGTTTTTATTTTTGCTCTTGCAAGGCAAAGGAGTTAAGTGATTTGCCCCAGGTCATACAGTTAGGTAATTTTGTGTATGTGTATCTGAGGCTAGATTTGAACTCAGATCATCCTGACTTCAGGGCTGGTGCTTTATGCACTCTGCCACCTAACTGCCTCATGGTTACATATTTTTAAACTACACCAAATATCTTGCTTTTTCAATGTAGGAAGTAGGATGGGAGGAAGGAAGAGAATTTGAAACTAAGATTTTGGAAGTATGTGTTGAAACTTCTTTTTGCATAGCTGGTTGTAAAAATTAAAAAAAAAACAATAAATTACCTGCTTTGGATGGGTCTCAGGAATATTGGTATGATATTTCACCATTCTCAGACGAAATGGTTTATTTTATGATTTGCTACTTGATCCTTTCATTCTTTAAAATTAAGTTAGTTTCCAATTATTTTTTGGTTTATCATTCCATGGCCCCCTATTACATGTAATATTTGTTGCATTATGATCTGAAAATTATGCATTTATTATTTCTGCTTTTTTTACATTTGACTATAAGGTTTTTATGCCCTAGTACATAGTCAGTTTAATATAGGTGTCTACAGAGAAAATGATATATTCTACAGAGAAAATGATATATTCTTTTCTATTCCCATTCTGTTTTCCCACACTTTTTAAAAATTTTATTTATTTAAGGTAATGGGGCTAAGTGACTTGTCAAGGTCACACAGCTGGGTAATTATTAAGTGTCTGAGATCAGATTTGAACTCAAGTCCTCCTAACTCCAGTATGGGTATTCCATTCTCTGTGCCACCTAGTTGCCCTCCATTCAGTTTTCTGCAGAGGTTTATCAAATTTAAGCTTTCTAGGATTTTGTTCACTTTTTAAATTCCTGTTTGTATTTTAGTGGTTAATTTTATCTAACTCTTAGAGAAGAAGATTGAGGCTCCCTGTCATTAAAATTTTGCTGTCATTGTCTCCTTGTAATTCACTTAGCTTCTCCTCTAAGAATTTGGATGCAATACCACTTGGTGTATATGTTTTACAATCACATAGCTTCGATGTCTATGTTGCTTTTTAAAGAAATATAATTTCCTCCCATATACCTTATAAAGAAATATATTTTAGCTTTTGACTTTCCTGAGATCAGAATCACTATCTGATTTTTATTTTTACTTCTGCAGAAGAATAATATATTTTGATTCAGTCATTTACCTTCACCCTGAGTGAATCTCTGCTTTAAATGTGTTTCTTGTAAACAACATATGTTAGGAATCTGCTTTTAAATTCATTCTGGTAGGTATTTACTTCTGTTTTATTGGAGAGTTCACTGCATTCACATTTAC
The DNA here is from genome assembly GCF_037893015.1 of Macrotis lagotis. NCBI lineage: Eukaryota > Metazoa > Chordata > Mammalia > Peramelemorphia > Peramelidae > Macrotis > Macrotis lagotis. Next base: position 350,700,949 of record NC_133666.1, read on the forward strand.
ATTTAAGATTACTGATTATGTATTTCCCTCCATGCTGTCTTTCCCCGTTTCTACTTTTGTCTTTCCTTTTCTCTTCTTCCTCCTCACCAACATTTTGCTCCTTTTCCCCTTTAACTTTTCTTTTAAATTTAAATTTTAACTTTGATTTCACTTTTACCTTCATCCTACCTTTTATCAGTCCCTTCTTCATTTTCTTTCCCTTTGCTTTTCCCTACTTCCCCATAGGTTTGTATAGATTTTAAACCCAATTGGGAATGTATGCTGTTCCCTCTCTGGGCCAAACTTTTTGAGTCATATTTGCTCAGTGTTCAAACCTTTCCTTCTTTCTGACTATTATAATCAATCTTTGTGCCTCCTTACCTGGTGCTATTTATCTACTGATGCTTTGACATCTCCTAGCAGAGTCCTTCTTTTTGTGTTTCTATTACTTTAACCCTGTCTTGTACTTACAACTCCTTTGTCAAAATATATTCCTTTTATTTGTCCCAATAGAAGTACTGTTCTTGAAGATTATGTGATTGACTGCTTGCTTGACTGATAAGCAGGATTGTCTCATAGTCACTAAGTACCCTCTCCTCTTCTGTTTCATTAGAAATATACTTCACAAGAGTCATAAATCACATCAAATTATATTCACTTTATACTTTACCCCCTTTTCAAGCACCCTCCATGGGCACATAATTCTCATGCTCCAAAGCACCTTCCAAAGCCAAATCATTATATGCACCATTTATACCCCTTCCCCCCAGGCCAAGTCCCTCCAATTGTAGCCAAAGCATCAAGCTAAGAAAAACCTTTTCTTGATATTTTCATGTCCAGTCCCTCTAAGTACACTCTCTACCTCCTCTATAGTTCTACAATCAATCCTCCCTAATGAAAGTATCACATAAAATCTCATCCTCTACTCTTTTAACACTCTAACCATGGTACTAAAAACCTTTGTTAACTAAAGTATGAATATATTTAAGATCAATTATACCCTTCTACATATGGTCCCACTTTCTATCCCTGTTGTATTACTACTACCCTCCTTAATTAGAGTATCTAAGAAGGTAATTTCATTTTGGATTTAATTATGCATAGTATGTAGATTAAACACTGCAGATATTCACCTACTTGTTGTGCCTGACCTGTGGTATAGCATTTTGAGCTCTTTTTAGTCTGATCAGTCCTCTAGGACACACTGTAATTTGTATCAAACATAGTGATATCATTTTGGTCTTCTTAGATAATGAAGAACAAGAAACAACCATATTCATATCTTCTAAGTACAATTTCTTCAACTGTATAGAACTCTTTAACTATCCTAAGCAAAATTCGATCCTTAAGAGTTACAAGGGTTCTCTTCCCTTGCAAGGATGTACACAATCTAATGTTATTGACCAGCATTTGTTTTTGTTTTTGACTTCCCTTTCCATTTACCTTTTCATGCATCTCTTGAGTCATGTATTTGAAGGTTGAATTTTCTCTTTAATTTTCTTCCTTTTATCAGAAAATTTGGGAAGTCCTCTATTTAATTAAAAAATACATCTTTTTCCCTGACAGAATATGTTGAGTTTTGCTGGGCAGTAAATACTTGATTATAATTAATGGTCCTTTGCCCTCTAAAATACCATATTCCAGGCACTTTGATCCTTTAATATTGAAGCTAAGTTTTGTGTATTTCTGATTGTACTTTGTTTCTAAATTGCTTCTGTTTTGGCTACTTGCAGTATTTTTTCCTTTATATGAGAATTCTGGAATATGGCACTGATAGTCCTTGGAGTTTTTATCTTATTGTCTCTTTCTGGGGGTGTTCTGTTTTTACAAGGACTATTATTCTGTTATCATGATCTACTATATTAGAACAGTTTTCCAGGATAATTTCATGAAAGATATTTTGGGGGAGGGGCGGAGCCAAGATGGGGTCAAGAGAGCAACTTCTCTTAGAAGCTCTCTGATAAAAACTCATAAACTAAGGACTCTAACTAAACTTTCAAGAGATAGAACCCACAAAGGGACCCAGTGAGGCAGTTCTCCTACTCAAGGTAACCTGGAAAAGAGCAGAAAGGCTCTGCTCCCCGGGGTCGGAGGGGTGGCCTGCCAGAGGGGTGGCCCATCTGAGCGAAAGAACTTTAGCCTCCCGGAGGCAGCCCCAGGGTGCTGGGAGCCGGCGCTCACACCAACGGTGGAGTCTCCTGAGCTGCACCCCGGGGAGCACCGGCACAAAGTGGGGGAACAGTGGGGAACCTCTGCCAGAGCAAGCACCTGGAGCCCAGCCCTCAGGGCACACAGCCAGCAGCTTGGTCTTACTGCATCCCAGATCCAGGAACAGAAGCAGGCAGAGCCCATAAGCAGGAGCCCCCAGGGCATGAGCCCATTGAGCTGAGGGAGGGGAGTGAAGAGAGACTGCAGAGCTCTGTCCTCTGCCCCTGGAACAGGACTCTGGGGCTCTGACCACATTCAGATCCTGATCACAGTCTAGGCCCCTCCATAGAACAGCAGGGGGCCCCCCCCCCACCTCGGCCCCGTGGCAGAGGGGGGCGCTTATGGTCATTCACAGACCAGGAGGGAGGACAGAGCTTCACACACTGAGATCCTGGTGGGAGTGTCCCAAAAGCTCCGGAAGCAACCCCAAAACCAGGCTCAGGCTGGGAAAATGAGCAAGCAGAGAAACAAGAGGAAGACCATTGAGAAATATTTTGCATATGAGCCCAAGAAGGATCAAAATACTCAATCTGAAAATGAGGAAGCACAAGCTCCTGCATCTAAAGGCTCCAAGAAAAACAGAAATTGGGCTCAGGCTATGACAGAGCTCAAAAAAGACTTTGAAAATCAAATGAGGGAGTTGGAAGAAAAACTGGGAAAACAAAGGAGAGAGATGCAGGAAAAACAAGAAAATGAAGTCAGCAGCCTAGTGAGGGAAATAAAAAAAAAATGCTGAAGAAAATAGCATGCTAAAAACCAGCTTAGGTCAAATGGATAAAACTGTTCAAAAAGTTATTGAGGAGAAAAATGCTTTAAAAAGCAAAATTGGCTAGATGGAAAAAGAGATAAGAAAACTCTGAGGAGAACAAATCCTTCAGACAAAGAATGGAACTCAGGGAGATTGATGAATTTACGAGAAACCAGGATTCATTACTTCAAAACCAAAAAAATGAAAAATTAGAAGAAAATGTGAAATATCTCATTGAAATAACAACTGATATGGAAAACAGACTTAGGAGAGATAATCTAAAAATTATTGGAATACCTGAAAGTCATGATCAGGAAAAGAGCCTTGACATCATTTTCAAAGAATTACTACAGGAAAATTGCCCTGATATTCTAGAAGCAGAGGGAAAAATAGAAATGGAGAGAATCCACCGATCCCCCAGAGAAAGAGATCCCAAAAGCCAACCCCTAGGAATATCATAGCCAAGTTCTAGAACTCCCAAGTCAAAGAGAAAATATTACAAGCAGCCAGAAGGACACAGTTCAAATATCATGGAGCTGCAGTCAGGATCACACAGGACTTAGCAGCAACTACATTAAAAGCTCGTAGGGCTTGAAATATAATATACTAGAAGGCAAAAGAGCTTGGAATGCAACCGAGAATCAACTACCTAGCAAGGCTGAATATCCTCTTCTAAGGGAAAAATATGAACTTTCAATGAACCAGGGGAATTTCAAATGTTCCTGTTGGAATGCCCAGAGCTGAACGGAAGGTTTGATCTTCAGATATAGGACTCAGGTGAAGCATGGAGATTGGAGGAGAAGGGGAAATTATGAGGGACTTGATGATGAACTGCATGTATTCCTGCATAGAAAAATGACACTGATAATACTCATATGAACACTCTCAGTTAATAGAGCAGGTAGAGGGAGCTTTTCTAGTTGAAGCACAGGAAAAAGCTCAATTTGAAGATAAAATATGGTGTAAAAATGGAGTCAATAGAAAAAAAGGGAAATGTGATGGGAGAAAGAAAAAGGAGAGGGAGGAATAGGCCAAGATATCTCATATAATAAGTTTTTTTTTCTTTATTATAATGAACTATTGCAATGATATGGAAGGGGGGGAAGGCAGGGGGTAATGAGGGAATCTTCTCTCTCATCAGAGGTGGCTAGCAGAGGAAACAGCATATATACTCAATGGGGTATAGACATCTGGAGTAAGAAGGAAGTGGGGCAGGGGGAAGGGGGGGATGTGAGTGATGGAGGAGCGGATAGACCGTGGGGGCAGAGTGGTCAGATATAACACGTTTTCTTTTTTTACTTCTAGCAAAAGGCTGGGATTGGATAGCCTGTCCGGGACCACAGGGCCAGGTGAATTCTGGGCCTAAGGGGTGGTATGGGGGCTTGGGGCCTCTTGGCCCCAGGACCAGGGATCTGTCTGCTGCACCACTCAGTTACCCTACAGCAGAGTCAGAGTGAAAAGAGAGAGAAAATATAGTACATGGTAGTGGAGAAATAAGAAAGGAGGGAGTCGTGATCAGCAATGGCAAAGGTGGAAAAATATGTAAATAACTTTTGCAATGGATTTACCATAAACAACGTGATCCGCCTGGGACAGAGTTGTTCATGGTGGAAGAACGACTGAAGCACAATTTTTATTATTATTTGGGGGGGGTGCAGGGCAAATGGGGCTGGATGGCCTGCCTGAAGCCGCATAGTCGGGTGATCTTTGGGTGTCTGAAGCCGGATTCGGACCCAGGTGCTCCTGGCTCATGGGCCAATGCTCTGTCTGCCACTCAGCCACCCCTACTATTATTACTATTTTATTTTATTTTGGGTCTTTTTTTTTTTTGTCTTTTTGCAAGGCATTGGGGTTGGAGTGGCTTGCATGTCACATGGCTGAGTGATTGTTGTTTGTATGGGGCTGGATATGGGCTCGGGTTCTCCTGGCTCCAGGGCTGGGCCTCTGTCTATTGTGCCACCTGGCCATACCTACAATTATTACTATTATTTTTTTTAATTTTAATTTTTTCCTCTCCTCTTTATTGCTCAAGCGAGTCTATATTTTGTGGGGGGAGGGGGTATTCTGTTTACTCTTAAACAAGAATATTTTATTATTGTATAAAAAACATTATTTGTACAAAAGGAGAATAAATAAATATATTTTAAAAAGATATTTTCCAGTCTCTTTTTTTAATCTAAGTTTTCTGGTTATTCCAGGTTTTTTTTTGTTTTTCCTAAAAAATTATTTATATTTTCTTCATTTTTTTCAGTCATTTCATTTTGTTCAATGTAATCTTGATGTCTCCTAGATTTATTAGCTTCTTTTTGTCCAATTCTAATTTTAAACGTTTTGTTTCCTTCAGTTAACTTTGTGTTTCCTTTTCCAGTTTGCTAACTTTACTCTCTAGTGATCTGTTTTTCTTTTCCTGATGACTGATTTAAGTTTTTGTTGCATTGCATTCCCGGTCTAGTTGTTTGATTTGAGTTTTAGCTGAGTTTGATTCCTTTTCCACTTGGTCATTTTGACATTTAGATGAGTTGCATTCCTTTTCCAATTAGCTGATTTTATTTTTTGATGAGTTATATTGTTATTCCAGTTGTTACTTTTTTTTAAAGGAGTTAATTTCTTTGGTCAATATTTCATAATTATTTTTGTATGACTCATTTCTTTTTTATATTTTCTTCTTCCTCTCTTCTTTGTTTTATAAAAATTGTTTTAAGCTCTTCTATGAAGTTTTAGCATTTGAGTCCAATTTATAAACTCCTTTGAGTCTTCCCATGCAGGCAATTTTCAGTGTTTTGTTCTTCTGGATGTCATTTTTGTCACCTCTATCTGAATAGTACCTTTCTATGGTTTGTGGGGGGTTTTTGTTTTTTGCTCATTTTGATTGTTGAGTTCTGCTTCTGGATTATAAAGGAATATAGTCCCTATCTTTTTGTACTGGAGCTGGGATGTGACCCCTGGCTTATGGCTTGCCAAGATGTTTGATTTCTTCTTTATGTCCAGGCTCTGGCTATGCAGTGATTTGTTCCTAACCCAGTCCTTTCTGTTGCCCAGGACTCCCAGGGTTCAGACTTTGCCTGGGCTTGGAACTCTCCCTGTTTTCCTGATATTTATCCGCCAGGACATGAGCTGCTGTCAAGCTGTTGGGACCTGCATTGCATTATGGTTAGAAAACTCCTACTGATTTTCCCACTTTTCCTCCTAGGTGGACTTTACTTCCCCTTTTCCCTCTGAAAAGATTGACTTTCACTGAAGAACTTCTACAGTGGCATCTGTAACTTTAGTGTCTATGTAAAGGCTTCCTTTATTGTTGTATAGGGAAAAACTCCATCCAAGAAACCCCTATCATCATGCTATGTGAATGACTGAAATATTATAGTACTTAAGAGATTTTTTTTCCTGAATCTGACTTAAATATGGACACCAATGAACCTAATAATTAGTTTTTTTAATGAGATGATAATCCCTTCAATTACTATGGGATAAGCTCACATAGTTTGCAACTGAAACATATGTAACTATAGGTATGTATGTAGGCATACATGAATCTCACATAAGAAACATACACAAATGAAATATATGCACAATATCTATATGCACGTACCTATGTGGTCATGTTCAGCATAGATATAAAGTAAATAAATATAAATAAATGCAACATATTCACATAAAAGCTGTTTGGGAGGGATGGTGTCAGATTTATTAAGATAATTAAAGCAGTCTAATAAAAATTATATTTTCTCTCTCCTCTTTGTCTCTCACTCTTTTTCTTATACTATCCATCCATCTACCCATCCATCCATCCATCTATCCATCCATCCATCCATCCATCTATCCATCCATCTCTCTCTCTCTCTCCTCTCTCTCTCTCTCTCTCTCTCTCTCTCTCTCTGTTTTATCTATCTTATCTGAAATCTAACTTCATCTCTTAAATGGAGAGTATGTTTCATTCATCACTAATCATCTTTGGGATCATGTATGGCTATAGTATGTATATTTCTTATGGTTTACAAAATTATTTGCTTTCAATGTTGTTATTTATATAAATTATTTCCTATTATTTTTTACTTGACTAAAGTATAATTATTCTTTTTATATTATTAATATTATCATTGAAAATATTCTTTTGATTCTGCTTCATTAAATCTACACTGAATCATACAAGTCTTTCCATGCTTCTTTGAAATCATGCATTTTCTCATTTCTCAAAAATTATTAGTAAAATTTTATATTTTTATAGCAAAACTAATTTAGCCATTTCTCAAATAATGAACATTCCATTAATGTCCAATTTAGTTTTGTTTTGTACTTCCTTGTGATTGAAATATGAAATATTTTTTAATATCAAAACAGTATTCCAATGAATTTTGCTGATGAAAAACCAAGGTTGTTTTAGACTAATTCTTTACCAGGGAAATACGTATTTTTTATGTTTGAGTTTCAAACTTAAAATTAAATGTATGAAATTAACACTTGAATTTTCATTCTTTAAAGTGAGAAAAGACACAAATAATTAGAATGGCAGGAGCAAAAGTAAATTTATTAACAAAGAAAGTAATTAAATAATCATAATAATTTTTCTAGGAAAACATTGACTGAAGTATTCTTGGATAAGATAGGTTGTTTTATTTTTTTTTCTCCTCTTAAGTGGGAAACATCAAGTTAATTAGGAAGAGTTTTTCTCATCTACTCTTGCATTACCAGTCAACATAACATATAAATTCAGTGACAGGCTATAGTTTTATTATCTCTTCAACCTATTTGTTGTTAGGTGCGGAAGATATAAAGTTCCACAGAAAAATGATTATGATTTGGAAGATATTATAGTTTATGGAATCACTCAGTTAAGGTAGACAGTTATTAATAATAAGGAGAAATCACTCCACAAACAATGAGAAAAACAAATCAATTCAATATATATTGTTTGAGTTTCCATTATATATAACACAGTATGCTAGTTCTGGACTTGGCAAATAGTCTACCTTTTCAGAACAATTTTATTTAAGGTATTTAACACTCCATTCTCCAAAGACTCATGCAAAGTATAATCTAAAGAAGCACTGTTAAACTGAGATACAAGTGGGAACCACTTAGTTATAGTTATGGATCTTTATAGGAAGTAAATATCTTGCTTTCATTTATTTTTCCTTGTTTCCCAATTACCATTGTTTTTGTTTTGTTTTGCTTCACTTTTTGCAAAGCAATGGGGTTAAGTGACTTGCCCAAGGGCACACAGCTAGGTAATTATTAAGTGCCTGAGATCAGATTTGAACTCAGGTCCTCCTGACTGCAGGGTCAGTGCTTTATCCACTGTGCCACCTAGTTGCCTCCAATTATTTTTTAAATCTCTTTCTCTCAGCATACACTTGTGAAGTAAGAAGTATGTTCAACACTTCTTATCTAAAGGACAGTTGGTTTGAGTTGGTCACATCAGATTTTAAATAAAGTACATTATCAGGGCAGGGTAGAAGTATTGTTTGGAAGAATGTTAAACAGGGAAACAGGTAATGCAAATAGGGAAAACAATAGGAAACATATAAGTGATGCTCAATGGAGAGGGGAAAAAATCAAAATTGTGATGACAATCCATCACTTATCACCTTTGGAGAAATTTTCTCTTTTAAAACTGGAGCTGATACTTTATATTTGATATACCTTACTTTTTTTTGTGTTAAAAAATCTTCCTAATATCCCAGTGCTGAATCTTTTGTGCCAAATTTGAATAAAAATGAATTTCATAATGGATCAATTAGAGTGGCTGTTAATTATTAACTATTCTAAAAATGAATCTACAACAACAAAAAACAAATAAAAGTTGCAGAAAGCATGCCATTTTTTTCAATATGACATAATCTTGCAATGAAAGACAATGTAAATGCCATAAAAATGATGAGTAGGATGGTTTTAGAAAACCTTTCAAGAAGTAATACAAAGCAAAGTGAGTAAAAAAAGAGGAGTGCACTGTAGATTTTAAGGGTTATATGGCAAGAACTATTTAGATACTCTAGCAAAATAATGATGCAAGATAAATTTCAAAATTCTTATGAAAAATGCTTTATCTCAAGAGAGTCAACTGATAAAGTTTCAATGCATCTTGAAGAATATTTTTTCACTTTTTTCCCCAATTTTTTTAACAACATGACTATTGGAAACATGATTTGCATTCCATGATTTGACATGTAAAACTCATATTGTATTCTTTCCATCTCAAAAAGTGATACAGAGGGAGGAGGGAGAAAGATAATTTGGCACTTACCATTTTTTTAAATGACTGATAAGATCAATTATGAATTCATCAAAATATATTTTAAAATGTAAATTTTATCTTTCAACATTTGAAAGAAAAATAGAAAGAAGTATTATGCTGGCTATAGTATTTTACAAAAGAGATGAACTAGTTTCTAAGGTTACAAGAAACTTGGGAAGAAATAATTTCATTTCCTTAAATCTTATTGAAATAAAGGCAAGCATAGTCTATTGGACAGGGCCCAGACTTGGTTCTAGGATATTCAAATACTGCCTCGTGCTTTTTTTTGATAACTTTGTTTTTAATTTTTTTTTTATTTAGTGCAATGGGGTTAAGTGACTTGCCCAAGGTCACATAGCTAGGCAATTATTAAGTGTCTTTATTTGACCTCAGATCCTCCTGACTACAGGCTGGTGCTCTATCCACTGTGCCACCTAGCTGCCCCTTATTGGGCAACTCTTGGCAAGAGATTTTGACATTTCTTCATCTGTAAAATAAGGTGCAAAAAAATAATGATCTTTAAAATCTCAAATCTAATTGCATAATGAACTTAAAATGTGTGTAAATGAGGACCACATTGATACCCATTTTATAACTGAGGGAAGTGAATATCAAAATTTATAGAGAAGTTAAATACAGTCTTTTAAGCTAAGAATCAAGAGAAGAAAGAGGGACTCAGCTTTTATTATATAATTAATATCTTATTTTATTCCAATAACATGCCATGGAAAATTTTCAAGATCCATCCTTTTGCAAATTTATAAGGTGCAAGTTTTTTTCTATATCCTCTCTTTACTCACCTCTCCCCTTGGTGTTTAACAATCTGGTAAAAATTGCACATGTACATTTGTGTTGAACATACATACATCTTAGTCTTTTTGTGTAAGAGGTATTAGGAATAAGGGGAAAGAAAGAAAATCAAGAGATAGGAAGGAAAAACATAAGATAAGTTTTTAAAAAGTGAATATAATTGCATTCAGATTCAATGAAGTTTTTCTTCCCTCATTTTTGTCTCCTCATTGCCAATTCTAATTCCTTCAATTTTTTTCTTCCCTTATTGCTAAAGCTATTTTTTAAAATATTATATTGAATAGTAGTGATGATAATGGGCATCCATGTTTCATCTCTGATCTTATTGGACATTTTTCAGGTTTATTCCCATTAAAAAAATACTTGGTTATGGTTTTAGATAGCTTATTATTTTAAGGAAACTCCACTTATTCCTATATTCTCTCATCTTGTTAATAGGAATAGATGTGTTTTTCAAAGGCTTTTTCAGCTTCATTGAGATAATCATATGATTCATATTTGTTATGTTATAGATATCAGCTATTTTTATTGGTTTCTTATTAATGAACCATCCTTATTGGCTTGGTTTAAATCCTACCTACACATGGTATATTATCCTAGAAAGTGCTTTTTGTAATCTTTTTGCTAAAGTTTCATTTAAGGTTTTTGCATCAATGTTTATTAGGGAGACAATTTTCTTGTTTGTTTTGTCTCTTCCTGGTTTAATTACCAGAACCAAAATGATGTCACGAAAGGAATGTATTAGAACTCCTTTTTAGAATGGTAATTAAAGGCTTCATAAATGTTTAGCAGAATTCACTTTAAATCCATTAGTTTTGTTTTGGTCTTTGGAAGCTTATTGATGATTTATTTAAATTCTTTTTCTGAAATGAAGGTATTTAAATATTTTATTTCCTCTTCTGTTCATTTGAGGAGTTTATATTTTTTATAAATATTCATCCATTTTATTCAGATTGTCAAATTTATTGGCATACAGTTAGGCAAAATAGCTCCAAATTATCACTTCAATTTCTTCTTCTCTACCCATGCTGTTTGTTAAGATGTGGTTTCCTTCTTTATCTCTTTTCATTTTTGATAATAGTAATTTGATTTTCTTCTTTCTTTTCTTTAAAAATCAGATTAACCAAAAGTTTATCTATTTTATTGGATTTTTTAATAAAACAAAATCTTAGTTTTATTTATTAGTTCAATACTTTTCCTAGTTTCAATTTTGTTAGTCTTTCCTTTGATTTTCAGAATTTGTGATTTGGTACTTAATTGAAAACTTTTAATTTGTTTTTTTTGTAACTTTTTAGCTGCATGTCAAATTCATTGATCTCCTAATTTTTTATAAAGTATTTAGATATATAAAATTAGCCCTAAAAACTGATTTTGCAGAATTCTCTAAATTTTGGTATAGTGTCTCATTGCTGTCATTTTAGTGGGTGAAATTTTTTATTATTTAGAAGATTTGTTGCTTGATCCATTCATTCTTTAAATTTGGTTATTAACTTTCAAATTCATTTTTTGTTTATCTTTCCATGGTTGTTTATTACATGCAATTTTATTATCTCACTATCTAAATAGCATTTAATATTTCTGCCTTTTTGCATTTGATTGTAAGATTTTTATGCCATAGTATATGTTCAGTTTTGGTAAAGGTGCTATATACTGCAAAGAAAAAGTTATAATTCATTCTGTTCCCCATTCACTTTTCTCCAGATCTCCCTCAAATTTAAGTTTTCTTAGATTCTATTCTCCTTCTTAACTTCTTTCTTCTTTATTTTGTGTTTAAGTTTTATCTAATTTTGAAAGAGCGAAGCTAAGTTTGTCCATGATTATAGTTTTGTTGTCTGTTTCCCTGTTATCTGTTTAGCTTCTCCTCTAAGAAATTCAAAGCTATAGCACTTGTTACATATATGAATAATAATGAAACTATTTCATTGCCTAGTGAGCATTTTAAGATGCTGTATAGTTTCCTTCCTTATGCCTTTGAATGAGACCTATTTTTATTTTTTGTTTTATCTGAGATAAGAATTATACTTCCTGATTTTTTAAAATTTCTATTGAATAAAATATATTTTACTCCAGTCTTTTATCTTTACTCTGTGTGTACCTCTCTGCTTCAAACATATTCCTGTAAAAACTATACTTAAATTTCTTATTCTTAATCCGTTTTGCTATCTGCTTATATTTTATGGGACAGTTCATCTCATTCACATTTACTTTCTGAACTGCTGAGAGGAACTGCCATTCCTCCAAACTGATCAACTCACAAAGTTGTTGTTAATGTCTACAATGTTCTCTTGATTCTGCTCCCTTAGTTCATCATCAGTTCCTGCAATTCATTCCATTCTTCTCCAGAGTTCCACCATTCATGGTTAGAACAATGGAACTCCACAGCATACATATACCATAACCCATAACTTGTTTAGCCATTTTCCATTTGATGGACAATCCCTCAGTGTCCAATATTTTCCCAATAGATAAAGAGATGATATGAATATTTTGGAAAATGTGGAATTTTCCCAATTTTTATGATTTCTTCTAGATATAAGCCTATGTTTTATATTGCTGGGTCAGAGGTTATTATCAGTTTTATTGTTCTTTGGGCCTAGTTCCATATTGCTCTCCAGAATGATTGGATTAGATCACAGTTTCATCACTCTTCCCAATCTTCCCACAATTACACCAACATTTGTTGTTTTCTCTTTCTGTTATCCTAACCAGTCTGATGATTGTGAGGTGATATCTCAGAGCTGTTTTAATACATATATTTCTCTAATGTAATATTTTGGAGTATTTTTCATATGATCATATGTGGCTTTAATTTCTTCATCTAAAAACTGTCTGCTCATATCCTTTGATCATATATCAATTTGAGAATGACTTATATACTTATAAATTTGATTCAGTGCTCATTATATTATAAAAATAAAACATTTATCAGAATGCCTAGCTATGAAAATTGTTTTCCAGTTTTCTGTTTTCCTTCTAATCTTGGCAGTATTGATTTTCTTAGTGAATAACATTTAAATTTAATATAGTCAAAATCATCCATTTTGCAATTTATAATGTACTCTATTTGGTCATAAATTTATTTGGTCATAAATTTCTCCCCTTTCCATAGATCTAACAGATAGAGTATTTATTGATTTGTTAATTTGTCTATGGTATCGCATTTTTGTATCTAAATCCTGTACACATTTTAGGGTATTGGGTGTGAGATGTAGGTCCATGCCAATTTTTTACCATATGATTTTCCAATTTCCCCAAGAAATTTTGTTGAATAATGAGTTCTTATTCTAGAAGCAAATCCCTCTGGATTTGTCAAGCAATATATTATCATAGACATTTACTACTGTTTTTTGTACCTATCCAATTCACTGTTCCATTATTCTATTTCTTTTCCAGCACCAGTCAGTTTTGATGACTACCACTTTGTAGTTTAGATGTCTTAAAGTTAGGCCATCTTCCTTTACATTCTTTTCATAAGTACCCTTTATATTCTTGACATAATTTTATTCAGATGAATTTTTTACTATTGTTTTCTAGCATGATTAAATAGTTATTTTGTGTTTTAATTCATGTGGCACTGAAAAAGTAATTTAATTTTGGTAGAATTGTCATTTTTATTATTTTAGCTTAACCTAACCATGAGCAATTGACATTTTTCTAATTATTTAGATCTGACTTCATTTGTGTGAAAAGTATTTTTGTATTTCAGGGTTCATACCTTGTCTATATTTTTCTTTGGAGGTAGATTCTCAAGTACTTTATGCTATCTGCAGTTAATTTAGATGGAATTTCTCTTTCTATCTCTTTCTCTTGGGTTTTATTGTTTATATGTAGATATGCTGATGATTTATCTGGGTTTATATTATGTTCTGCTATTTTGCTGAGTTGTTTCAAGTAGTTTTTTAGATGATTGTCTAGGGTTCTCTCAGTAGACCATCATGTGTTTTGGAAAGAGTGAATGTTTTGTTTCCTCATTGTCAGTTGTCAATCTTTCCATTTCCTTTCTTCTATTGTTCCTAAAACTAACATTTCTAATACTATATTGAATACAAATGGTGTTAATGGGCATCCTTGTTTCAGCTCTGATTTTATTGTAAATGCTCCATGTTTACCCACACCATAAATGGATATTGTTTATTATTTTAAGGCAAACTCCATTTATTCCTATACTCACTAGATTTTTTTTCATAAGAATGAATGTTTTATTTTTATCAAAGGCTTTCAGTAATTAAGTTTCTGAGGCCAGAATAGAACTAATGTTCTCCTGACTCCAAGGTCAGTGCTCTATCCAATATGCCACCTAATTGCCCTATCAAAGACTTTTTCAGAAACTATTTAGAAAATTTAATATTTCTGTTAGATTTGTTAATAATATGTTTAATTATCTTGAGGGTTTTTCTAATGTTGAGCCATCCTTGCCCTCCCTGGCATATATTCTACTTGATCATTGTGTATTATCCTAGTAATAACTTACTGAAATCTCTTTGTTAACATTTTTTAAGATTATTGCATTGATAATCATTAAGGAGATTAGTCTATAATTTTCATTTTTCTTTTGACAACTTCCTGGTTCATGTATCAGGTTCATATTGAATCCATAAAATGGATTTGGTATCACTCCTACCACTCCTTATTTTTTAAAATAGGTTATGTAGGAAGAGAATTTCTTTATCCTTAAATGTTTGATAGAATTCACTGGAAAATCCTTCTGGACCTGTAAGACAACTTTTTAGGGAGTTTATTGATGATATCTTCAATTTATTCTTCTGAAATGGGGCTTTTTAAACATTTACTTCCATTTTCAGTTAATGATTAGTTTTTATTTCTGTAAATTTTCATCCATTTTTCTTGTTTATCAGTTTATTAGCCTACAGATGAGCAAAATAGCTCCAAATTATCTATTAAATTTCCTCCTCATTCTTTTAATTATCTCTTGAGTCTTGTGTTTAGAGATTGAATTCTCTGTTCAGTTCTGGCCTTTTTATCAGGAGATTTTGGAGCTTCTCTGTTCCATTGAAAATCTATCTTTCTTTCCCTGAAAAAAAAATTCTGAATTTTGCAGTGTAGTATATTCTTGATTGAAATCCAAGTCTTTTGCCCTCCTAAATATAATATTGCAGTTCCTCCTGTACTTCAGTGTTGAAGCTGATAGTGTAAGGCTGATTGTGTTTTCTTTATTTCTTTATTCACATTGCTTCTTTTGGATGCTTGCAGTATTTTCTCCCTTAATTGAGAATTTTGGAATTTGGTTATGATAGTCCTTGGAGTTTTTAATCCTGGGATTTCTTTCTGAAGGAATTCTCTGTATTCTTCCAATGGTTATTTCATCTTCTTGCTCGGTTTTCCATGAAAATATCTTGAAAGATGTTTTCCACATTTTTTTGATGTAAAACCTTCTAGTAGTCCTATGATGTTTAAATTATCTCTCTGGGATCTATTTTCTAGGTCATTTACTTTTATTATATAGGACTTTTGTTTTTTTTCAAACTTTTCATCTTTTTAATTTGTTTAATGGAATCTTAAAGTCTTTATGAACTTATTGATTTCTATTTGTCCAATTTTCATTTCTAGAGTTTTATTTTTTCAGTTAGCCTTTGTGTTTCCTTTTCCAGTTGGTTAATTTTACTCTTTGTTGAGCTGCATTCTGTTTCCTGTTAGTCAATTTTATCTTTTGAAGAATTCCATTCTCTTTCCAGGTGGTTATTTTTACTTTTAAAGGTTATCTTTGGTCAATTTTTCATAATTTTTCTGCATGAGTCTCATTTCATTTTTCCATTTTTCTTCTTCCTCTCTTCTTTGTTTTTATAAGTACTTTTTTATGCTTTTCTGTGAGTTTTTGAATTTGAGTACAATTCATGGACTCTTTTGAGACATTCTCAGTAGATAATTTTTAACTGTTTTCTTCTATTGAGGTGGCATTATTACCATCTTCATCTGCACAGTAGCTTTCTATTGTTAGTACTATTTTAATTTTTTGGCTCATTTTAATTATCTATGCACTAATTATAGACCCATCTTTTTATGCTGGGCCTGAGGTCTGATTATTAGCTTCTCATTGGCCTAGATTGCAGAGGCTTCTTTCCTCCTTTATTGTTCTCCCTATGGTTTGTTCCCAACCCAGTTCTGTCTTTTTGCCCAGGGTTCCCAGGGTTCAGAGTTTGTTTGGGGTTAAGACCCTCCCTGCTTTCTTGCTGTATAACTGTTGGGACCTATGCTGTTGTCTGGCTTTAAAGACCCAGACTGGTTAGAAGCTTTCCCACACTCTACCCCCTCTCCCCCAAGCTGAACTATACTTCCTTTTGCCCTTTGTATCTCATCTTCTCTTTGTGGAATCTGAGGCTACAATGTCTGTGCAGAGGCATCACTGATTTTTCTGTAAGAAAAAGCTCCAGGGGCAAGTTATCTCCAAGTTGCCATTTTGACTCCACCCTTGAAGTCTTCAAGAATATGCTGAATTTTGCAGGGTAGTAAATTCTCAGTTATAATCCAAGGTTCTTTGCTCTCTGAAATATTTTCCAGGTTCTCTGATCTTTTAATTTTGAAACTGATAAAGCCTGTGTTATTCTGATTATGCTTCTTTTTTATTTCAATTGTTTCTTTTTTGTCTGCTTGTAGTATTTTCTTCATTTTGGATTTCTGGAATTTGGTTATGATACTTCTTGAAGATTTTATCCTGAAGTCTCTTTCTGAAGTTCTTCTGTATATTCCTTCCAGGTCTATTTTGTTTTCTTGATCTTGTATATTTCCCTACTAATTTCCTTGTAGATATTTTACAGAATACCTTTTTTAATCTAGGCTTTCTGGAAGATCAGTAATTCTTAAATAATCTCCCCTAGATCTATTTTCCTAGAGCTATTTTTCCTAAAAGCTACTTTATATTTTCTCCAAATTTTTCAGGCTTCTGATTTTGTTTGGTGAAATCTTAGTGCCTCATAGAATCCTTGGTTTCTATTTGTCCAATTTTAATTTTTAGGATTTTATTTTCTTCAGTTAGCTTTTAAGTTCCTTTTCCAGTTGGTACATTTCACTTTTTACTGAATGGCCTTCCCTTTCCAGGTGGTTGGTTTGAGATTTAGTTGACTTGTATTCATTTGCCAGTTGATTGATTTTATTTTTTTGAAGAATTGCATTCTTTTTCCTGCTCATTGTTTTTACTTTTATAGGATTTGATTTCTTTTGTCAATTTTTTTTCATAAGTTTCCTGCATGGCTTTCATTTCCTTTATATATTTTTCTTCCTCATCTCCTTTATGATTTTTAAATTCTTTTTAAAGTAATTCTAAGAGGTTTCAGGTTTGAATCCAATTCATTCCTTTGAGCCTTTCTATGTAGGTAATTTGCCACCACTTTTTTCTTCTGAGATGGCATCTCAATCTGCATAGTGGCTTTTTGTGGTTCATTTTAGTCTAGTGGAGTTTTTTTTGCACATTTTTGTTGTTGAGCTCTGCTCCTGGTACATGTGAAACATAGTCCTGAACTTTCTGTGCATGCCTTGTGGACTTATCCCTGACTTACTGCTGGTCAAGATGTTACATATGCAGCCCTGGTGTTGGCTATACAGAAGTTTATTTCCTCCTTTATGGTCAGGCTCTTCATCTGATGTATAATGCATTCTGCTCCATCCTTTTACCTTTACTCTGTATGTATCTCTCTACTTTAAAAGTATTTTTTGTAAGCAGTGTATTGTAGAATTCTGGATTTTAATCTACTCTTATATCTGCTTTCGTTTTATGGGAGATTTCATCCCATTTACAAGCAAATTATAATTGCTATCTCTTTATTGCTTTCAATGCTATCTTCCTTCCATTTTTATTTTTCCCCTTTACCCTATTCCACAGTATTTTGCTTCTGAATAGCACCTCTTTCTGTGTGTTTGGCCCCTTCCATCCAATCTCTCCATTTTATTTCCCCTTTCCCTTTGCCCTTTCTTCTTTCCCTTCAATCTGTCAGGCCCTTTTTGCTACTCCTCCTCTCCTTTTCCCACCTTAATACTTGAAAGGTAAGATAAGTTTCTAAACTCAAATGAATAGGTGTGTTAATCCCTCTTTGATTCAAATCTGAAGTGAGTATGATTCTGGCAGTTCTCAGCTCCTCCCTTCTTCCACTCTGTTGCAATAGGTCTTTTGAATCTCCTCATGAGATGTAATTTATTCCATTCAATCTCCTCCATCCATCCAACACTTTACTGTCTTCCCCTTTTAAGGAAATATTATTTTTAACTCATTCTATCAGAGACAGACAAGTCATGATTGTCCATTACTTCCGGTTAAATATATTCCCTATAATAGAGTTACAGTTCTCAAAAGTAGTGAGAATCTTTTTCCCAGGTGGAGATATAGCCAGTTTCAACTTTATTGAACAAGTTTTTTTTTCCCTTTTTACCTTTCCATGTATATATTGTGCTTAATGTTTGAAGACGAAATTTTCTGTTTAGCTCTGATCTATTCATCAGAAAAAAGTTGAAAGTCTCCAATTTCTTTAAAAGTCCATATTTTCACCAGTACAAGAATGTGCATTTTTCCTGGACAGTGAATTCTTGGCTTCAATACAAACTCCCTTGCTCTCTAGAATATCATATCCCAGGTCATTTGATCCCTTAATGATGATGCAGGCAGGTTCTTTGTAATCCTGACTATGGTTCCTTGATAATTTGCTTTTTTTCTTGTCACTTGCAAGATTTTTTCCTTGATCTGATAGTTCTGGAGTTTGGTCAAAATATTCCTTGGTGTTTTCATTTTGGGATTCCATTCAGGATGGGATTGATGCATTTTTTCTTTTACTTTTTACAAGGCCATGGGGTTGTGACTTGCTGAAATTCACACAGCTATGTAATTATTAAGTGTCTGAGGCTGGATTTGAACTCATGTCCTCCTGACTCTAGGGGAGTGATTACCCACTACATTACCTAGCTGCCCCTCTATGTATTTTTTCAATGATTATTTTGCCCTCTTGTTCCAGGCTATCATGGAGGTTCTCCTTCACTATAATCTGAAGTATGGAGTCCAGGCTTTTTTCTCTCCAAGGTGTTCAGGAAGTCTTATGATTCTTTAATTATCTCTCCTGGATCCATTTTCCAGGTCTGTTGTTGTGCTGATGAGGTATTTTACATTTTTTTCTATTTTTTTTATTTTTGGTATTTTTGGTTTTAACAGATTCATGATGTCTCTTGAAGTCAATAGTTTCCAGAGATTCCAATTTATTTTTTGTTTTCTTTAATTACATTTTGCATCTCTGTTCTCAATTGGTCAATTCTATTTTTGAAGTTTTCCATTTGCCCAATTGTGTTTTTTGAGAGAATTATTTCCTTTTTTTGCCCTTGTCCAATTATATTTTCAAAGGATTTGCTTTTAGTTGTAAGATTTTAATTTTCATTTGCATTTCTTTGCAGAATTTTTCTATTTGGATTTTATACTTTTGCTGTGCTGGAGACCAATTCATATTCTTCTCTGAAGCTCTGTTCCTCTCTGAGTTCATATCCTTGTCCACAAGATAAAATTTAATGGACCTCCCCTTTACACTTTCCTTCTTTTTGGGTCCTTTCCCTTAGGACTTGTGCTGGGGGGGAGGGAGTGGTTCACAGATCTTCTGACTTGAGATCCCTAGTGTCTTTGCTCACTTCAGGGGTTATTCAGTGGCTTGGCTTTAGAGAATGCAGGGGAGATCTGCTGCCCATACTTGAGCTACAGGGCAAGGAGCAAACACCAGGGGGAGGCTATTTGTTCTGGAGAAAGTCTTGTTCTTTCACAGGAATGGGGGAGTGGGGACTCAGCTGGAAACATGAGGTCTTATGACTTGGGTGTTCCAGACCAGCTGAGCTGACTGGATAGATGTTTGGACCTCTGTGTTGGAGCTCTCCTGCCCACAACACACACAACAAATGTTTCTGTTACTGTCTATAGGTCAGTACCCTGGTCTCACCTCACCTGTGTCTCTGCTCTCTGCCCTCTACTCACTCACACTCCCCTGTGACAGACCTTGTTAGTAGATGCTCTTCTCTTTGTTCTTCTCTGGGTTCTGTGGATACAAAGTTTGTAAACAATCCTGGTTCATGTTAGTTCTTAGGGAAAGCCAGGAGAGATTAAATGTCTGGTTTCTCTCCACCATCTTGGCAGAATAAAATCATTTCTTATTTTGTACATCTCTTATATATTCTGACATATGTATTTTTGTCTCATCAACTAGTAGGTAAGCTCCTTGAAGTCAAGCATGTGTTTACTTTTCTTTATATGCCTTTATATTACCTGATACTTAGTAAGAACTCAATGAATTTGTTTGAATTGATAGATTGATTGATACCATTTTAAGAGTTCAGTCCATATGTATTCTTTCTAAGAAGATGACTTAAATATCTATCTTACAACTGTATCTTCCTTTTAGAAAAAAATATTTTATCTTCATTCTCCATCACAACTGTAATAGTGAAGAAAAATTATTAATTTCTAATTTAAATACTATAATTAGTTTTATGTATGAAGCACAAAGATAATATTTTTGAATGCTCATTCAAACTCAATCTCAAGGATATTTCTGATTTTTCTTCCAAAATTCATCCCAGCCAGACCATCATACTTGTAACTCTACCAATATTCAGCTTAAGTAGGACTGGGTAGAGAATAGAATGTTTGGAATAGATTGTTGGAGGTGGAATGATCTGAGAGTGCTGACTAGATCAGTTATATCACCCTCAGCTCTTCCTTAGGAAAAAGCTGACCTCTTCTTGCAAAATTAATTCCCCAATCACGCTTTATCTCCTTTTGTTCAGAACACTCCTTTTCATAAGATATTTACAGCATTACATATCTCCATCAGGGGTCTTGGGTTACTGAGAAAATCAATGATCACAATTTTATTGATTATTTGCTAGTCAAATTAATATTTTGATTATTAAGTTCCCAGAAACTTTGTCTGTCAGACTTTTCATTCATCAAATTCAATACTCTATATTTCTTCAAGAATAATTTCCTCTTATGATAATTTTATTTCTTATTGATAAGTTTAGTGATAACAATTCTTAGAATATGTATAGCATTTTGAAGTTTGCAAAACAGTTTATAATATAGTGTTTTCTATTTACAATATTCCTGAGAGTTAGATGCTGTTCTCATTTTATAGATGAAGCCAGAGTTTTGTAGTGATCAATTTACTTGACCAGGATTACATAGCTAGTAATAATCTGAGTCTTAATTTGAACACAGCACTTCCTCAGTTTAAAATCAACAATATATTTATTATATCCTATCTTTCTCTTTTCTCTGTGTTAAGGAAATATAAAGTTTTCTTTCCTATATCTTAATCATGAATTTTACTCTGGAAAAATGCTAGCTGAAGTAACATTAGATACCTTCTTCAGGAATCTTTGCTGCAACTCCAAATAAAGTAATAGTAAAATTATTTATTTTAGGGGGAAAAAAAGCAAAGCAAAACCAGTATTCCTAGAAATTGAAACCAAGGTAATGTGTGAGGACATATTAAAAAAAACAGGTTAGGGTAGAAAAAAAATCAATTCCTATTAGGCACAGCACTAGGCAATGAAAGAGTGAAAGTAGGGAGGAATATTTTTATTCTTTAAAAATTCTGCAAATTAATATCATTATGTCACTTTTACAAGGATCAGGAACCTGAGACTTAGAACAGTTAAATGGCTTGTCCAAGTCTATATGATTTATTAGTCACAAAGCAAATATATCTGTTCTCTTAATTCTAATCATTTTGTTCTACAGAATTCTACAGAATTCAAGTCATTGTAGTATCTCAATTCACTTAAGGTTTGAAATGTAATCAACTAATAATGGCTAATAAACCGTTTCATTCTATGGAAGTCTTGAAGCTCTGTGTTCAATACTTGTACGTTGTCTAATGGATCAAAGTAAATTTTTATTTCATCTGTGGCAACAAATCCTTCTTGAACATCTTACAAGCATGTCTTATTATAAGTTAGTTTTCCAGAGAGATCACTATTGTTCTGATGATTAGTCTTTTTTATTTTTAAATTTTATTGTGTGAACTGGCATACATTCTTTTAGCTCCTCAGTGTAGAGCTTTTCTTAAGCTTTCTTCCACAGATGGAACTTCATGCTAAGAGATGACAAATCAGTCAAACTCTATCCCCCAAAATACAAACACAAAACAGAAAAGACTATTTTCAAATGTTCTCCAATTTTCAAATAAATTAGTATTGCTATGTAGTGAGCAAATGTGAATAGAGTACAAAAATATACTAAGCTTAAAGTTTTGTCCCCTATGATCTTAGATAATAATAAGAATTTATAGCTGAAAGATTATTTTAAAGTATTGATATTTTATCAACCACATTTTATAGTGTATGAGACCTCAATATATAAGGTATCTTAGAAAGGGGTCACATAGCTTTCTAATTTTCAAAGTGAGAGTTCAAACCTAAGACTGCTCACAAATTTTTTTGATTTTTCTAATGCATTTCAGTTGTTCTTTATCTTCTGTACATAAGTATTATTTATACTATTTCACTGAAAGTAAAGTCTATGGAACATTGTGCAAACTATTGTTCCTGACTTCTCTGGCCCTCAGTTTCCTCATCTGTAACAAGAGGAGATAGGACCAAATGACATGTAAGAATCCTTCTGTCTCAAAATCCAAGATGCAATGATCTACATTTTCAAAATCTTGACAGGCCTCATTGTACAAAGCATTGCTGTTCCTATCTACTGATTTTAGACCATTCCAGAGTCATGTGGAAATAAAACATTTTGAATTCCTTTGAAGACAGTTGTTTTCAGCTTATGAAGAAAGGAGCTGGCAGGACCTGACATTAAGTATAGATGGTCACTATTACCAATTTTTAAAAAAATCACAGACTATTGACTACTGAGAAAACTAATATATTTTATGCTTCTAGAAAATGCTCCCAAAACTGGACTGAGCCTTAGACCTTGACTTATCAGTTATTTTGAACCATTTTAAATGATGTGTTGTTGATTTTTTTGTTGTTGTTATGAAGTATGAGACTCTTAATCTACTCTTGGACTAGTTCCTTCAGTTTTGTTTGTTCTCCCCTAAATGATGTCCTAACAAGCATCTCTTTATCCATATTCCACTGTGTTTATTTAGCATGTTTTGTTAGCTGCAGTAACTTTTGATATATTTAGAAAACTGGCATTTTAAAATATTTTGAAAGGAGATTACATATATATATATATATATATACATATATACACACATACATACATATATATGTATATACACTACATTATAACACCAGTCACACAGTTTCCTGTTCTTATGGAAGTCATATTTCCATAAGCTTTACTTATAAAGCTTCTTAGCATTTCCCTCTTTCTTTAATTGAATGAAAGGTCATATTCTGAATTTCTTAGCTAATGATAAATTTGGAGTATTCCACACCTGACCTATTATTTAAAAGTGAGAACAGGTATTAATTCTCTAAATAAATATCTTCTGATTGAAGAATTATAATAGTTTCTTTATGAGTTCAAATTCCAGATGACAAAAAAGAAGAGGAAGCAATATATTATACTGTGAAAAGATTGATTTTTGGACTCAGAGCATCCTGACTTGTTTCTTATGACTTCAAATTGCATGGAAGTAATGATTTTTATTGTCTATATTCTTACCCTTGCTGATCTGCTAATCCTTTTCCTTACTGATAGAATTATATTGGCATGTCTTTTATTTCACTTTGCTCATTCCAATAGCATTTTTAGACTTCTATACTTCAGCCAAACCCTTCTATCAGGTACACATATTTCCTGTTTGAATTGTAAAAGCAGCCATCCATAGGGAAATGAAATAGAAGCTTCACTGAATGTCATTATTGAATGATGAACTGCCCAAGGCACATGTAGGCAGAAATTGTGAAAGGTTCTTTCACATGAATGACACTAAAGGAAAATGCATAGCTTTATCCACTGTGAAGAGAAGGAAAAGCACTATTTAATTAAACCCAAGAGAATAGCAATTTCTGTGTATTCCTATTAATATGATTATTGAGAAAATTTGCCACATTTTTATAAAAGCATATGAGAAACTGACATTTAAAAGATGAATATGAATAACTTAAAACCATAGAATAATGCATATCAATGCAAAACACCAAAATATTTTATTTTATGACTCTTGATCCATTTTTGATAAAAAGAAAGTCCCCTTTTAAATTTATCTCAATGAGTACTTTTTCTGATAACAACCTAATGGAATGCCCCATTATTTCTATAATGAAATGAGAATTCAGCATTGAGAAATTTGCCACTTTGGATGTTCTTAAAAATGTTATTTATTTTAATATAAGCATTACAAAGAAATAGAATTAATCTTGTGCCATACAAATAGCCAAGAATATCTATTTGAAGAGAGGGGGTATAGTTCATTTAGCTGCTGTTTAATCATTTTTCAGGTCAGTCTGAATCTTCGTGATTCTATTCAAGGTGTTCCTAACAGAGATACTGTAATTTCTCATTCCCTTCCCCAGCTAATTTCACAGATGAGGAAACTGAGGTAAATAGGATTAATCAATCAATCAATTATTCAGTAATACATTAATAGATTGATTGATTAATTAATATAATTAATTATTTGTTAATTAATGACTTGTGTACAGTCATATAGCTAATAAGTGTCTGAGGTCAGATTTGAACTCAAAGAGATGACACTTCCTGGCTCTAACCATTATGCTAATTAGATTTTCAATGGTTTTAATAGTGGGAAGTAAAGTGAAAGAGATGATAGAAATGCAAAGGAAAGAACATGGAAATAAATTTGAAAGACTGAGCTTTCAATTTCTCCTTTATTATTTGTTAGGGAATGAGTTGATCTAGATGAAGTTGACTAAACTTTTGAAATGCTGAGATCTTATGACTAATTTTATGACAATAGCTGAATATGTTCACCACATATTTATGATGAAGATGATATGTCTGTTTGCTGTTGTCCTTTATTGAAGAAAACCAAAATGACATCAATATGTTTGAAATAAATTACTTTTGTCCTACTGTGGCTGATCAGTATCAGTTCAGAATGCTCTACCACAGGGTGGGCACAAATAGTCCATGTGAACACCTGGGGTGAGTACTCTAAACTTACTAAAATCACATTTCCTTTCAGCTGCTTCAATTCTGCCTTCAGCATATAGTGCAGCACCCTCACTGATGAGGGAATTCTATGCTGGGTGGTCTTGTGCCAGTATCCCCCATGCTGTACATTCTATAACACTTCAAGACCACATAAACTGTCCTAAAATATTGTTTTCACTAGTTTCTCCATATGAATTAGGAAATTATTTTAAATCTGGGACATTATTGTATTGTTGGTGGAGCAGTTAACTAAATCAAACTTTCTGAAGAGCAATTTGGAATTGTGCCCAAAGGGCAATAAAATTGTGCATACCCTTTGATGCAATAATACCATTACTGGGTCTGTATGCTGAAGAGATAATGAAAAAGGGCAAAAACTCCATGTTCACAAATTTTTATAGCAGCTCTCTCTATAGTAGCAAATAATTGGAAATTGAGGGGCTGTCTATCAATTGGGGAATGGCTGAACAAATTTTAGTATATGTATGTGATGGAACACTATTGTTCTATAAGAAATCATGATGGATGGGATTTCAGGGAACTTGGAAAACCTTGCATGAATTGATACTGAGTTAGATAAGCAGAACCAGAGGAATATTGTACACCTTAACAGCAACATGAGGTGATGATCAGTCTTGATAGACTTGCTCATTCCATCAGTGCAACAGTCAGGGACAATTTTAGGGGATTTGTGATAGAGAATACCAAATGAAGATCAAAAAATATTATCTTCATTTTTTTAAAAAAAAGTTGTGCTATATATTACATAATTTTGCTATCTAATATTTTCTTGCCTTCTTAAGGATATATTTTTTCTCTCAACACATTCAATCATTATATATGCATATGCAGATTGCCTACTGTTGGGGGAGGGAGGGAGGAAGCAAGGAAGGAGGAAAAATTGTAAAATTCAAAACCTTGCAAAAAAAAATGATTGGTGGATAGAGCCCTGGCCCTGGAGTCAGGATGATCTGAGTTCAAATATGACCTCAGGCACTTAATAATTATCTAGATGGGTGAACTTGGGCAAGTCACTTAACCCCATTGCCTTACAAAAAATGATTGGTAGAAAATATTATTGTATATAGAAAACAAATAAAATATACATATCTAAACAACATTAGAGAGCATAGGGATGCATGGAACTTTCTTTCAAATGATGTACATTATCTATCTCAAACTATCAGGAAGATGTATGGATATAGGTGATAAATTAACAACATTTTCAATAAAATTAAGGGAGAAAGACTAGTGCCCCTTATCATCATTATATTCAATATTGTAATAGAAATATTACCTTTATCATTAAAAGAAGAAAAACAATTTAAAAAATTAGAAGGGCCAACTAGGAAAGAAAATTGACAATCTTTGCAGAAGATATGATTATATTTAGAGAATCTTAGAAAATGAACCAGAAAAAAAGCACTCAATTAGCATCTTTTGTTTTAGTTTTTTTTTTTGCAAGGCAGTGGGGTTAAGTGACTTGCCCAAGGCCACACAGATAGGTAATCACGAAGTGTCTGAGGTCGGATTTGAAGTCAGGTGCTCCTGATTTCAGGGCCAGTGCTCTATCCACTGCACCACCTAGCTACCCCTCAATTAGTATCTTTAACCAATTTGCAGGATATAAAATAAACATATATATCAGCAAATATATATGTATATATATATATATATATATATATAGTGAGAGAGAGAGAGAGAGAGAGAGAGAGAGAGAGAGAGAGAGAGAAAGTGCATAAAGCACAGCAGCAAGTGCTAGCAAGAGAAATTCCATTAAAAGTAGCTATATAAAACATAAAATAAAATATTAGGAAGTCTACTTGCCATGGAAAACTCAGGAACTATAAGAATACAATTACAAAACAATTTTCATACAATTAAAATCAGATATAAATAATTGGATAAATATCAATTGCTTATGGATAGGTCAAACTGTTATAATAAAAATGAACATTTTACCTAAATTAAATTATTTATGCAGTACCATACCAATAAAATTTCCTAAAAATTATTTTATTGAGCAAGAAGAAATAATAGTAAAATTCATATGGAGGAAGAAAAGGTCAAGAATATAAAGGGAGTTCTGAAAAAAAACATGCAAAGACAGGTGTTCTAGCAGTATCATAACTAAAATTATATTGTAAAACAGCAGTCAGTCATCAAAATGGCCTGGTACAGGCTAAGAAGTAGAGAAGTTGATTAGTGAAATAGATTAGGTATAAAAGAAATAGAAGCTTATGAATATAGAAATTTATTATTTGAAAACTCCAACTTCTTTGATTAAAAACTCTCTCTTTTTTAATTTTTTTTAGTTTTTTTTTTTGCAAGGCAAATGGGCTTAAGTGGCTTGCCCAAGGCCACACAACTAGGTAATTATTAAGTGTCTGAGACTGGATTTGAACCCAGGTACTCCTGACTCCAGGGCCGGTGCTTTATCCACTATGCCACCTAGCCACCCCAAAAACTCTCTCTTTAACAAAATATTCTTGGAAAACTAGAAAACAGTATGGCAGAAACCAGGCATAGACCCACATCTCAACATCCTCTCTTCCTCTATCTTTGCTTATATAATTCTCCATAAAATAATTTAGATTTGGGGTCCAAAGGAAACATCCCCTAGGAGATATGGAAGAAGCCTGAAGGAAAGCAAAGTCATTCACATCTTCCAAAAACAGGTAAGCTATAGAATACCAAGAGAAAGAAGGGGTTATCATGCAATATCACTCTGGTCCCAAAGCAAGAGAAAAGAGAATATCCTTGCAACTTAGGATCTAAATTTGGAACTGTTTCTTGGGAGGTTAAGAAACCAAGCCACTTCATAAGGTGCCATGTTGACTTTGCCAAAAAGAAGTCAATTTAGGTCTAGTTGGAGTTCTGAACTTCTCAGAGAAGTTTCTGTTATAATGATGGGAGGAAATTGGGCATATTAGGTAAGTTGTACATTTTATTTGACTTAAATTTTGTATTCCTATGATTATTTTGCTTTTAAAATTGTGCATTGTGAGTGTATAACACTTATTTTGTATGCAATTTTAAAGGATATATTTGTGTACATATAATTTATAGTTTTATATATTTTATGCTTATTTATCACTGCTTCTTATAATATAAAAGATTTCAGCAGGATAAGGTCTAGAAGTTACATGTGTTCTAATGCTTAGAACTTTTCCTTTTAATTAAAGATTCAAGAAGCTCTAAAACATTTGTATAATTTCTTACAAGGTTTTAAAGTCTGAAATTTGGGGAAAATTCAAGGTCACAAATCTAGACACCATGGAAATAAGTAAAGAAAAGCTTCATTAAATCATTTCTATTGTCTTCTGATTAGTTCTCAAAATAACCTCTAGGAGAATGTGGTCTGATATTATATAGGAAGTGAGTCTACCATAAAGACTTTTGCAAGTGACACAGATGACTTCCTGAAGAGAAGTAACTTGAAGAAAAAGGGAAAGTAATTCAGATTTCATATTTTAATTTTGAAGACCAGAAATCAGAATGTTTTTATTACTCATCTTTTTACTTAATGCCTTACTAATTTACAAATCATGACAATGTTTACTTACATAAAATAGAATATTTTAAAGTTATGAAATATATTGTTGTTTTTATAGCAGATGCCTAGGGGCAGAAATCAGCCTCCCGAAAGGAAAATCTATACCATTTTTTGAATTTTTCAGTCAAATTAGTTGAATCATGACATTTTTAAATCAATTTTATATTTTTGACATTGTTTAATACGTGTCACCATTTCTTTCTTTGAATTCTTCATGATAATTGTCATTGCTGACTCAGGAATGTCTTAATACTTTCTGATGCTGAAATGTGCTTAACAGTCCCTAGTGACTGGGAAAGTGATTTCCATTGGACTCTGATGATTGGAGGAAAGTGTAAGACAAATGACTTTGCCTATCCTTGACTCACTAAAATCCAATTCTTTTCCAAGTCATAATATCATATGTCTGATTTCATTGTTCCTCTCCAAGAACAAAGGATGTACAACAAAAATTCTCCATTAAGATTTCTGTTATCCAAAAACATCTGTGATAAATAGATGCAAGCTTAAAGAGGAATTATTTGGTTATCTTCTTTCTTCTTTTAATCAGATTAATCAAAGGTTTCTTTATTTTATTGGATTTTCCATAAAATCAACTCTTAATTTTCTATTGTTTTCAATTTTATTAATCTTTCCCTTGATTTTTCAAAATTTCTAATTTGGGAAACCTTAATTTGTTCTTTTTTCTAGCTTTTGTAGTTGCATATCTAATTCATTGATTCCCTCTTTCTCTATTTTGTTCATATTAGCATTTAGAGATATATAGTTTCCCTTCAAAACATTCTTGACTAAGTTCCATAAATCTTTATATGATGTCTCATTGTTAACATTTTCTTGGATATAATTATTGATTATTTCTCTGTTTGATCCACTCAATATTAAAAATTAAGATTTTTTAGTTTCTCTTTCTGTGACCTTTATTACATATAATTTATATTGTTTCATGATCTGAGAAGTATGCATTTATTATATCTCCCTTTCTGCATTTGATTAAGAGAATTTTATGACCTAATACATGGATAATCTTGGTATAAATGCTAATTTTTAAAAATTAGAATTTCAAATAATTTCTCTTCATCTCTTTGCATTCCTCCTTATGGAAAAGGCAAGAAATTTGATGTAGATTATGCAAGTATAGTCTTACAAAGCATTTTCTTTATAAGCATGTTGTAAAAGAAAATATAATCCCATCTACCCCCACCAAAATACTGTAGGAAAAATGAAGTTTATGAAAAGTATGCTTCAATCTGTATTCAGACACCATTGGATGGATAGCATTTTTCTTCATAAGCCTTTCAGAGTTTTCTTGGATCTTTGCAATGCCAAAAATAGCAAAGTCATTTTACCTGATCATCTTACAATATTGCTATTCATCATACACAGTACATTTCACCCTACATCAGTTTAAGCAGATCTTTTCCAGGTATTTCTGAGACTGTCTTGCTCATCATTTCTTTTACCCCAGTTGATGGGCATCTCTTCAAGTTCTAATTCTTTGTCAACAGAAGAGAGCTGCTTTAAATATTCTTGTATATATTTCTTTTTACCCTATTTTCTCTCTTTTGAGATATAGATTTCCTAATGGTATTAGATCAAAAGGTATGCAGGTATGCATGGTTTTATAACCTTTATAATTCTTGAGGACCACAGTTGTGAAATGACAAAGGTGATGGGTTTAAAAACCCTCTTGGCCTCTTCTTGATTTGTGAACATACTGGCTCGGTTTCTCAGGAGACCAGCATGACCCAAACCCCTTTGCTTTTCTATAAGATCAGCATGACCCAGCTCCTTTGTATCTCCTGAAACTGATCAAGAATCACATTATAGTAAGAGCAATGAAGTATGCATAAGAATGTGTAAATGTTTAACCACTGTGTAATGATCTAACCAATGTGTAATCTTTAATATGATTGATGCTTAAGTTAGTAACATGAGTTATTCATGGAAGTAGATTAGGATATAAACTGCTATGGGACCCTAATAAAATGTGGAGTGCTTTACCAACTCTGCCTCCCAGTCTCATTCACTGCAAGATAAGAACAATTCTCTTCTGGCTGGAGAACTCAAGTAGCCAGTGCACCTACCAAGTGGCTCGCATAACGTGGAGCCCCCTAGGGCATTAGAGGAAGATTACTTCAACCACAAGTGGCACCTGAAGCAAAAAAGGTCTCCATTTGCAGCCCCAGTATATACAGACTGGTGAGGTAAGAAAAACCTTACCATGGCACAAGTATTAGGAGTTTCAGATAAGAAACTAATACAAGGTTATTATATAAGGTTTTGAAGAAACAAGAATGTACAGCTGAAATTAGAGATATAAAGAAATATTTTTAAGATGTTTATAAAGAATCTCCCTGGGTCTTAGGATATCAGAATTTACAGAATGCTGCAGAACTGTAGTAGCCTCATTAAACCCAGGAATGCAGGATGCAATGGTGAAAAGAAGGCGGGGGGGGGGGGGGGGGGGAATCTCTCTGGAGTAGATTCGATGTTAAAACAATTGATAAGAACTAATTGTAAACCTGATTGTAAAAAAGCCTTAAAAGAGAGTCCACGGGTTGCTTCACTGGCCAACACAGGTTCTATCGCCTATTCATGGTACAAACCATGGCTTGGGGTTTTCAAAAAATAGTATAAAGTGCTTTAAATGTGGAAAGAATGGACATATAAAAAAGGACTGTAAAAATAAAGGGGGAGGTCCTCGGCCGATAACTCCCTGTCCAAAGAGCAAAAGACCAGGACAACGCGCAAGTGAATGTCATTTAAACCCGATGTCGGGCCATCTCCCACCACCCCAGGAAAACACATGGGGAATGCTAGGAATGGAGGAAGAGGTTAGCTCAGGGACAAAGGAATTAAGAAAGAAATATCAGGGGTAAACCTCTCATAGGGAACATTCTTAATCTCTGTTCCCAAGGAAATTATTTAATTACAGGTAGTACCACAGTCGTTCTTCCTATACAAGAACCAAAAATAGATAGCAATAAATGTTTAGTAGCTTCCATATCCAGGTTGTTGTATTAGAAGGGATTGAAATTTCAGTTTTTAATCCCCTACAAAATCATATAGAGATTGAAGTCAATAAAATAGTAGCACATGGAATACTATTAGAAAATTCAGGTTCCACACCAGTAATGGGGATGTTTACAGAAAAAATACAGTCCTCTAGACCTATGATAACCATAAAGGCAGTTCAAAGGAATGTGTATGTTTATCTGGTATCCTGTTGTTTTTTGTTTTTGTGTAATGTCTAAAGGGACCCTTTAATGTGAGAGCAGAGTGAGTTTTTCCCAGATTTTGGTGGCCTCTCTGGTTCTAAATGCTCTTACTCTGTTTATGTGTCTGTATGCATTTGCTTTAAAATACAGGCAGAGAAAAACTCTCAGCTGTCTCTCTCAGACCTGTTGTTCTCTGTGTTCTGATTAGTCAATTTTCTTTCCATTCAAAAGTAGATCTTCTTTTTTTTTCCCCAAAAACTCATGATTGGCACCAAAAAAGGGAGATTTTCCTGAGAATCATGTTGTTTTTGGAGGAGAAGGGATTCTCTTATTTTCTTTTATTTTCTATTTTCTCTTTTCTGGTCTGATAGACTAATAGAATTTTATTTACTCATTTGACAAATTATACTTATAAGGGACTTAGAAGAAATTGAAATTGTCCCTAAAATTTTTTTTGGACTGGCATGATTAAATAATTAGTGCATACTACCTTGATATCTGAAAATGTGAGGAATCTCCAATTCCCAGAATATCATTTGTCAATGAGGACAGAAATCTCAATTAAGTTAGAGCATTGAGAAATTAGAGTAGCACAAATAAGCAAACTTTTATATTTTTAAAAAGAAAATAATTTAAGGTAATTTTGAATATGAGTTTGGAATTTATAAGATTATTAAGAGAACTATAAAGAAAACTTTGTAATCATAAAAAGGGATTTTAGAAACATCTGGTCTTATGAAATTTTTATGTATTACAGAAGTTTTAGGGAGTAAAGGGAATGTACATTAAATTGAAATGTGTTATGTATAATTAGTAAACTTTGTATAAGAACAGATTTAGACACTTTTTTGAAACTTTAAGATTGTGTTACAAAAACAAACAATGAATGAATGGAAGTATCATGCATCACCTTTGCAAAAATTTGTTATAAGTAAACTGGAGAATACTTTGCTATCAAGATTATATCTCTCAAGGTTTTTTGACTCAAAGAGATTGTGAAAAGAGCTGTGCTCTTCCACTTAATGTTTTTTTTTTAGATTTTTCAAAGCAATGGGGTTAAGTGGCTTGCCCAAGGCCACACGGCTAGGTAATTATTAAGTGTCTGAAGTCAGATTTGAATCCAGGTACTTCTGACTCCAAGGCTGGTGCTCTATTCACTGTGCCACCTAGCTGCCCCCACCTAGTGTTTTTTAAAGGGAATATTTCCTATTTAATATCTATTATTTAAGATGAAGAAATTATATATATATATATATATGTATACATACATATATATGTGTATATATATATATATATATATATATATATATATATATATATATATATATATATGTCTTGCAACCTGGCATTGGTAAAAGTTTTACATTGGGTTTTTTGAAATTATTATTCATATATATATATATATATATATACATATAAAACTAAATTCATAGATGGATATTTAGTTATAAGCTTAACTTTAAGAGAATGAGATGTCAGCATGGAAACATTATGTTTTATGCAGGTTAAGAATTTAATGTTTATGGGGTGGCTAGGTGGTGCAGTGGATAAAGCACCAGCCCTGGAGTCAGGAGTGCCTGGGTTCAAATCCGGTCTCAGACACTTAATAATTACCTAGTTGTGTGGCCTTGGGCAAGTCACTTAACCCCATTTGCTTTGCAAAAAAGCTAAAAAAAAGAATTTAATGTTTAATTTTAAAGAAGCAAAAATGGTAAACTTAGAAGAAGGTTGTATAAGAGATTGGGAATTCAGGATATAAACAGGGGAAAATTAGACCATATGTGGCACAAGGACTTCCCATGATCTTATGGAGAAAAGACTTGTTCATGCAAGCAGGACTCATCATTTCTATGGATTTTTCAAAGAGGCCAATGAAAGAAAAGAAAAATTAATGCCCCCAGAAATAAAATGGAAATTGCTGTCAGTTGTCATTTTCATTAAAACAGATAATGGTCAGGCATATGTTTCTAGGTCTTTTGGAACATTTTGTAAGGAATTTAACATTATACATATAACAGGATTACCTTATAACCCCAGTGGCCAGGTTATTGTGGAACCTGCAAACAGGACACTGAAAACCTTTATTCAAAAACAAAAGAAGGGAAATTTGGGGAATAAATCTAAAGTTAGGATAGACATAGCATGTTATACATACAATTATTTAACATTTAGTGAACAACATAAAACTTCAGCCATGAAATACTACTGCCATTCTCCAGTAAATGGCAATAGCATTTCTAAACTAAACAAACAACTTGTACAAAAGGTACATAATGAATACGTTTTGTGGAAAGATCAGGATGGAATATGGAAAGGATCTAATAAGGTATTAATAAAAATGTCAGGTTTTCTTTGTATCTCTACAGATGGAGGTGAACGCTGCATTTTTCAAAGAAATGCGAGATCTATCATTGAAGACAATTGCATAAAAGGGGTAAAAGAAGAAAAAGCAATGTATGCACAAACTATGGACTGTTGTGATGCTTTTATCTCAAATGCAGACTAGCATGATGGAATGCCCAGAGGAAGAAAAGAGATGTTTTTTTTTATCCTCAACCACCTTGGATCTGAGTTGTGGAAGAAGGAGTAAAGACCCCTAAATCTTTCACAAATAGTTCAACCACAATTTGAATGTTATCCATTTTGCAATCACACTAATCCTCCTGTTCAATTTAATTTTACCAAATTATCAGCAAAATTCTCTCTGTTTCTCCAAAATAATCATATGTGTATTCCAGTAGTTCTGGTAACTTGTCATCTAACAGAAATATGCAATGACACTATTCCTTTCCTGCATACAAGCCACCTGTTATAATAGATATGTTTACACTTTATTATGGATTCCCTCCACCATTATATATGGCTAGGTGGGGAAAAACTTTAAGAGAAGACTGGAAAATAGCTATGATTGTGGGACTAAGCAACATCACATGAAGAGATACTTCCAACAGAATCACTTCACATGAGACATTGAAGGGAAAGTTTGTCTGGGGAACAATTATGCTTTTATGTATGGATCTACTGTAAACATATCAGTAATGGATAGTTATTACAATGCATCCTGTCTAAATTGTACTGTAACAGAATGTATTGTTAGTAAAACCCTAGAAATAGTATTGATCATTGCTAGGCCAAGGCATGTGACTATATCCATAAAAGCCCAGCAATGGAATCAAAGTAGGGCTGATCATGTGTTTTCTGAAAGAGAAAAAAGGATTTCTCAGTATCTTATAGTAAGAGAAAAAAATCCATTTCATGTTTTATTCTAGGATTATCTTTGTTAACATCTATTATTACTTCATCATTTTCTCTAGCAATGTCAGTAAGCATTGTACATAATGAAATAGTAGTCTCAATTTCTAGAAGAGTTAGCTAAGAATGTTTCTTTGGGATTCAAGGAACAGTGAATTATAGATGAGGAATTTTATGAAGCCATCAAAGCATTACAGTATACTATTTAGAATGCTGGGGATAAAGTAGATATGATAGAATATAAGGTTAGTTTAGCATGTGATTATTGGTATTCACCTTTTTGCTTGACAAAATTATAATGTAATGAGTCTCATCACTCATGGGAAAGAATTAAGGATCATCTTAATGGAATTATAGCTAATGGTAATATTTCTATGCAAATTGAAGATTTATATGATTTAGCACAAATTAATGTTTCTGTACAAGATCTGTTACCCAATAAGACTGCTCAAAAAGTCATTGATTATTTTAGTCATGTTTCTTTTTCCCTCTTGGGGACAACACACCTTATACACCATTGCTACCACTATAGGAGCAACCCTCCTGGTTTTAATCATACTATCATTTCTTACTCAATTTGTGTGAACTGCTTTGCAGAACAATCTTGATAAAATGAAGATCCAATTATGGAAAAATAAAAAGGGGGGCATTGTTAGGGATCCTTGAGGACCACAGCTGTGAAATGACAAAGGTAATGGTTTAAAGACCCTCTTGGTCTCTTGCTGTTTTGCAAACATACTGGATCAGTTTCTAGGGAGACCAGTATGACCCAAACCCTTTTGCTTTTCCATAAGATCAACATGAACCAATTCTTTTGTATCTCCTGACTTTGATCTAGAATCACATTATAGCAAGATCAATTAAGTATACATAAGAATATGTAACTTTATCCAATGTGTAATGATCTAACCAATGTGTAATCTTCAATATGATTGGTACTTAAGTTGGTAGCATGAGTTGTCCATGAGTATGGAAGTAGATTAGGATATAAATTGCTATGTGACCCTAATAAAATATAGAGTGCTTTACCATCTCTGCCTCCCTGTCTCATTCACTGCAAGATGAAGACAGTTCTCTGTTGGTCAGAGAAGTCAAGTACCCAGTGCACCTAACAATTCTTAGCTGATCATCTTACAATATTGTTGCACACCATATACAGTACATTTCACCCTACATCAGCTTATGGAAATCTTTCCAGGTATTTCTGAAATTCTCTTGATTATCATTGCTTATATCCCATTTGATGGACATCTCTTCAGATTCTAATTCTTTGTCACCAGAAGACAAATGCTATAAATATTCTTGTATATATGCCTTTTTACCTTATTTTCTCTCCTTTGAAATATAGATCAAAAGGTAGGCAAGGTTTTATAACCCTTTGGGCATGCTTTCAAATTGCTCTAAAGGATGGCTAACTCAGTTCACTATCTCACCAACAGTGTGTTAATGTCTCATTTTCTCTCATATTCTCTGTAATAGTTGTCATTTTCCTTTTTGTCTTATTAGTCAATCTTTAAGGTGTGAGGTAATACCTCAGAATTGATTTTATTTGCCTTTCTCTAATCTTTAGTGAGAGCATTTTTTGTATAGCTATAGTTAGTTTGAGATTACTTCACCTGAAAACTATTTATATATCTTGATCATTGAGGAAAGACTCAATGTTTTGTTTTTCAGTCACTGTAGCAAACTGCATTTCCCTCCATCCTTTTTTCTCCCTGCTTTTTCTATTCTCTCTTTCCTTTAACCATATCTCTCCTCAAAATTGCTTTGCTTCTGAGTAAGACATCCCTTATTTTGCCCACTTTTCCATTACTCCTCATGTCTTATTCCCATTTCCTTTTACTTTTCTTTAGAGGAAGATAGATTTCTATACCCCTTTGATTTTGTATTCTACCCCCTCTTTGAGCCAATTTTAATAAGAATAAGGGACACTAATCTTCAGCTCCTGTTCTTGCCCTCCACTATAAAAACTTTTTCTTGTCTCTTTTATGTGACATAATATATTGCCTTCTATCTCTCTCTTTCCCTTCCTCCCAGTACATTTTTCTCACTCTTCATTTTTATTTTTAAGATCTTCCTTTCAAATTCAACTCATATCTATGCACTTGTCTTAAATGAGAAAATTCAGGGGCGGTTAGGTGGCATAATGGATAGAGCACCGCCCTGGAGTCAGGAGTACCTGAGTTCAAATCCAACCTCAGACACTTCATAATTACCTAGCTGTGTGGCCTTAGGCAAGCCACTTAACCCCATTGCCTTGCAAAATAATAAAAATAAATAAAAAATAAATGAGAAAATTCTAGGACATTTTCTTTTATAATTTAATGAAATAGGATAGTCATGGCTTTTGTTGTTGTTGTTGTTGTTCATTTTTTTCTAGATCACTGATTCTTGGATTCTCCCTAAGGGATCTCTTCACCTATTTATTTGTTTATATCAAATAATGAATATCATCATCATCATTACCATAGTCATCATCAGCAACAACAGTAAGAACAAGACAAATGGAGACAATGTAGTGAAGCCTTGTTAATCAAATGAACAATATGGGGAGAATAAAATAACCAGATTATTTTAGCATTGCAAAATTCCTGTAGAATTACATCTTATTTCTTTTCTTATGGTATATTTCCAATTAACAGTCATGAAGCAAAAATTATGTTTTAATAGGCACTTCTGATCCATTTGCACAAAGCATATGTCTTTTAATAATTACCCAAGGTAGTATCATATTTAAAATTTTCACCATGATTTTATGCTCTTTTGAACTTATTATCCAAATGTTGCTTTTCCAGCAACATTTATAAGACTTCATTTTTGTATAACTTTGGAAGGTTTGTTAAAAACTGGACAAGATACAGTAATGGAAACCCAAAGGAGTGAAAGAAAAGGGATATTTATTTGAGTGATGTACTTTAAATAATATTACTCATTTTTGTTCTAATGATGTGATAAAGCCTTTGGAATAGTTATGTCTATACAATTTAACTGCAGAATTGAAAAACTAAAATTCATTTGTTTTAAATTGATGTTTAGAATAGCAAAACTTGTACTTCGAATTTATGTTATAATTTGTTTCTCAAAATAATCAGTTCCATATTGTGCCTCCTTTGGGACTATAAACATCATTCTAAAGCAAACACACACACACACACACATACATGTAAGTGTGTGTATATATTTCTTTATACATATACATATATATATAAACATTACAAATTTTTTTCAAAAAATACTTTTAGACTATATTTCTCATAGTGGTTTACATAGGTAATATTACTTTGATTTTCATACAAATATGGGTGAAGCAATGATGTGTTGTATTTTTCATGTAGAAAATAATTCAAGAAGTACAATGCTTTGTTTTTCTTTCTGAAATTACCTCTTTTTCCGTATGCCAATACATTGACCTATTTTCTTGGTGATCATTGTGGTCCTATTAGGAGTAAAAATTTAGTCAGCAGAACTATAGCCATTGTAGAACACAAATACTAACAACAATTAATAGCTGACAGCTCTTTACAAAGTGAGTCCCTCATAACAATGCTATCAGTTAACTAGTACACATTTCAATATTCAAATTTCTCAAATACACAATGAAAGATTTGAACTAAATTATACTATCATCAAAAAGGTCTGAATTCAGGAAAATCTGCATTTAAATTCTGATCCTGACAAATACTGTGTGAAAATGAGCAAGGTATTTTATTCCTTTGTGTCAC
This sequence comes from Macrotis lagotis, assembly GCF_037893015.1. NCBI lineage: Eukaryota > Metazoa > Chordata > Mammalia > Peramelemorphia > Peramelidae > Macrotis > Macrotis lagotis. The sequence goes on from NC_133666.1 coordinate 350,739,735, forward strand.
AAGGAGTTTGCAAAACAAACTAACACAATAATTGCAAATCAAGTCCTGAAAAAATCATATTGCAAGTCAAGTGCTGTGATGCTAGAAGGAATTTCTATACTTGGTTCTTGTTCCAATGAAGTATAAATCTATTAAGAAACAAAATGAAAATCTTATGACTCCTACTTTATAGATGAAAGAATTAAAGTTCAGAGTGGTTTAGTTGATTATACTAAGAAATGTTCACTATTCATCTAATCTGGGGCTTATACTTCTTTCCAAATTTTAGCTCCTTTACATATTTCATGTTGTTTTTATATAATAACTCATAGAATGATATTTATATAACATTTTGAAGTTGACTCATATTAAAAGACAAACTGAAAAAGGAGTATAGGCATAAAACTCTTCTGAATTTATAAACAATTTAATAATACTTTCACAATGTAGGGAAATTTCTTTAGTTTCAACCAATTTATGGACACCTGAAATATCAGCAAATACCTTTTTACCTTAAATTTGAGACTATCGACTTAAAAATTAAAATATTCTTTTCACCATTGGTTGAAGGGAAGAACAAGAGTGATCTAATAAAAATCTCCCTGGGAGACTACTTGACAGGGAGGTGGATTGGTTATGCAGTATTTTGTACTTAGCAACCATTTGGTCAGTATTACCATTCCCTGGGGCTTCCTGCTCTGTGACATTTTGATCACTTTTAAAATGTCACACAATAATGGCCACAAAATTTTAACTGAATCTTTCAAATAAATACAATTCTGAGTGTTCCACAGAAGTGTTGCAAACAAATTATCCAGCCAAAGATTCTAATAGAATTTTGTTTTTTATATTTTCTTTAAATTTTTATAATATTAACTATCAATTTGATAAGTAAGAACTAAAGAAAAAAATTGCCTTTCTTTACATTCTCAAAGCTTAGCTGAATACCTGATGGAGAAATCAATTATTGAATGTTCCTTGCCTTCTGAATGAAAACTAAGTGAATAATCTTATGTATCACGTGAATTTTACAAGTTCTAAGGACAGGGACTGAAAGAGAGGTCTTTGGATCCCAACTAAGTGGCTCACTTTATTTATAACCTAAATGATTTTTATACTCAGACAGTACAAACATTTATTCTTAGATTTAAAATGAAAACAAAAGAAAAAAAAGTTGTTTTAAAAGTCAGTACATTCAAATATTGTTTTATCATATTCTAAATGGTATTATAGGGAAATATTATGAATAAGTTTGAGAATTATACTAGATATAAATTTCCACTCATATTGTCTTAATCTAATATTCAACAAGAGAATTGCTAGATATATATGTAGTTTTGTTATGCTATTTCTGTTGTTATTGCTGTTTCTGATTGTATTGTGTTTGGGTAAGATTTTGTTTTAATCTGTGCATGCAAACAAGAGCTTTGGGGACAAATAGAGATCTTATATATGATGCAACATCATGATTCTAGATTTAGGAGAGATAATAGAAATCATTTAGTATGATATTTTCAATTTCAGATGAGAAACTTAAATATCATGGAAGTAAGTGAATCAGTAAAATGCATTTAGTACTAAATGACAAGCCAAGATATGAACCAAGCTCTTCCTTGTTATGAGGTCAGTTCTTTATCCATTTAATCCATCAAAAAGCATTCATTTAAGCTTCCAGACAAGAAGTTGGAGAAAAGACAGGCATAGTGTTAAGTGCTCATGATACCCCTCAAAAGCTACATGAAAGAAACCTCTTAACAGAAATTCAATCAATAAAACCCAGAAAGAGAAGCTAGGAGAAGAACACCTACCATCCAAGTCTGTCTCAGGGGACCATGGATGAACCAGGAGCAGAGACAAGAGATCCAGCACAGGGATTGCAGCTGGGGGAGACCAGAGGAATGGGTTTAGCCACAGGGGCTTTGGTGTGTGGCGGGTGGAAGAGCCACCTTTAGCTCCAGAGTCTTTGGCAGGGAGAGAAGAGCTACAGGAGGGTGAGAATTTCAGAGCATGCCTGGAAAACAACCAGTGGGACTGGGACCTGAACTCCATACTTTCACTGAAGCCCTCTCCCCAGAAAAAAACTGTAAATAACCCCCACCCCTTCAGGCTTAAGTGTGGGCAACAGAGTTCACTCAACTGAAAGGGAGATTAACTTTCTCCCTCAGTGTACAGCACATTGTTCAAGGTCAACTCAGACTGATGCTGAGGGTCTCAGACACTACAGAGAAAGCAACCAACATACCACTTGCTGGTCCACCCTTGGAATTACTAAGCCAAGTGATCAAAAACTCTGGGATCTTCAAAAGCAAACCTCTGAGAGCCAGCTCCTGCCCAACACAAGATTGTAAGAAGATGAAGAAAGGCCAACAAAAAGAGGAGGGCATGGAGAACTACTTAGAAGAAATACATTCTAATCCAGAGATATCTAGCACTTCTGAGGGGAATATGAATTGCTCTCTAGCCCAGAAAGACTTCCTCGAAGAAATCAGGAAAGAGTTTAAAAATCAATTGGAAACATTGGGAAAACAAACACAAGAGAAAATTAACATGTTGCAACAAGAAAACAAATGCTTGCAAAATACAATTGGATAAATACAGAAAGAGAATAATTCTTTCAAATCCTCAACTGGATGAAGGCAAAAAGAAAGTGATTCTCTCAAAACTACACTTGGGCAAATGGAAAACTCCTTCATAAATAGAATTGGCCAACTGGAAAGGCATTTGTAAAAGGAAAATGAAGAAAGTTCTCTAAAAAAATGAATGGAATCTGGGAACTAATGACTTCGTGAGACAACAAGATTTTGTTAAACAAAACCAAAATATCAAAAAAATAAAAGAAAATGTAAAATACCTCATCAACAAAATCACTGACCTTGAAAATAGATCAAGAAGGGACAAACTGAGAATTACAGGTCTTTCTGAAAACACTGAAGAGAAAAAAAAGCCAGCACTTAATATTACAAGATCTAGTGTTGGAAAATTGCCCTGATATCATGGAACCAGAAGGCAAAATAGTTATTAAAAGTATACATTGATCAACTCTGGAAAGAGATCCTAAAATGAAAACACCAAGGAATGTTGTGGCCAAATTCCAGAACTATCAGATAAAAGAGAAAATCCTGCAAGCAGCTAGAATAAATACCAAGGAGCCATAGTAAGGATTATGCAGACCCTGACTGCATCAGCATTAAGGGATCAAAGAGCCTAGAAAGAGCCTTTATTTTAAAGAGCAAGGGAGCTTGGCAAGAATCCACTATATGGCAAAGATGAGTCTTCTCTTCCAGGGGGAAAAATGGACATTTAATGAAATGGGAGACTTTCAACATTTACTGATGAAAAGGCCAGAGCTTAATAGAAAATTAGACATCAAACAAGAGGCTCAAGAGACACATGAAAAGGTAAAAAAAAGGGGGGGTAAAGAAAAAAACTGCTATCTAATAAGATGAAACTGGCTATATACCCACTTGGGAGAAAGATTCTCATAACTCTTGAGAATTGTAATTCTATTAGAGTTAATACATATGGCCAGAAGTGATGGTGACTCATGACTTATCTGTGAGACTGTTTTCCAATAAGATGAAAATGGCTAAATCCCTACATGAGAAAAAGACTCTAATAACTCTTGAGAACTGTAAGTCTATTGGAGAGAATATATTTAGCACAAGTGACAGACACTCATAACTTTTCTATGACTCAGATAGAAAGAATTAAAAACAATACCTCCTTAAAAAAGGGAACAGTAAGGAGACTGGAGGATGCAGGAGACTGAATGGGGCTAATCTCATTACAAGAGGTATAAAAGACCTATTGTAATAGATTCGAAGAAGAGAGGAGGTGAGAAACACCTAAATCTTCCTCCCATCAAACTTGGCTTAAAGGTAACACACACACTCAGTGAAGTTAAGAAATTTGTCTTACCTTTCAAGTATTAAAAGGGGAAAAAGCGAAGGGGGACAGGAAGGGGGGGTAAAGGGGGAACTAACAGAAGGAAGGGAAGAAGGGGAAAATGGAAAGAGGAAAGAAAGGGGAGGGGGGTTGATATAGTAGGGCAAAGACACTGAAGGGGGTGGTATTCAGAACCAAAATACTGGGGAATATGGATAAAGGGGGGAAAGGGGGAAAATACAAAGGGAAGATAGCATGGAGGGCAAGAAGGAGTTAGTAATCATAACTTTGAATGTGAAGAGGATGAACTCTCCCTTAAAATGTAAGCAAATAGCATGATGGATTAAAAAAACATAATCCTACAATATGCTACTTACAAGAAACTCATCTGAATCAGGGAGATACATATAGAGAAAAGATAAAAGGTTGGAGCAAAGTATATTTTGCTTCAGCTGAAGTGAAAAAAAAGCAGGAGTAGAAAACTTTATCTCAGACAAAGCAGCAAATATAATAAAAAATAACAATTCTACCATAACTAAAATACTTGTTTAGTTGCTCTACCAATTGAAATGGCATAAAAGTACTTCAATGAGTTAGAAAAAATTGTAAGTGAATTCATATGGAAAAATAAAAAGTCAAAAATGTCTAGTTATGAAAGAAAAAAAAGTGCAAAAGCAGGTGGCTTTGCCTTACCAGATATAAAATTATATTTTAAAGCATCAGTCATCAAAACTGTCTGGTATTGGTTAAGAAATAAATTGGTGAACCAGTGGAATAGAATAGGTGAAATACCTGGAAATGATTATAATAATCTGCTGTTTGATTTACCAAAAGAATTCATCTATTGAAATAAAAACTCTTTCTTATCTAAAAATTGTTGGGAAAATTAGAAGTTAGTATGGAAGAAATTTTGATAAGACCAACAATTCATACCCTATACCAAGATAAGATGAAAATGGATTCAGGATTTGGACATAAAAACCAATATTATAAGCATGCTAGAAGATCAAGGAGTAGTATACATGGCAGATCTATGGAAAGAGAAGCAGTTTATGACCAAGGAAGAGATGGAGAACATCATTAAAAAACAAATAAAATAATTTTGAATTCATTAAATTAAAAAGTTTTTGCACAGACAAAACCACTTCAACGAAGATGCAGTAAAATGAGAAACAATCTTTACAACTATTATTTCTGAGAAAGGACTTGTTTATAAAATATACAGTGAACTGATTCAAATTCAAGCCATTACCCAATTGACAAATGGTCAAAAGATATGCAAAAGCAATTTACAGTTGGGGAAATTAAAGCTATCCATAGTCATATGAAAAATTGCTCTAAATCCTTACTTATTCAAGAAATACAAATTAAGGCATCTCTGAGGTACCATCTCACATGTCTCAGACTAACCAATATGACCAGAGGAAGGGTTGTGGTAAATCTGGGAAACTAATACATTGTTGGTGGAGCTGTGTACTTTTCCTACCTTACTGAAGAGCAGTTTGGAATTACACCTAAAGGGCAACAGAACTGCGCATACCCTTTGATCCAGCAATACCGCTACTAGGTCTATTCCCTAAAGAGATTATGAAAAAAACGTAAAAAACATCACTTGTACAAAAATATTCATAGCAGTTCTATTTGTTGTGGCAAAGAAATAGAAATTTAGTGAATGTCTTTCTACTGAGGAATGACTTAACAAACTGTGGTATATGTATGTCATGGAACACTGTTGTCTATTTGACACTGGGAGAAATGGGAATTCAGGGAAACATGGAAGGATTTGCATGAACTCAAATGCTGAGTGAGATGAGCAGAACCAGAAAATCATTGCACACCCTAACAATCTTGATGGACTTGCTCATTCCATCAGTGCAACAATCAGGGACAATTTCAGGCTATCTGGGATGGAGAATACCATCATTTATCCAGAGAATGAATTGTGAAGTTTGAACAAAGACCAAAGACTATTACCTTCAATTTGGAAAAAAAAACATATCCTATTATTATGTAATTTTGCTATCTCTTACACTTTGTTTTTCTTCCTTTAGGATATGATTTCTCTCTCATCACATTCAGTTTAGCTCAATGCATACCATGGAAACAATGTAAAGACTAACAGACTGCCTTCTGTTGGGGGTAGGGGGAGGGAAGCAAGTGTAGGGGGAAAAATTATAAAACTCAAAATAAAGAAAATCTTTAAAAAAAAAATCCTAAAGATGCAGTTGGATGGCCCAGTGGATAGAGCACCAGCCCTCATTTAAGGAGGACCTGAGTTCAAATTCAGCCTCAGACAATAGCTGCCTAGCTGTGTGACCTTGGTCAAGTCACTTAACCTAATTGCCTTGTAATAAAAAAATTACTTAAAATGTGACTAATATGGAAAAAGAAGCATTCACTAACTACTGTATATTTATTTTATGCCTGATGTAAAATGTCTTTTTGTTTGAAATATAATAGCAAAAAGAAAATTGTTACAACCCTCAAGGAAGAAGAAAACATGTATTTTTAAAATCATATCTAAAATATGTACAAAAGAGATATAATCCCTAGTTTTAAGGGAGAGAAATGTCCTCCTTCCATAAAGGGGATCCCACCCAGATACCACATTTACCTGATTCAGAGTAGAAGTCTGGAGAAAAGCAAAGTTTAGGTTTGGTTCATACTAAAGAAATCAACAGCATTATTCAATGAAGAAACATTTATTAAGGGCATACTATATGTCACTTAATGTGCTAAGAGTTAAGGATACAAAAAAGAGGCAATAGATAGTCCCTGACTTCAAGGAGTATACAATCTAATTGGGGATTAAATGAGCAGTCATGCTATATCCAGTATGAATGAATAGGAAATAATTAACAGAGGGAAGATACAAGAATCAAAAAAGAAAGACTTTCTGCAAAAAAAAAAAATGAGAGCATCCAGTACATAGATGTAGGGAGGAAGAGCATATAAAGTGTGTGTGTGTGTGGGGGGGGGTGGATAGTGACAGCCCAAAGGTGAGAAATGGAAATTGTCATACATTGAAAGTCAGGAGACCAACATCACTTGATGAAAGAAATCCTGACAGTGAATAAAATTTAGACCACTGTAAGGGTAGAAAGGACCTAAATTATAAATAGATTTGAATGTCAAATGAAAGGTTTTTTTTTTTTTATTTTGGTACTAATAGAGACCAAAGAGTTTGCTTAACAGAGGACTCTCATATCTATAGTAGTTCTGATTGGACTTTAGAAAAATCACCGTAGTCAATAAATGGAAAATGAATTTGAGTGGGAAGAACCTGAGGCAGGCAAAATGACCAGCAGATTATTTTCGAAGTCTTGGTGTGAGGTGTTGAGGGACTGCACTAAAATGATTGCAGTATTAAAGGAGAAATTGGAGCATATTTGAATAATATAATAAAGGTGACATCTACAAGACTTGGTACCAAATGATCAATGAACACACACACACACACACACACACACACACACACACACACACACACAAACACACACACATATATATAATATGAAGAAATTAAAACTACATATAATCACAAGAAAAATTCTCCAAATCATGATTGATTAGAGAAATGCGAAATAAATAACTCTGACACGTCACTTCACACCTCTTAGATTGACTAAGATGACAAAAAAAGGAAAATGAACAATTTTTGAAGAGGTGGGAAGATTGGGACATTATTGTTGGTAGTTGTGAACTCATCCAACCATTCCATTTTTGTTTTGTTTTTGTTTTTTGTTCTTTGAAAGGCAATGAGGTTAAGTGACTTGCTCAAGGTCAGACAGCTAGGTAATTGTCCAGTGTCTGAGATCAGATTTGAATTCAGGTCCTCCTGACTCTAGAACTGGTGCTTTATTCACTGTACCTCCTAACTGCCCCCCTCATTCATCCAACCATTCTGGAAGGCAATATGGAAATATGCCTAAAGAGCAATAAAACTATTCATTCTCTTTGAGCCAGCAATTCCAATTCTGGGCCCATACCCAGAAGAAATAATAAAAAAAATGGGAAAAGTCCCACAAGATCCAAAATATTCATAGCAAATCATTTTTAGTGGTAAAGAATGGGAAATTGAGAGAAGGTCCATCAATTGGGGAATAGTTAAACAAGTTATGGTACATGAATTTTATGGAATAACATTGTTCTGTAATAAATCATAAATAGTCATTCTCTAGAGAAGCATAGAAGTAATTACAAGATCTGAAACTGAGGGAAGAGAGGAGAACCAAAAGAACAGTGTACATTAACAACAGCATTGTGAGATAATCAACCATGATGGATGCAACTGCTCTCAGCAGTTTAGAAAGGTAAGACAACCCTATTAGACTAGTTAAGGGCAATACTATACCCATTCAGAAGAAGAAAAACAAAGCCAAACAAAACAAAAGAATCCAAAATAAAACAAAACAAAAGAAAGTAAAACAACACTCCTTCAGAATCTTAGGAAGACTACATTCACTTTAAATATATATATACACATGATTAAGGGAAAGAAATACACAATATATTATATATATATATATATGTATATATAAATACACAATATATTATATATGTGTATCATGCATATATATGATATATATATATATAAAATATATTGTGTATTTCTTTCCCTTAATCCTAACTCCCTATACCAAAAAATGTCTAACCTGTAAACATGATTAACAGAAATGTATAAGTACAATATTAACCTATTAAGCTGACTGTTTGTCACTTAGGGGAGAGTGGTAGGAAGGGTGGGTGGAAAGAAATTTTTTAACCTAGAAGTATGCATAGACATGGATGAATGTTAAAAAAAAATCTTTCATAACATGCATTTGGAAAAGTAAAACATCAATAAAAAATTTAAAAAATAAAAATAAAATGAGAGAAAATAAAAACCTTGGCACTATATTGGAGATGGGAGATAGAGAGGAGCTCAAAATTACTAATAGTTTGAAAGTCTGAGGGAGGATGCTGATGCCTCTACAGTAATAGGGAAGACAGGAACTGGAGAGGATTTAAGGTGAAATATCAAGGGTTCATTTGAAACAATTTTAGTTTAAGATGCTTACTGGGCATCTACTTCAAGATATCAGAAATGAAATTGGAGAGGTGAGATTAGAGCTTCACAGCATAGTTGAGTAATGATATAGATAGATAGATAGATAGATAGATAGATAGATAGATAGATAGATTTGAGAATAATCAGTTTAGATTTCAATTAAATTCATGAAAACTGATGAGATGGCCAAATGAAGTACCATTGAAGGGATGATAAAAGTACCTACACCAGAATACTATGGGACATCAGTGGTTAAAGATCATGATTAGTTGAGGATCCACCAATGGAAATGGAACAATATTCAGATAGGTAAGAGAAGAACAAGGAGAGAATATTGTTTCAAAACCCTGAAGAGAATAGATTATAAAGGAGGAGAGGGGAATTGATTGTGTTAAGGAGCATAGAATTATTAGAGAATGAGGTCCCATCTATAAAAGTACGTTGTACAAAGCAGATGATTTTATGGGATATCTATTTTCTCTACCATGAAACAAGTGTTTTTTAAAAAGTCAAGCATAAAATAAGAAATATGTAAAACATGTAAAATATGAACAGTAACCCATCTGTTCATTATTCTGTCCTGGAAATCTCAGCCTCCTAAGAGACTTATGGGATTGTGAGTCTCTCCTCACAAAGGCCAATAAGGAAGAGGGCACTAGAAAGAGAATTGGAGTAGGCATACCAGTATATAGGGTCTGTAGTATGTATGGTTCCCATAGAATCATTGTTTCACATTCACCCTGGCATAGTCATTAAAAACCCTAGTTGAGCAAAGTAGTGGATTTTCTCTTATTTATTACATGGATTTCGAGAAGGAAATCAATAGTAAGTGAAAACACAACAATGTTTTATGTTGCTTATTAATCCTTGATTGACACCACTTCCCTCAGCCTCATCTCTCTCTGACTGGAGGGGTGAAAGATGAAGAACAAAATTTATCCAAATGCCTTCCTTTAAAGAGAGCTGAAACTGGACTTTTTGAGCTGAGTCCACTTTTTCAGGTGCTGCTTTGCTTGGTTTCAATCTCAGGGAACAAAATGCCCATTAGAATTTCCTTTTTTGGTGTGGTCTCCCTCCTTCCCCTAAAGTAATTAGCTCAATGAGGGTAGAAACTGTCATTTTCTTTATTAATTGTATCCTTGGCATTTAACACAGTGTCTATCACATAATAGGCCCTTAATAAATATTTATTGGATTAGATTACTTTACTGGATAGAATATGGATATTGATGAGAGTCTTGAAGAAAACTCTGAATTCAAAAGTCAGAGGTAAAGAGAAGAAAAGAGGGCAACATTACAGACAAGTAGATTGTCAATACAAAGGCATTAAAAGGATAATTAGAATGTTTCATATGGAGAGTAATATAATGACTGATGAAGAAAGGAAATAAACATTGGCAGAATAATATAGGGGCTGATGAAGAAAGGAAACAAACATTTGTTGAACCCAATGCCGAGCACTATGCTATGCATTTTGCAAATATAATTTGAGAATCACATGAATTAAGATAGAGTGAAATGAGGAGAACCAGGAAAATATTTTTAACACAAATAATAACGTGGGGTGAAGATCAACTATTATGGATTTTTTCATTTCAGCAATACAATAATCAAAGATAATTCTAAAAGATTTGTGATGGAAAATTCCATCCATGTTAAGAGAAGGAACTAAGGAGTTTAAATAAAGACCACAACTTAGAATTTTCAATTTTAAAAAATTGTCTTATGTAATATGCCATTTTATTGCACTATTTTTTTATTTCTGCTTAGATTTGACTATTCTTTCATGACATAATCAATATGGATCTATATTCAGCATGATATTAAATGTAAAACCTATATTAGTTTGCTTTCTGTCAGGGGAGGAGGAAGGAAAAGTAGGGAGAAATATGTAAAACTCAAAAACATTCAAAACTACCATTGCAACCAGTTGGAAAAACAAATAAGTAAGATATTTAAATTTTAAAAATATATAATTTCATTTGATCATTATAGCATTCCTATAATCTAGTTGCTAATATGTGCAATTTTCAGTTGAAGAAACTGAAGAAGATAGAAGTTAAGCAACTTTTCCAGCTTAGTGGTGCAGTGGGTAAAGCAAAAGTTTTGGGCCAGGAAGTTTGACTTCAACTCTGAACTATACTGTATGATCCAGGATAAATCACTTAACCTAACTGCAAGTATTGGAGGCTAGATCTGATTTTGGATTTTTTTGATTCCAAATTCATTACTCCATCCACTATGCCACCTAAATGCCTGTGAATAGTAGTAATGAATAATAAGTTTAAGGAGATAGGTTACATGGTTTACATAATTCTAAAGATATTAAGAATTCACTGAAATTTATTGAGTAATTGAGTGAGATAATAAAGTGAAGAAAATAAATTTGATAACTATGGAGAAAGTAGATTGAAGTGGGATAAAATTTGAGGATCTTCTCATTGCCGCTCACATTTTAGTTGGTATATCACAAATATGTATATATTTATATGATATGTATGCATTTATTTATGTAAACACACATTAATATATGTATGCATATATTATATACATACATTATATGTATATATGTGTGTGTGTGTGTGTGTGTGTGTGTTTGTGTGTTTGCACATAGGAACACTAATACCCACATGAGTTCATTAAATACATAAAGCATTATCTCCCCAGTTTAACTCTATTCCAAACTTTGTTAATGTTGATAATGATATAATCCTTCCATTAATCTAGGATCATAATTACTGTTGGCATCCTCTATTTAAAAATATTACTCATTCCAAATAGCCAATGACCAAATATTATCATTTCATTTCCCCTACATATTTAATAAATCTCCTTTGCTCTCCTAATATGGTTAAAATCCAATTTTACGTCATCCATGTCTGACTACAACAGCTCTCTGGCTCTTCTTTAATTCTCTCCCTACCCCAAAATATGCTCCACACATCTGGAAAAATGATATTTCCAAAATTTCAGTTCTAATCATATTAGATCCTAGTCCACAAATTCTCAAGAGTTATTCAAATTTCTAATATCAACCAAAAATTTCTGTGTTTATCATTAAAAGCTTTGTTGTAATCTTTTATTTTTTTCAAGTCTTCTTGAGCATTCTTTCTCTCCTTCTATATGTTAGGAGTAACTAGGTGGTGCAATGGGTAGAGCAAGGGTTTTGGGCTAGGAAGACTAAGTTCAACTCTGACCCCATATACTTTCCAACTGTGTGATCCAGAACAAATCACTTAACCTCTAGATAACTCAGTTTCTTCATCTGTAAAATCTGGGACATTACTGTGAGGATCAAATGAGGTAATAACTGCACAATATATGCCCCAGTTCCTGGGACATAATAAATGTTAAAAGAGATATTAGCTATTATATTAATAACTTTTTATTTTTTATACTGATATAGAACAATCTGTTTTTCAAGTTTCAATCTTTTTACCAACTGCCACTCCTTACTGAAATGAAGTCATACTGCACCATCATCTTTTGAAATCCTTGACTTCCTTCAAGAGCCTGTTTACAAATTGCTCATTCTTGATAGTTTGATTGATTGTTTATAGAATTAAAGGAGCAACTCAAGAAATTACAGAATCAATAATTTTTTCCTCAATTGGAATGAATATATATTTTTTTTAGTTTTTTGCAAGGCAAACAAGGTTAAGTGACTTACCCAAGGCCACACAGCTAGGTAATTATTAAGTATCTGAGGCCGGATTTGAACTCAATTACTCCTGACTCCAGGGCTGGTGCTCTATCCACTGTGCCACCTAGCTGCCCCTATTATTTTATCAATTAAAGTATTTCTCTATATTTTACCATCTCCACATTATCCGTCCATAGTTTTGAGATCAAAATATGTTAAATTCAAATATCTTAATCTTATTAAGAAAAAATTGTTTTAATTAACATTGAAATATGACTTTTGCAATGATTTGTTTAAATGTAAATTTGAACAATAAATCCAATTCGGTATCACAATTCCTTAGTCATGTAATTCTAATATAATTAGTGTGACAAATGCTATGTCATTGTTCACCATCAACAGTCTGAGAAGGTTGAAAAAAATAACTTTATCCTCTCATGTGTCTCCCCCTATTCATATACATGTTTTGTTCCCTCTTTTTTATATTTAATATTTATTTATTCTCATTTTGTACAAATAATATTTTTATACATTAATAAAATATTCTTGTTTCAGAGTAAACAAAATACCCCCTCTCCCCCCCAAAAATATAGATTTGCTTGAGCAATAAAGTAAAGGGGAGAGAAAAAAATTAAAATTAAAAAAATAGTAATAGTAATAATTGTAAGTATGGCCAGGTTGCACAGTGGATGGAGCACCGGCCCTGGAGCCAGGAGTACCCGAGCCCATATCCAGCCCTGTAAACACAACAATCACACAGATGTGTGACATGCAAGCCACCCCAACCCCACTGCCCTGAAAAAAATCAAAAAAAAGGAAATAAAATACCCAAAATAAAATAAAATAGTAATAATAGTAGGGGCAGTTGGGTGGCAGACAGAGCACTGGCCCTTGAGCCTGGAGGACCCAGGACCAAATCTGGCCTCAAACACCCAATGGTCAACCTGCTATGCTGCCCCAGGCAGGCAACCCAGCCCCATTTGCCCTGCAACCCCCCCAAAATAATAATAATAAAAAATGTGCTTCAGCCTGTGATCAGACAACACCAACTCTGTTGCAGATGGATCACATTCTTTATGATAAGTCCATCACAAAAGTTACTTCCAGATTTTTCCATTGTTGCCATTGCTGATTGCAACTCCCTCCTTTCGTATTTATCCACTAACATGTACCATATTTTCTCTCTCCTTTCACTTTGACTCTGCTGTAGGGGAGCTGAGTGGCACAGCAGACAGATCCCTGCCCCTTGGGCAAAGAGGCCCTGAGCCCCCATAAACACCCCTTAGGTGCAGCATCTACCTGGCCCTATGGTCCTGGACAGGCCATCCAATCCCAGCCCCTTGCAAGAAGTAAAAAAGAAAATATGTTATATTTGACCACTCTGCCCCTATGGTCCATCCTCTCCTCCATCACTCACATCCCCCCACCCTTCCCCTTTCCCCACCACTCCTTCTTACTCCAGATGCCTATACCCTTTTAAGTGTATATGCTGTTTCCTCTCCTAACCACCTCTGATGAGAGCAAAGATTCCATCATTGCCCCTTGCCTTTCCCCTCCCATATCATGGCAATAGCTCATTATAATAAAGAAAAATGTTATTATATGATATATCTTGTACTATTTCCCCTTTACTTTTTCTTTCTCCTATTACATTTCCCTTTTTCCTATTAACTCCATTTTTACACCATATTTTATCTTCATATTCAGCTTTTTCCTGTGCTTCAACTAGAAAAGCTCCCTCTACCTGCTCTATTAACTAAGAAGGTTCATATGACTATTATCAGTGTCATTTTTCTATGCAGGAATACATGCAGTTCATCATCAAGTTCCTCATATTTCCCCCCCTCTCCTCCAATCTCCATGCTTCACCTGAGTCCTGTATCTGAATATCAAACCTTCTGTTCAGCTCGGGCCATTCCAACAGGAACATTTGAAATTCCCCTGGTTCATTGAAAGTCCATCTTTTTCCCTGGAAGAGGACATTCAGCCTTGCTGGGTAGTTCATTCTTGGCTGCATTCTAAGCTCTTTTGCCTTCCGGTATATTATATTCCAAGTACTATGAGCTTCCAATGTAGTTACTGCTAAGTCCTGTGTGATCCTGGCTGCAGCTCCATGATATTTAAACTGTGTCCTTCTGGCTGCTTGTAATATTTTCTTTTTGATTTGGGAGTTCTGGAATTTGCCTATAAAATTCCTGGGGGTTGTTTTTTTGGGATCTCTTTCTCAGGGGGATTGGTGGATTCTCTCCATTTCTATTTTGCCCTCTACTTCTAGGATATCAGGGCAATTTATCTGTAGTAATTCTTTGAAAATAATGTCAAGGCTCTTTTCCTGATCATGGCTTTCAGGTATTCCAATAATTTTTAGATTATCTTTTCTAAATCTGTTTTCCATATAAGTTGTTTTTCAATGAGATGTTTCACATTTTCTTCTAATTTTTCATTCTTTTGGTTTTGAATTATTGAGTTCTGATTTCTCATAAATTCACCAGTCTTGCTGAGTTTTATTCTTTGTCTGAAGTATTTGATTTCCTCAGAGAGTTTTCTTATCTCTTTTTCCATCTGGCCAATTTTGCTTTTTAAAGAATTCTTCTCCTCAATAACTTTTTGAACTGTTTTATCCATTTGACCTAAGCTGGTTTTTAGCATGCTATTTTCTTCAGCATTATTTGGGGGTTTCCTTGACTAAGCTGCTGACTTCATTTTATGTTTTTCCTGCATCTCTCTTATTTCTTTGCCCAGTTTTTCTTCTAACTCCCTCATTTGATTTTCAAAGTCTTTTTTGAGATCTGTCATAGCCTGAGCCCAATTTCTGTTTTTCTTGGAGTCTTTAAATGCAGGAGCTTGTGTTTCCTCATCTTCAGACTGAGTCTTTTGATCCTTCTTGTGCTCACAGGCAAAATATTTCTCAATGGTGTTCCTCTTGTTTCTCTGCTTGCTCATTTTCCCAGCCTTAGCCTTTATGGGGGTGCTTCCTGAGCTTTTGGGACACTCCCACAAAGATCTCAGTGTGTCAGGCTCTGTCCTCCCTCCTGGTCTGTGAATCACCATAAGCACCGCCCTCTGATACAGGGTTGATGTGGGGGGGGGGGTCCTGCTGTTTTATGGGGGGGCTTAGACTGCGATCAAGATATGAATGTGGTCAGAACCCCAGCTTCCTGTTCCAGGGACAGAGGACAGAGCTCGGCAGTCTCTTTCTTCACTCCCTTCCCTACCTTCAATGGGCTCATGCCCTGGGGGCTCCTGCTTACCATCTCTGCCTGCTTCTGTTTACTGGATCTGAGCTGCCGTGCAACCATGTTGCTCACTGTGTGCTCTGAGGGCTGGGCTTCACGTGCTCGCTTTGGCAGAGGTCCCCCCACTGTTCCCCCACATTGTGCTCAGTGCTCCCTGGGGTGTATCTCAGGAAACTCCCCTGCTGCTGTGAGCCGGGGCTCCCAGTGCCCTGGGGCTGCCTCCAGGAGGCTGAAATTTCTTTTGTTCTGGCGGGCCACCCCTCCAACCCCAGGGAGCAGAGCCTTTCTGCTCTTTTCCAGGTTACCTTGAGTAGGAGAGTTGCCTCACTGGGTCCTTCTGTGGGTTTTGTCTCAAAATTAGAGTCCTTAGTTTATACGTTTTATGAGAGAGCGCCTAGGAGATGTTCCTCTCTTGTTGCCATCTTGGCTCCACCCCCCTTGCTCCCTCTTTTATCACATTTCTTAATAGGTTAAGTTTAATTTTCAAATAGTTCTCATCAACTCCATGAAAGTTGTATATGTTACAGACATTGAAATATTTCCTTTCCAGAAACTTTTTCATGCATGTAGCTTTCAAAATCCTTTATAAACAAAGCAATTAATTTCTAATTGGGAAATGTCAGACCTTATTTGTGATGAGGCATAGAAAAAGGACAAGAAATATTTCAAGACAAAAATTTTAGCTCTTTCAATTTTACCATATAAAATATAAGACAGTGTTTCAATATAATGTCCTGATCTGACATAATCAGTTAATAACATATATTGATCAACCATTGTGAAAGATCAGAATCATATCAATTATGAAGAAACAAAAAGTAATATAGATTTCATTCTGAGTCAGAAAACTAAATTTAATTCTTAACTCTCCTAATTATCAGAACAAGTTATGCTTCCTTTGGAAAAAAGTCATTTAACATCTATGGTTCTTACATTCTTTATGAAATGATGAGGTTACACAAATACTATGCAAGGAACCTTCCACTTCTAAACTTATGAAAAATAGAATTTTACAGTTCAAATTACATGATAGTAAATTATTTCTTCTCACTCTCAGGGGAGTTCTATGAACCCAACAGGAATTTTATTATCATTTCCTTTTATAAATAAGAAAATAGGACCAAAAATAAAATGACTTACCAACATCATAATACCAAAAATAGCAAAATTTGTAAAATTTAGGATTACAACACATGAAAAATTCACAAAAACAAATTTATTCACAATATACAAACAAGTATTGAGATAAGTTGAACATAAATGCTTATGGATAATAGGAATGAATGGAATAGTTGAAGTCTAATCTATGTGTATAAAATCTATAGAATCCTTCAATTCAGTATTAATTAGATTGGAATAAATATAATTCTTTCAGAAACTATTTCCACAAATTCTTACAAATAGAGTCAGCTTTTGTATAATACTTTCACTTTTTCAATAATAGTACTCTCTTGTATCTACACCTGAAGGAATTAAAGAGTTGCCAGATTTTCTTGACACCCAGTGAAGACTCATGCCCAGAAGTAGTCTAAAAATTCTTGGTGTTCATCAAAACCCCATAGTCATTCAATATGAAAACCTTGTAAGTCACAGCTACCTCATAGGAAAATTAATCAGAGAACAGTTTATTCTACAGCTATGGTAACAGAAATTGTACATAATGCTAAAGTATAGAACAGCTAATGAACCTGATCCAAGTGGAATTTAGCTAAATAACCCACAGAAGATACACTAATAGGACTTAAATATAGACTAAAGAGCTAAGAACCAAAGCTTCTTGCTAAACAGGCTAGGAAAACCTTTTTTTCCAATATGTGGTATGTTTATTTTGTTTTTATAACTTCTACTGATAAATGAAAGGGAGTTTCTGAAAGGGGTGGAAAAACTTAAGCACTGGAAATACAAATCATTAACAAAAGGCTAACTGAATAAAAATCTATTTGATACTGCTCAGAATTAACTTGTTTCTTTAACAGAGGAAGGGAGGCAAATTTATTCTGTGAAAAGTTGGATAAAATAAATGAACTTTATACTCTGCTTCTAAGAAAACAGTATCTAAACTCTAATATGCTACTGAGAGAAATGAGTTTCAGAGGAATCTTAAGCATTTCAAACAAATGCTGGGAAATTCATGTCTAGGGACTTATAGTGAGAGAATCCTGTGGTATTTTATCTGTTCATTGGCTAATTGTTAGCCTGCACTGGCAAGAATATTTATTACTGCAGCAGAATCTAAATTAGACAAGTCTTGATTAACCAGCAATTTAGACAAACTAAGGTAGAAAATGTTTCAGAAACATATATTTTATCCCTTTCCTTTGAGAGTTATTTGCATCTTCTGCTGGTATTTTTAGTTTCTGGAGAGAACTGCTGAATCCAATTTCTGCCCTCTATAAAGGAAGGCATTGGGAGGAGTTTTGTATGTCATCATCCAACTCTTCAATTAGAAAGCAGAGAAGGCTGAGGGAAGTGGTATAAAATGAGGCTTAATTTAAAAACATACTGGTGAGATTTTAAGGGATAAGTTTATCCTGGGAGAGTCATTCTGTCTCATAGAATGGAATCAATGCAGAACAGCAGATGCAAAGTGAAGTACCATTCTCATGATATTTTCTAGGACTCAAGTTTAACTTTATCTTTATTGAGTCTTATTTCCAATTAATTCCAACATTCATGCCTATCTGAAACTTTTTTGAATCTTGTCTCTTTCAATTAACATTCTAGATCTTTCCCCAGATTTGTTTCAACTAAAATTCTGTATTTGAAAATATTCTTCTATCTAAATAATTGTTTAGAATGTTACACAAGCATAGGGTCAAGTAGAGATTTCTAGAAGATTTCTACTAAGGCTGTCTCCCCAAGGTGACATTGTACTATTATGATGAATGTTTTTTTTGATTCAACCACTGCCAATTCTAATGGCACATAACAATTGTGTCATCTCCTTATTTTTTTTTATAGAAATGCAATAGAAATGTCTTCAAAAATGTTTTCCCTTAAATATGCATATATATACTATATATATATATATATATATATATATATATATATATATATATATATATATGTATCATTCTCCTGATTTAAAAATGTAAGTGGGCTTAGACTAAAATGACTTATTCTTGTTGAAGTTTTCTGATTTTTTTGGAAATTTTTCATTAATGTCAGTTTCTTGGCAAACCCTTATAAACTAATATAGATCTGCATTCATGATGGAGTTTTATTTGCATGTGCACTCTTGTTATTAACCTGGCTTCCAGATAAGCATCCAGAGACCTGGGCAGCAGGCATATAAGAGAAAGACTGGATAGTACAAAATGTCTGGAGTCAGGAAGAACTGAGTTTAAATTTGGTCTTAGGAAGTATAGAAACAATAATAACATCACATTTGGCTGTTGTTTGGATCAAATAAGATAATATTTGTAAGCTCTAAGAAAAGTATTATTAGAACTCATTCTTGAAATTCTAACTAAAGATCTTTTTTTTTATTTCTGAAGCCTTCTCCTATTTCAATTAAATCTCATGCACTTCCTATATTAAAAACTTTTTATGTATTCTCTATGAGCTTAATGTTGACACTTAGTAAACCTGTTTTTAATGGATCAAATCTCATTAATATCCTTGAACTTGTCAAGTTCATTGGTCTATAGTACACAGTCTCAAAATATTACTCAGGGAAAATAGGGGCAACATTTGTACTCCTCAATACTGTGGTGCCACTCATTATCCTTATTTTTCCAATTATCAAAGACATTGGATCACCTCATGTGTCAATTTTTTTGTTTTCTCTGTTGTAGTTTGTCAGTGTTACATTGATATTGGTGATTAGAATTTATCAGTTTGTTTCTATCCAAAGGAAAACCTGCTAACTTTCTGCTTAAATTTTTCCACCACTTTTTTTTGTTGTTACTCTCAGGTCCTCATACTTGTAACCAAAGAATTATTCTGGACAGTCCACTACCTGTTTACCCATTTCCAGTCTTTCTCAAGGTCTGTAAATTTGACTTTTGTTAAGAGTTTTCAAATATCCCCTTTTTTTTATCTCTGATCCAGTCACTGCAATATTGCAGTGATCATCATCACACAGCTGGAAATTTGCAATAGTTAGTGCTAGTTCTTTTTTTTTTTTAGTTTTTTGTAAGGCAAACGGGGTTAAGTGGCTTGCCCAAGGCCACACAGCTAAGTAATTATTAAGTGTCTGAGACCAGATTTGAACCCAGGTACTCCTGACTCCAGGGCCGGTGCTTTATCCACTATGTCTCTTAGCCGCCCCAAGTAGGTGCTAGTTCTGCTTGCTTCAACCACTCCATGCTTCAAATGATTCTCCATTCAGTCACTAAAGGATTTTCATAAACCAAGAGTCTGGTGATGTCTCAGCACTAATCAGTAAACATCAGGGGCTCATTGTCACCTCCAGGAACAAATACAAAATAAACTGTTTGACATTGGAAAGTCATTTTTAAACAACCTCTTACTTTTTCGGTCTTCTCATACCTTATCCCTTGCCAAATATCTTCTGACTATTCCACAAACAATACACATTATATCCTCAGGCATTTTCTCTGACTATTCCCATAACTGAAATGATTTCTCTCTCTCATTCATTTATTTCTAGCAAATTTAAGGGTCAAGTAAAATAATAACATTTTTTCTCTCTTATGTTTTGTGCCTTTCTACCATTTTAAATAGTTTATTTTTTATTTAATTTCTTTATTTTGAGTTTAACATTTTTTCCCTAATCTTGCTTCCCACCCCTAACCCTCAGAGAGCAATCTACTAGTCTTTACATTGTTTCCATGCTATACATTGATCTAAGTTGAATGTGATGAGAGAGAAATTATATCCTTAAGGAAAAATGAAGAATAAGAGATAGCAAAATTATATGAGAAGATAACTTTTTTTTAAAATTAAAGGTAATAGTGTTGGTCTTTGTTCAAAGTCCACAATTCTTTCTCTGGATAGAGATGGTATTCTCCATCACAGATATCACAAAATTTTACCTGATTGTTGCCTTGATGGAATGAGCAAGTCCATTAAGATTGATCATAAATCCCATGTTGCTGTTACGGTGTACAATGTTCTTCTGGTTCTGCTCATCTCCCTCATCATCAGTACATACAATTCTTCCAGATTTCTATGGATTCCCATCCCTCCTGGTTTTTAATAGAACAATAGTGTTCCATAAAGAGAATATACAACAATTTGTTGGGCCATTCCCCAAATGATGGACATTCACTCAATTTCCAATTTCTTAACACCATAAACAGTGTTGCTATGAATATTTTTGTACAAGTGATGTTTTTACCTATTTTCATGATCCCTTCAGGGTAGACAAATTAGTGGTATTGCTGGATCAAAGGGTATGCAGATTTTTATTACCCTATGGGTGTAATTCCAAACAGATCTCCAGAATGGCTGGATGAGTTTACAGCTCCACAAACAATGTATCTGTGTTTCAGATTTCCAACATCCCTTTGAACATTGATCACTATCTTTTCTGGTAATATTGTCCAGTCTGAGAGTTGTGAAGTGATAACTCAGAAATTCTTTAATTTGCATTTCTCTAAAATAATTTACAGCATTTTTTCATATGACTGTGGATCACTTTGATTTCCTCATCTGTAAATGGCTTTGCATATCCTTTGACCATTTGTCAATTGGGGAATGGCTCACTGTTTTTTGAAAATATGACTTAGCTTTCCATATATTGTAGAAATAAGTCCTTTGTCAGAAATACTAGTTGTAAGAATTTTTTCTCAATTTACTACTTTCCTTTTGATCTCGATTACAGTGATTTTGTCTATGCAAGAGTTTTTTAATAAATGTAATCAAAATTATCTAGTTTGTCTTTAATGATACTCTCCATCTCTTCCTTGATCAACTGTTTCTGTTTCCATAGATGTGATAAACTATTCCTTGATCTCCTAGTTTACTTCTAATATTGTTTTTTATGTCTAAATCCTGTATCCATTTTGATCTTATCTTGGTATAGGATATGAGTTTGTTTAATTCAAGTTTCTGCCCTAATAACTTCCAATTTTCCCAACTGTAGGGCTAAGCCACTTTCCTTTGCATTTTTTCTTTAAATTTCTGGAGATTCTTGACTTTTTATTTCTCTATATGAATTTACTTACAATTTTTTACATCTAATTAAAGTATTTTTTTGCAATTTTGATTGGTAGGGCACTAAATAACTAGTTTAATTTAGGTAGAATTTTCATTTTTATTATGTTAGCTAGGCCTATCTTTGAGCAGTTGACATTTTCCCAAGTATTCAAATCTGATTTTATTAATGGGAGAAGTGTTTTCCAATTGTTTTCAAAAAGTTTCTGAGTTTGCCTTAGCAGGTGGACTCCATAGTATTTTACACTGTCTGAAGTTACTTTGAATAGGATTTTTCTTTCTAGCTCTTTCTATTGTATCTTGCTAGGCATATATAGAAACATTGAGGATTTATGAGGGTTTATTTTAAATCCTGAAACTTTGCTAAAGTTGATCATTAAGTTTTTTAACTTAACTAAGGGTATGTATGTTAACTTTAAGCCTATTTGATGAGAGTAAAATTCAGGTGGTTCTCGCCTCCTCCCTTCTTTGCCTTTATTGCTATAAGTCCTTTATACCCCATAATGTAATGAGATTTACCCCCATTCAGTCTCCTCCATCCTCCCATCTCTTTATTGCCTCCTTTTTAAGGAGGTAATGTTTTAAATCATTCTCTCTGAGTCACAGAAAGGTTATGAGTGTCCATAACTTCTGGCTATTCTCTCTACTAGAATTATAATGATTGAGAGTTATTAGAGTCTTTCTCCCAGGTAAAGATATATCCAGTTTCATCTTATTGGATAACATTTTTTCAATTAAGTCATGCATATCCATCCCTTCTGGCTAATTATATTCTCTCTAATAGAGTTACAATTCTTGAGAGTTGTTAAAGTCTTTCTTCCAGGTAGGGATATTGCCAGTTTCATCTTATTTGATGAGTTCTTTTCCCTTTCCCCCTTTTGTAAATTTTACCTTTTCATATGTCTCTTGAGTCCCCTGTTTGAAGTCCAAATTAGCTATTAAGCTCTGGTCTTTTCATAAGGAAAAGTTGGAAGTCTTCAATTTCAATAAATGTCCACCTTTTGCTATGGAAGAGAAGCCTCAGTTTTGCCAGATAATAGATTTTTAGCTGCATTCCAAGCAAGATCCTTTGTTTTCCAAAGTATTGCATTCCAGTCCCTTCAATCCTTTAATGCTGATGCTGCCAGGCCCTGTCTAATCCTTACTTGGGCTCCTTGGTAACTAAATAGTTTATTTATGGCTGCTTATAGGATTTTCTCCTTTATCTGATAGTTCTAGAATTTGGCTACAATATTCCTTGGTATTTTCATTTTGGGTTGCCTTTCCAGAGGGAATAGATGTATTTTTTCAATAACTATTTTACCCTCTGGTTCGATGTTATCAGGACAGTTTTTCCATCACTAAATCCTGAAATACTGGGTCCAGACTTTTTTCTCTTCAATGTTTTCAGGAAGGCCAATAATTTTTAGATTATCTTCCCTTTTTCTATTCTTAAGGTCAGTGACTTGGGTGATAAAGTATTTTACATTTTCTTCTTTATTTCAATTTTTTGGTTTTGTTAAACAAATTCTTGTTATCTCATGAAGTCATTGCTTTGCATGAACTCCATGCTCTTTTTTTTAGGGTAGAATTTTCTTCATTTACCTTTTCCAACTCCTTTTCCAATTGATAAATTCTATTTTTGTAAGAGATTTCCCTTTGATCATTTGAGGCTTTGAGAGAATTATTTTCTTTTTGCATTTGTACAATTGTATTTTCCAAGGATTTGTTTTCTTCTTGCAAGGTGTTAATTTTCTCTTGTCTTCCTTTTTCCAGATTTTCCAATTGAATTTTAAACTCCTTCCTGATTTCTTCAAGGAAATCTTTCTGTGCTGGAAACCAAATTATATTCTCAAGAATTTCTTTGTTTCTCTGAATTAGGGTCTTATCCTTCTAGGAATTTTTCAATGGCCTTTCTTCATTTTCTTAAGATCTTGTTTTGGGGAGGGGCTGATTCACAGAGGTTTGGTGTTGGGATCCCTAGAGGGAGTGTGATATCTCCCAATGGCCAGTAGGAAGCGTTAGAGACTTTGCTTACTGAGTGTAATATCTCTAGTTGGCTAATAAGGGGTGTTGGAGGCTTTTCTCACTGGATGTACTATCTCCTCCTGACAGTAGGGGGTGATAGAGGGAAGAACCTACCCTTCAGACCTTCCTATAAGTACCAGACAGTTAGTCCCATGGCTATGCCTCCACTCTGGTTGTTTCTCAGAGCGATGTGATTTCCACAGAGAAAGCCCTGCCCCTATCTTAGATTAATCCGACACTCGCCCCTCCCCAACTGACTGTGAGTGCTGTGTTCTGCACTTGCCACATCCTGATCCCCAAATACAGACCTTGAGGTAAATGTTCTTTTCCTAGCTTCTCTTTCTGGGTCTATTGGATTTCCATTAAGAGGTTTGTTTTATATTGTTTATAAGGGAAGATCATGGGACCTTAACACAGGGTCTGGTTTCTCTCCACTGATGCCCAGAAGTCTTTTTGTATATTCTCAATCTTTGTGATATTTGCTTTATTTGTACAAGACTTTTTAATTTAATGCAATCAAAATTATCCATTTTGCATTTTCTGAAGTTCTATATTCCTGTTTGATCAAAAATTCTTTCCTTTTCCATAGATCTGAAAGATAAATTATTCCTTTTCCTCTCCTAATTAGCTTATGATATGTTTATATGGATTTGTGTGCTATCATATATTTTCTTTCATAGAATCATTTGATATGTGAATGAATTTCAAACATTGGTTTCGCCCCCACATAATTTTCTACTTCGTTGTATAATACTCCTCTTTGTCACCCCTTTTATGTAAAATTTTCTACATTCTTTCTCTCCCTTAAAACTTCTTCCAGAGCAAAGCCATTTCTCACAATTCTAATATTTAGATCAATTAATCATAATCATCTCATAATTGTGACCTCTGTGCAAATAGCTTCTTTCTCACTTCCACAATGATGATGCAATTCTTTTTGCTTACATGTCCCAACTTTTCATATGGGAATATAAAGAGAGAAACACATTTTCAGTTTCAAATGCTTTTTCACTCATCCTTAACTTTTCATGCATTACCTAATTCTAACATTTGACTTTCAAGCTTTCTCTTTGGTTAGAGTTTTCTATATCAAAAATATGTAAAAGAAGGACTTCTTTGATGGAACTTAGATGGTGGTGTGAAACTAGGAAGCTCCTGGATCTCTTCCTAAAACCACTTTTAATGAAACATCTAAAGAGAACATAGAGAGAAAAAAAACACACAAAAAAACCATATTGAAACAATTTCTCAATTCAAAATATCATGGAGGAGTGGCTAGTTTGCACAGAGGACAGAGTACAGGCCCTGGAGTCAAGAGGACCTGAGTTCAAATTTGGCTTCAGACACTTAATAATTGCCTAGTTGTGTGGCCTTAGGCAAAGCCGTTTAACCCCATAGCTTTGCAAAAACTTTTTAAAAAAAGATATCATGGAGGAACTTTAGAAAAGATCAGTCTCAAGTGGATAGGAAGGAAGTATAGATAAACATAGCCAGGCAACCTTGACCTCCTGTGGGAGGCTTTTACTCATAGCACAGTGCAAGTCCCAGTTCAATGAGACAACAGTACAGTAGATTAGAAGTGATGTCCCAATCCTTGAGCAGAAAAAATTCAAGTCCTGAGGATGGGATTAGACAACAGTAAAAAACAAAAAATGCAACACCTGAAGCAAATCATGGACAACACAATAGGCAAATAATAAGCTTGGGAATAGACCCCCAACCACCAGCAATAAAAACTCATAACTCCCAGGAGCAGAGCTCAACTATCAAAATGAGAAAAAACAAAAACAAAAAGTGCTTACCATACCACTATTCTGTAAAAAGTGATAAAAAACAAAATAGTAGAAAGTAGTAACAAAATATCTACTTAAAAAAACCTCAAAAGAGTTTACGAATTGATAATGAAAGACCTGGAAAATTGATGCAGGATAGATAATTTATGAATTATTTATCTGAATATCACAAACAGAAAAAAAGAACTTGGACAATATATTTCAAAAAATTATCATGCGAAAATTACCCTCATACCTTAGAAAAAGAAGGTAAAACAATTGTTTTTAAATTTAATATTTACTCTCACTTTGTATAAATAATTTTTATACAGTAATAAAATTTTCTTGTTTAAGAGTAAACAAAATACCCCCTTCCCCCATAAATATAGACTCACTTGAGTGACAAAGAAGGGGAAATAAAAAATTAAAATTAAAAAATAGTAATAATTGTAGGTATGGCCAGATGGCACAATGATGGGAGCACTGGCCCTGGAGCCATGAGCACTAGAGACCACATCCGGCCCCGGACACCCAACAATCACCCAGCTGTCTGACATGCAAGCCACCCAAACCCCACTGCCCTGCAAAAACCAAAACAAAAAGAAAAGGAAAAAAAGACCCAAAATAAAATAAAATAGTAACAATAGTAGGGTGGCTAAGTGGTGGACAGAGCACTGGCCCTTGAGCCCAGAGCACCCAGGTCCAAATCTGGCCTCAAACACCCAATAGTCACCATGCTATGCGGCCCCAGGCAGGCCATCCAGCCCCATTTGCCCTGCACCCCCCCCCCCAAATAATAATAATAAAAAATGTGCTTCAGTTTTTGTTTGAACACCAACAACTCTGTCATGGGTGGATCACATTCTTTATGATAAGTCCATCACAAAAGTTACTTCCATATTTTTCCACCTTTGCCATTGCTGATCGCACCTCCCACCTTTCATATTTCTCCACTACCATGTACTATATTTTCTCTCTCCTCTCACTCTGACTCTACTGTAGGGTAGCTGAGTGGTGCAGCAGGCAGATCCCTGGTCCTGGGGCCAAGAGGCCCTGAGCCCCCATACCACCCCTTAGGCCCAGCATCCACCAGGCCCTATGGTCCTAGACAGGCCTTCCAACCCCAGCCCCTTGCAAGAAGTAAAAAAGAAAATGTGTCATCTCTGACCACTCTACCCCCATGGTCTATACTCTCCTCCTTTATTCACATCCCCACCCCTTCCCCCTGCTCCCCCCTCCTTCTTATTCCAGATGCCTATACCCCTTTGAGTATATATGCTGTTTCTTCTCCTAACCACCTCTAATGAGAGGGAAGTTTCCCCTCATTCCCCCTTACCTTCCCCCCTACCATATCATTGCAATAGCTCATTGTAATATTATATGATATATCTTGGCCTATTCCCTCTCTCCTTTTTATTTCTCCCATTACATTTCCCTTTTTCCTATTGATTCCATTTTTACACCATATTTTATTTTCATATTCAGCTTTTTCCTGTGCTTCAACTATAAAAGCTCCCTCTACCTGCTCTATTAACTGAGAAGGTTCATATGAGTAATATCAGTGTCATTTTTCTATGCAGTAATATATGCAGTTTATCATCAAGTCCTTCATATTTTCCCCCTCTCCTCCAATCTCCATGCTTCAGCTGAATCCTGTATCTGAAGATCAAACCTTCTGTGCAGCTCTGGCCATTCCAACAGGAACATTTGAAGTTCCCCTGGTTCATTGAAAGTCCATCTTTTTCCCTGGAAGAGGACATTCAGCCTTGCTGGGTAGTTCATTCTTGGCTGCATTCTAAGCTCTTTTGCCTTCCGGTATATTGTATTCCAAGCCCTATGAGCTTTTAATGTAGTTGCTGCCAAGTCCTGTGAGATCCTGATTGCAGCTCCATGGTATTTGAATTGTGTCCTTCTGGCTGCTTGTAATATTTTCTCTTTGACTTTGCAGTTCTTGAACTTGGTTATAAAATTTCTGGGGGTTGTTTTTTTGGGATCTTTTTCTCAGGCAGCTTGGTGGATTCTCTCCATTTCTATTTTGCCCTCTGCTTC
This sequence comes from Macrotis lagotis, assembly GCF_037893015.1. NCBI lineage: Eukaryota > Metazoa > Chordata > Mammalia > Peramelemorphia > Peramelidae > Macrotis > Macrotis lagotis. The sequence goes on from NC_133666.1 coordinate 350,767,479, forward strand.
TAGAATATCAGGACAATCTTCCTGTAGTAATTCTTTGAAAATGATGTCAAGGCTCTGGCTCTTTTCCTTATCATGACTTTCAGGTATTCCAATAATTTTTAAGTTATCTTTCCTAAGTCTGTTTTCCATATCACTTGTTTTTTCAATGAGATGTTTCACATTTTCTTCTAGTTTTTCATTTTTTTGATTTTGAAGTATTAAGTCCTGGTTTCTTGTAAATTCAAAAATCTCCATGAGTTCTATTCTTTGTCTGAAGGATTTGTTCTCAGAGAGTTTTCTTATGTCTTTTTCCATCTGGCCAATTTTGCTTTTTAAAGCATTCTTCTCCTCAATAACTTTTTGAACTGTTTTATCCATTTGACCTATGCTGGTTTTTAGCATGCTATTTTCTTCAGCATTTTTTTGGATTTCCTTGACTAGGCTGCTGACTTCATTTTCATTTTTTTCTTGCATCTCTCTCATTTCTTTTCCCAGTTTTTCTTCTAACTCCTTCATTTGATGTTCAAAGTCTTTTTTGAGCTCTGTCATAGCCTGAGCCCAATTTCTGTTTTTCTTGGAGTCTTTAGACACAGGAGCTTGTGCTTCCTTATCTTCAGACTGAGAATTTTGATCCTTCCTGTGCTCCTATGCAAAATATTCCTCCATGGTGTTCCTCTTGTTTCTCTGCTTGCTTATTTTCCCAGCCTGAGTCTGCTTTTGGGGTGCTTCCTGAGCTTTTGCAACACTCCCACCAGGATCTCAGTGTGTGAGGCTCTGTCCTCCCTCCTGGTCTGTGAATGACCATATGTGCTCCCCTCTGCCACAGGGCTTAGTTGGGGGGGGGGCCCTGCTTTTCTGTGGGGGGGAGCTAGACTCTGATCAGGATGTGAATGTGGTCAGAGCCCCAGACTCCTGTTCTAGGGGCAGAGCTCAGCAGACTCTCTCTTCACTCCCTTCCCTAGGTTCAATGGGCTCATGCCCTGGGGGCTCCTGCTTACCAGCTGCTTCTTTTTTCCTGGAACTGGGTTGCACTGGCCACTGCTGCTCTCTGTGTGACCTGAGTGATGGGCTTCACATGCTTGCTCTGGCAGAGGTCCTCCGCTGTTCCCCCAATTTGTTTTCAGTGCGCCCCCAGGGTGTAGCTCAGGAAGCTCCCCACTGCTGTGAGCCTCGGCTCAAAGCTCCCTGGGGCTGCCTCTCAGAGGCTGATGTTCTTTTGCTCTGGCGGGCCACCCCTCTGGGCGGCCACCCCTCCAACTCTGGGTTTCAGAGCCTTACTGCTGTTTTCCATGTTACCTTGAATATGAGAACTGCCTCATTGGATCCCTCTGTGGGTTCTGTCTCTCAAAAATTTAGAGTCCTTAGCTTAAAAGTTTTATGAGAGATCGCCTAAGACATGATCTGTTCTTGTTGCCATCTTGGTTCTGCCCACCCAGGTAAAAAGAAACTATAGATAACTTGCAGAAAGAGATGCCAGAATAAAAACTACTAGGCATAGGGTAGAAAAATTTCAGAATTCTCAGTTAAAAGGGGAAGATAGGAGTGGCTAGGTGGTGTAGTAGATAAAACACTGGCCCTGAGGTCAGGAGTACCTGGGTTCAAATCCGGTCTCAGACAAGCCACTTAACCCTGTTTGCCTTGCAAAAACCTAAAAAAAGGGGGGGGGTAATATATTAGAAGTAGTCAGAAAAATATTTAATTGCTAGGGAACCATAATCAGAATAATTCAGCCCTTTTAAATTCAGCATCAAAGGATCAGAAGTCCTGGAATATTATATTATTGAGAGAAAAGAGTTTGTATTACAATCAAGAATCAACTACCCTGAAAAATCCATCAAATTCTCTCAGGGGAGAACATGAATTTTCAATGAAATTGAAGAATTGGGTGCAACATGAACATCCACTTAACCAATACTAATTTCTAAAGATTTACTTTCTTCAAAGAGATTGTGTACATTTTCAATCATTTAATCAGTTTCTCTGAATGTTTTTTATTTATGTTTGACCCCTTTGACCTTCTGAATACCCTGACTTTTAGGGAGATTTTTCATTCTTTTTTTTTCCCTCTTTTAATTTTTTGGTTAATTTTTTCATAGTTTCTCACATTTGTTTTCAGTTATTTTCTGCTGCTCTTACTAGATTTTTTTTAAAGTTATGTTTTGACCTTTTTGATATCTTTGAGAACTTTGAATTTTTGGTGAACTTCTTTCTAATCAATAATTTTCTTTGATGATTTGTATATAGTTGTTTTCAAGTTCCATTCATTCTGAGTTTGTGTCTTATGCTTTTCTGTCAGCATAATATTTTTTTTATGCTTAGGTTATATTTTTGTTTGTTCATTATACCAATCTATTTCTTGACTTTAGACTTTAAGTTAGAGTTGGAATTTATGCACTTCTGGCACTGAGAGTTGTCTGTTCAGAGGTTCTAACTTTTATATTCGTCTTCTGCTGCATCTGAGGGTTTGTAAATTTTCGCTGCTTCCATTATATTGTGATATGAGGAAAGTTTTCTTTACAGTCTTCTTATTCAGGTCCCTAGTGTTTAAATAGTTAGGGATTTTGTTAACTCATGGTGATGACTTCTCAACTCCTTTATGGTCCTTTGACTCAGTATTGAGTATGTGGAGAAAGAATTGCCAAATGGCATCTCATTCTGTGACCAGTGCTAATGCAGGGGTATCCTGGGATTTCTTTCAGTCAAGGTTTGCAAGTCCTTCACCCTGTGTCTTCTCCTTATTACTGCTGCAATAATGACAATTTCATTCTGACTTGACTATTCAACATTGTTGACACTATACTGCACTCAGGTACAATTTCCATCCCATTTGTCTATAGAACTTTTTTTCAGTATTCTCAAGTTCCTCTGAGCAACAAAAATAATTACCATGACTTTTTGGTGTATCTACTATTCAGAATTATTTGGAGTTCACTTTCTGATTTTCTTATAGATTTGAGGAAAGTTTTGCTGCTATGACCATTCACTTAAGTGACATCTTGACTTTAATCATGATATTATAATTCATAAATTCTATTTTTTATTTACTTTTAAAATTGTTTTAATATCATTTATTATAAGTTGCTATTTTATATAATTTTCTAATTTTCAAGAATTTCATTTTCTAATTTTCAACAATTTAAATTCTTCAATATAGTTTTAGAAATGTTAGCTCTAGCAATAAGAGAAGAAAAAGAAATTGAAGGACTCAGAATTAGCAAAGAGTAAGCAAAACTTTTTCTCTTTGAAGATGAAATGATGGTATACTGAAAGAACCCAAGAAAATCATCTAAAAATTCCTTGAAACAATTACAAATTCAGCAATATAGCAGGATATAAAATAAAACCATATAAATCATTGGCATTTTTATTTGTGAACAACAAAGCCCAAGAGCAAGAGAGAGAAAGAAAAATCCCATGGAAAGTAACTGTGAACAACATTAAATACTTGGGAATCTAACTCCCAAGACAAACCCAGAAACTGTATTAACAATTATAAAATATTTCTCACCAAAATAAAGGCAGATCTAAATACATGGGGAAATGACAATTGTTTATGGTTAGGCAGAGATAAGATAATAAAAATGACAATTCTTTCCAAATTAAATTACTTATTCAGTGCCATACCAATTAAACCACCAAATAATTATATTACCAAACTAGAAAAAATAGAAGCAAAATTAATCTGGAGCAACAAAAGATCAAGAATAGCAAGGGGTCTGATATAAAAAGAAAAAGGTAAAGGAAGGTGACCTAGTTCTACCAGATCTAAAACTGTACTATAAAGCAGCAGTCATCAAAACTTCCTAGTACTGGTGAACAAATATAGTAATAGATCAGTGGATTAGAACAGGTTCAAAAGAAACAGTATCAAATGACTACAGTAATCTACTGTTTGACAAAGTCAAAGACAATTGCTTCTGAGATAAGAACTCACTGTGACAAAAATTGTTGGGAAAATGAAATATAGAGCCACATTTTATATCCTATACTAAAATAATGTCAAAATGGGTATAGGATTTAGATAAAAAGGGTGAAACCATAAATAAATTAACAGACTAAGAAATACCCTAGCTATCAGATCTATGGAAAGGGGACAAATTTATGACCAAACAAGAAATAGAGTATATTATAAACTGCATTATGAATGATTTTGACTATATTCGATTTAAAAAGTTTTGCACTAATAAAATGAATGCTGCCAAAATTAGAAGGAAATCAGAAAGTTGAGAAACAATCTTCACTATTCTCAGTTCTGATAAAGGTCTCATTTTTAAATTATATAGAGAAGTGCATCATATTTATAAGGTTGCAAGTCATTCCCCAGTTGATAAATGGTTAAAAGATATGAATAGACCATTTTCAGATGAAGAAATTAAAGTTATATATAATCATATAAAAAAATCCTCCAAAACATAATTTTTTTTAGAGAAATGCAATTTAAAACAATTTTGAGATAACAACTCACACCTATCAGATTGGCTAAGATGACAATAAGGGAAAATGATCAATGTTGTAGAGCTTGTGGGAGGACTGGGACATTGATGCATTGCTGCTGGAGTTATGAACTCATCCAACCATTCTGGAGAGCAATATGGAACTATGCCCAAAGAACAATAAAATTTTGACCCAGAAATTCCAATTCTATGGTTATATCCAGAAGAAATTATTAAAAAGGGAAATTCCTATATGTTCCAAAATATTCATGGCAATTCTTTTTGTAGTAGCAAAGAATAGGAAACTGAGGTGATGCCCATCAATTGGGGGAATGTTAAAAAAGTTATGATACATGAATATTATGGAATACTATTGTTCTTTAAGAAACAATCAATAGTCAGACTACAGAACATCATGGAATGAATTATAGGATCTGATGATGAGCAAAGAACCAAGGAACAATGTACTCCTTAACAAGAACATTGTGAGATGGTTAACCCTGAGGGATGTAGTTGCTCTCAGTAATTCAGAGAGCTAGGACAACCCTCATAGACCAACTATGGACAATATTATCTCCATCCAGAGGAAGAATATCAAAACAAAACAAAAAGTCCTTTGGTATCTGATGAACATTACATTCTCTTTAAAAAAAAATATATATATATATATATATATAGTAATTTTCCCCTTAATCCTAATTCCTCAAACATAAAGTAACTAATCTGTAAACATGCTTAACACATATATGTATGTAAAATATTAACCTGATTGTTCTCTATTGAGGGGAAGAGTTTGGGAAAGGAGGGTGGAAGGAAAATTTGTAGCTTAGAACCATGCATAGGCATATGGATGAATGTTGAAAAAACTTTTATAGCATATATTTTTAAAAATAAAACCAATAAAGAAGATTTTGAATTCTTTAACAAGTGTTTTAAGATGTTACATAATCTTTCCTAATTTTGTTACATTTTATCTTTAAAATTTATCTTTAAAATTGAAACAAAATGTCACAAAATAGTTCATTCATTAGTTTGATGTACATTGTACAACAGTGTTTTTTCTTTAAAATTAAAACATTTAACAAGATTTCTTGCCCCTATTTTTTAAAGAATAAAACTAATCTAAAATTAAGAATATTTTTAAATATATTACCTGTGGAAAATGAATGGTCAAAGCACACCAAAGACTACTACAATAAGATAGAATTCTTTACATACTCTATAGGCTTCAGCAATTTCCCCACAAATTACATCACAGAATTCTAACAAATGTTATTATTTGTTCATTTAATAAAATAACTTTAAAGAATTATTTTAAAACCATGTTGTTATCTGAATTATATTTTACTACCATGTTGCTAGCTGAATTAGATTTAACTTAATATGTTCATATTTCTCACATTAATAGTTTATTTTTTAATATTTTCATTTACTTGTTTTTCCAAAAACATGCATCAGCAGTTTTTACCAATCATTTGTTGCAAGGTCTTGATTTTTACCTTTTTCTTTCTCCCTTCCTTCCTTCTTCCTTTCCATTGACAGAATGCAACCTAATAAAAGTTCTGCATAGATTGATACTAATCTTGTTGTGAAAGAAGAATCAAATACAAATGTAAGGGAAAAAAATCAGTGAGAAGAAAGAATAAGGGTGTATAAGATACTTTTGAAAATTGAAGATAGTACATTTTACTCTACATTTAAACTCCACAGTTCCCTCTTTGGATATGGATGAAATTTTCCACCAAATGTCTTACAAAATTGTCTTCGATTATTTAACTATTGAAATGAACAAGTCATTGCAGTTGATTCATCACCCAATACTGTTGTTAGTGTGTATAATGTTCTTTTAGTTCTTCCAAGTTTTTTCTGAAATCCTGTACCTTATGATTTCTTATGGAACAATAGTGTTCCATCACAGCCATATACCACCATTTGTTAAGCCATTACCCAAATGATGGGCATCCCTTCAATTTTCAATTCTTTGTCACCACAAAAAGAACTGCTATGAATATTATTGTACAAGTGAGTTTTGTAACTTTTTTTATTTCTTTGGGATACAGACCTAGTATTGGTATTTCTGGGTCAAAGGATATGTAGTTTTATTGCCATTTGAGCATAATTTCAAATAGCTCTCCAGAAAGGAGAGTATAACAGTATATTTTAAATTCTGTCTCAAGTTTCTTTTTCTCCTCTAGTAGGTAAGTTTATGCTGTATATATTTCAGAAAACCAAGATATAATATATTTTACTGTGATTCAAAATTCAAGTTGCTTTTTTTCCCTCTCAAGGCTTTCTTCAGAATTTCTCTTCTGGGAGAGAAAAATAAATTTTCATGTGATGTTTTACTTCATGTATTTTTCCTATTCAATGTTAAATTAATTTTTGAAAGATTTTGAATTTCATGTTTTTTTCTTTAATCCTTTTCAACCCCTCTCACCTAAAAAGTGAAAAATCTGATACAGGTTAGATATAGAACTGTTAAAGATATTAGTCATGAAGTAAATAAGGATGCAAAATAAAAGGGGAATGAACATGAGAGGGAAAAAACATAAAAGAGATAATGAATTGGAAAAAACTTTAACATAGAATTCTTTGGTCTGCATTTAGATGTCAGTTCTTTCTCTACATATGAATGCTATTTTCTGTAACAAGTCTTTTATAATAATTCTTCATCATTGGCTTGCTAAGAGGCTAAGCCCATCGTATTTGACAAACACACAATGTTTCTATGAATGTCTACAATGTTCTCCTTTTCTCAGGAAAAATCTATGTAAGTCATTCCAGGCTTTCTGAATTCTTGCCACTCATAATTTCTAAAAGAATAATTGTACTTCATCATATCCATAATTTGTTTAACCAGCACCCAATTGATGAACATGGGCCTCAATTTCTTATTTTTACCACTCCAAAGCATCAACTGTGAATATTTTTATGCATGTGGGGTTTTCCCCTTTTTATGATCTCTAAGGGATATAGATCTATTAGTGGTAATCTTGAATCAATGGGTATGCATAATTTCATTGCTTTTGGGGGCAAAATTCTAAATTACTTTCCATATTGATCGAATGAGATAATTTCTCTAATCAATAATGATTTTTCATATGACTATAGATAATTTTAATTTCATCTTAAAACTGCTTGTTCATATCCTTTGACTATTTATCAACTGGATAATATTTTATTTTATAAAATTATCTATTTTGCATTTTAAAATATTCTTTTTCTCTTACTTGATAATAAACTTCTCCCCTTTCTATGAGAGGACAGACAAGATATTCCTTGTCTAAAAACTATTCCATGTTCTCCAAATTGATTTATGGTATCATCTTTTATCTTTAATCATTTACTCCAATCAACCTTATTTGTTTAGAGGGTGTGGGATGTTGATCTATTCCACAGTATTTTCCAGTATTTTTGGCAGGTTTTGTCAAATAAATCTTCTTAGCCCAGAAGCCATGGTATTCGTGTTTATCAAATAGTAGATTAATAGAGTCACTTATTACTATTTGTTTTGTAATTAATCTATTCCAAGGATTCATTTCCCTATTCCTTAGCCAATGCCAGGCAGTTTTGATGACTGCACCTTTATAATATAGATTTAGATCTAGTACAACTAGACAATTTATCTTTGCTTTTTTCCACATTTATTCCTTTATATTTACCATTTTTTCATCCAGAAGAATTTTGTTAGTATTTTTTGTAACTCTATAGAATAGTTTTGGCATTCCATAAGTAATTTAAGTAGAATTATCATTTTTACATATTAGCTGAATGTACCCATGATCAACTGAAATTTGTCCATTTCCTTAGATATGACTAAATTTGTGTGAATTGTGTTTTGGAGGACAATTTCTGGGCAGAATCAAGATAATGGTGTAAAGCTAGGAAAATCCTAGAGCTTTTGCCAAAATAAATTTAAATGAAGACTCAAAATAGACCATAAAGCTAGAAAGCCCACAAAACAACCAGTGTGAAACAACTTTTCAATTCAAGATAATTTGAAGGAACTTCAGAAATCGCTGTCTGACTTTTGTGAAAGGGAAGTACAGTCCAGGATAGTTAAAAGAGTCAGGAAGCTAACAAGAGTCTCTTAGCCACAGAGTAAATCAGGTTTACAGCTCAGGAGATCAGTGGTACAGCAGGCTATCAGTGAGTATCCAAACCCCAGCTAGAAAGACAAAGTTCCATCCATGAAATACTGATGCAGCAGGCAGGAATAGGTTGGGTTGTACTATTGCAGGGTAAAACACTGAGAGCAAAAGAGAAACCAAAGCACAAAGCCAAGGACCAACAGCCCAAGACCAAAATGGTTGGAACTTTATAGCCTCTGCCCCAGGAACAGAACTCAGTTGTCAAAAAGAGCAAAAAACAAAAACAAAAATCAAAAAGTCATTTGATTTTTAAAAAGAAAATTCAAGAGATATATAAAAGGTAAATTGTGTGTGGGGGGGTGGGTGGAAGAATGTTATTCCATAATATTTTTTTGGTTTTCCAAGGTAATTGGGTTAAGTGACTTGCCCAAGGTCACACAACCAAGTAATTGTCAAGGGTCTGAGTTTGAACTTGAACTTAAGTCATCTTGATATTAAGGGCAGTGTTCTAACCATTGTGTAACCAATTCCCTCATCCAAAAATGTAGAAGTGATTCATAGAAGGATGATAGTCAACACATGAGAGCTATTTTTCTTTTAGAGTGAATATACTTAATCTGATGGTATGTACATAAATTGATTTTGATGGAATGATTTTATAAAATTAATATATTAAAGGAGGGAATTTTGATGAGATTGGAGGAAGGAGAAAGCAGAATGTGGCAAATTACAATGTAAAAAGAGGCATAAAGGCCCTATTAAAACAGAGGGGAAAAAAGGGGTTGAAAACTGCTTGAATTTTACTTTTATTGCATTTGACTTAAAGAAGGAATAACTCAAATACTTAGTTGGCTTTAAATATTTATCTTACCCTTCAAGTATGACCAGGGGAAATTGGATAAGAGAAGGAGGAACTATTAGAAGCCAGGGAAGGAAGAAAGGGAGAAGTAAAAGAATTAGGAAAGGGAATAGGGAGGGGCTAATAGAAGAATTGAAGGAGATAGTATTCAGATGTAAAACACTGGTGAGGAGGGATAAGGTGAAGGGAGGGAAAAAAGTAAAGGCAGAGGGGAGATAGCATGAAGGATAAAAAAGTATAGATTATAATTATGAATGTGAATGGGATGAATTCTCCCATAAAACAGAAACAGGTAACAGAGGGGATTAAAAAAGAGAATCTTATGGTATGCTGTTTGCAAGAAAATTTGAAGCAGAGAAATACACACAGAGTAAAGGTAAAAATTTGGAGCAAATTTTATTATGCTTCAAGTTAAGTGAAAAAAGTAAGGGTAGAAATCATTAACTCAACACTTCTGGTCAAGATGACAGAGAGAAACCAGGAACTGATTTAAACTCTCTTGGCTTTCCCTCAGAACTAACATGAATCAAGCCTATTAACAGATTTTAAACCCACAGAACCAAGGGAAGAACAGAGGAGAACATCTACCAACAAGGTCTGTCACAGGGGAATGTGAGAGAGCTGGGGGGGGGCAGAGAGCAGAGAGCCAGTGTAGGGGAGGTGGGGTGTGTACAGGGGACTGACCTGAGAATAGTACTGGAAGTTTTGGCTGTGTGCATGGCTGGTGGGAGAGCTCCAACAACACGACCAGTCATCTATCCAGTCAGATTAACTGATCTGGAAGACCAGGGCCATGTTTTCAGCAGAGTTACTGTGTTTCCAGTTGAGAACCCTCCTATTCCTATGAGAGAGCATGGTAACTATCTTCAGAACATACCACCTTCCACTTTCCCCCACTCCACCACCCCTGTGTTCGTACCTTGACCCAAGCCTCAGATGAGGGTGGCATATCTCACCCAGTGCTTATTATGGATTAAGTAATGAACCATCTATGCTGATGGCTCAGCCCACATTATCTAAGGACAGCCCAGATCCTGCCATCCCCCTGCCACTCCCTCAGGCATAGGGAGTGGACCACTAATCAACAACACAGACAATCCAGAGAAAGCTTCTGGCATCCCTTACAGGTTGACTCTCTGAGTAAACCCCTGAAATGGGCAGAGCCCCTATGGATCTCAATCCCGAAGGTCTGAGAATCTGCCCTGCACAAGCACAAGATCCTAGGGAAAGAGTCCAAAATGAAGAAAAGTCAGCATAAAGGGGGTCCAACTAAAAGACAAGGATCCCAACTCAGAGAGGACTTGAGCTTCAGTGGAGAAAATGAATTGGTCTCCAGCCCTGAAACAATTCTTACAAGAGGTCAGAAAGAAGTATATAAGCCAAATAGAAAAATTGGGAAAAGAAATACAAGAGAAAATTATCATCTTACAAAAGAGAAAACAAATCAATTGAAAATGCAATTGGACAAGTGTCAAAAAACAATAATTCTCTCAAAAATACAATTGGGTAAACAGGAAACTCAATTAAAAATAGAATTGACCAATGGGAAAAAGGAAATACAAAAGGTAAGTGAAGAAAATTCTTCTCTAAAACAAAATTGGAATCTGTGGAAAACGAATAACTTCATGGGACACTAAGTATCTGTGAAATAAAATTTAAAAATGAAAAAAATATAACAAAATGTAAAATAGCTCAAAAAACAACAGACCTGGAAAATACATCCAGGAGTATTAATTTAAGAATCAGAGGGTTTCCTGAACACCTTGAAGAAAAATAAAAGCCTGGACTCTATACTTCAAGATATACTGAAGGAGAACTGATATCCTGGGACCAGGGGCAAAATAGTCATTGAAAGAATATATCCATCACCTCCTGAAAGGGATCCCAATAGGAAAACACCAAGGAATATGGTGGCAAAACTCCAGATTTATCAAATCAAGGAGCAAATGCTGAAAGCATCCAGAAAGAAACAATTCAAATACCAAGGAGCCTCAGGAAAAATTACATGTGACCATTATTTTACACCAAAAAGGATTAGATGGTACTATACCAAGCAAACTACCAAATAATTATTTTACTAAGAAAAAAACAATAACAACATTCATCTGGAGCAAAAAAAGGTCAAGAATGTCAAGAGAACTGATGAAAAAACTGTTAAAGAAGATAGCCTAGCTCTATCAGATCAAAAATTATACTATAAAACTGCAGTCATCAAAACTGTCTGGTACTGGTAAACAAATATAGTAATGGATCAGTGGATTAGGGAAGATTCAAAATAAACAGTAGTAAATAACTACAGTAACCAACTATTTGAGAAACCCAAAGAAATTAATTTCTGGGATAAGAAATCACAATTACACAAAAATTGTTGGGAAAACTGGAAAATAGTATGGCAAAAATTAGACATAAACCCACATCTCACACCACATGTTAAAATACAGTTAAAATGCAAATAGGAATTAAACATAAAGGGTGCCACCAAAGATAAACTAATAGACCAAGAAATACTCTATCTGATCTATGGTAAGACAAATTTATGACCAAACAAAAAATAGAGTACATTATAAACTCTTTTTAATTTTAAATTAAAAAGATTTTTCACTGATAAAATCAATGCTGCCAAAATAAGAAGGAAAGCAGAAAGCTGGGAAGCTATCTTCACAACTATGAGTACTGATAAAGGTCTTATTTCTAAAATATAGAGAGAATTTCATTAAATTTATAAGATTGCAAGTCATTCCCGAACTGATCAATGATCAAAGGATATGATTAGACAGTTTTCAAATGGAGAAATTAAATATATATATATGTATGTTCATATGAAAAAATGATCCAAAACATTATTTATTAGAGTAATGCAAATTAAATCAACCCAGAAATATCACTTCATACCTATCAGATTGGTTATTATGATAAAAAAGGAAAATTATCAATGTTAAAGAGATTTTTGGGGATGATTTGGAGATTAATGCATTGCTGGTGGAGTGATCCAACCATTCTAGAGAGAAATATGGAACTATGTCCAAAGAGCAATAAAATTATTCATATACTTTGGCCCAACAATTTCAATTCTAGGCCTATATCAAGAAAAAATTATTTAAAAAATGGGAATTGCAAAAGTTTTTTCATGACTCTTTTTACAAGAAATATCTTAGCCCATTCTACCATGCTATCTCCTTTTTCCCTTTTCACCATCTTTATAACACATTATATCTTCATATTCAACTCTCTCCTGTGCTTTATCTAAATGTGCTCCTTCTAACTGCTGTATTAATTTAGGTGATTCATATGAGTTATCAGTACCATCTTCCAATGCAGGAATACAAACAGTTCAACATCATTAACTCCCTCATAATTAGCCCCTCCTATCCATTCTCTCTATCCTTCACCTCAGTCCTGTACTTGGAGATCAAACTTTCTGTTCAGCTCTGGTTGTTTCAACCAAAATTTTTAAATTCCCCTATTTCATTGAATGACCATTTTTTCCCCCTAGAAGAGGATATTTGGGGTTTTTTCTGGAAATTTGATTCTCGGTTGCATTCCAAGATCTATTTTCTTTCAGAGCATTATATTCTAAGCCCTACAAGCCCATAACATGGGTGCTGCTAAATCCTGTGTAATCCTGATTGTATCTCCACAATATTTGAATTGTTTCTTTCTGCTTGTAATAGTTTTTCTTTGACTTGGGAGCTCTGGAATTTGGTTATAATATTCCTAGAGGTTATTTATTTATTTATCTTTTTTTTTTGGATCTCTTTCAGGAAGAGATTGGTGGATTCTCTCTATTTCTTTTTTACCTTCTGCTTCTTGGATATCAGGGCAATTTCCATGTATAAATTCCTTAAAAATGAATTCAAGGCTCTTATCCTACTCATGACTTTCAGGTAGGCCCCAAGTTTTTTAATTTCTCTCTCCTGGAACTGTTTTCTAGGTCAGTTGCTTTTCCAATGAGATGTTTCATGTTTTCTTCTAGTTTTCCATTCTTTTAGTATTGTTTTATTTTTTTCTAGATTTATCACAGTCATCAGCTTCCTTTAGCTCCATTCTACATTTGATGGAGTTTTTTCTTCAGAGAGGTTTTTAATCTCCTTTCCCATCTTGTCAATTCTGCTTTTTAAGGTATTATTTTCCTCATTAACTTTTTAGACTGCTTCTTTCATTTGATCTAAACTGGTTTTAAACATGTTGCTTCCTTTGCATTTTTTGTATCTCCTTGACCTAGCTGCTGACTTGGTTTTCAAGTTTTTCCTGCATCACTCTCATTTTCCCTCAACTTTTTCTCTATCAATCTTATTTGATTTTCAAGAACATTTTTGAGTTCTGGTACAGCCTGTGACCAATTCCTATTTTTTCTTGGAGTCTTTGGATACAGACACTTAGACTTTGTCATCTTCTGAGTATGTGTTTTGATCCTCCAAAGAACCAAAGTAATCATCTAACAGGTTCCTTTTCTTCTGTTTACTCATTTCCCCAGCCTATTCTGTTGTTTTGAAATGGTTTGCAAGCTTTTGAATGTTATTGGGACACCCTGCAAGGACCTCAGCTCCTTCAGTGTCTTATGTGAGACCCTGTCTACTCTCCTAGCCTATGCTCTAGTCTGAGAATGATCATAAGCACTCCCCTCTTCCCTGGAGCTGTAAGGAGTATCCCTACTCCATAGCAATAGGGGACCTCAGACTCTAACCAGGGTCTGGATATGGTCAAAGTATCATAATCCTGTTCCAGGGACAGAAAACCAGCCTTGACAGTCTCCCCCGACCCCATTACTCCATGTGGGCCAAGTTCTCTGGGAACAGCTGCCCAGCCTTTCCCTGCTTGGGGGCTCCGTGGACCATCTTCCATTTCGCAAGTCTAGGGCTGTGCTGAGAGCCACATTGGCCTGGGTTCTGGGCTCACTTTGGCACAAGTTTTTGTGCTGGCCTTCCAAGTTGTGCTTGGTGTTCCTGGCTTGGGAGGTCTGGAAACTGTTTCTGCTGCTGGGAGCTGATCCTCCCTGGGAGACTGTTCCTGGAAGGCTGGAGTTCTCATCTTGGCTGTGTTGCTGTCCCCTTCAGCACCATGGAACAGAGCATTCCCATGATAGGTTACCTTGGGCTGGAGAATTGCCTCACTGGATCTATTTGTAGGTTCTGTCTCTTAATTTCAAGGTTTTTTTTTTCATATTTTGGAAGAGAATTTCTGAGAAATCCTGCCTTCATGAAAACATCTTGTCTCCACCTAACAACTGCCTATTTTATTTCCATTTCATGAATTCATGAACTTATTTTCTTTTAACATTTGCAAAATTTTACTTTCGCTTTTAGTTTTTTTTTCCAAGGCAGTGGGGTTGAGTGACTTTGCCAAGGTCACACAGCTACGCAATTATTATGACTCTGAGAGCAGATTTGAATTCATGTCCTCCTGACTGGAGGGCTGGTGCCCCTATTCACTGTACCACCAAATTGCTTGGCAAAATTTTACTTTTAAGGGAATTGTCTTCAGTCAATTTTTGTCCTTCCTTTCCAAACTGTCAAATTTCTCTTGCATTTCTTTTCCTAATTTTTCTACTTGATTTTTAAAATCCTTCTTGAGTTCTTCAAAGAAACTGGAATTGAGACCAATTTATATTCCATTCTGTGGTTTCACCTGTAGTCTTTTTTTCTGACATCCTCTTCTATATGGTGTTGTGATTTTCCTTATTTCCATAGTAGTTTTCTATGGTCAGGATTTTTCTCTGACTTTTCTTCCTTAATTTGAACTCTGCTACTGGGCCAAAGGGTACACTTTCCCAAGCTTCTTGTGTTTGAGAGGAGCCTGCTCACATGTTTTCCATATTGGGACAACAATTTACTTACTGCACACACTGAGTTTGCCTGGTCTAGTAGTATCTGCTGTGCAATTCTAGCTCTCTAAATTTGCAGTCTACTTGGTGTTGGAGCTCTCACAGCTGACATGTTGAGCCAGGACCTAGGAGCCTTACTTGCTGATCTTTGCTGTGACTGAAAGTTTCCAGCTAATTTCTTTCATAACTCACCTGTACTTGTTTCTACTCCCTTTACTAGGTTCTGCTAACTGTTGTGGGTTCTACTTCCTGTGATGGGCTGTCGTCCCACTTCACTCAAATGAGACAGTCATTTTCTGAAGTCCTTCAGAGATGTCTTAAAATGGAATATGCTCCACTCTGTCTTTTTGTGGGTTCTGTCACTCTAGAATCCTTTTAGATTCTGGGGAGACCTTAGGAAAGTTTCTTACTTCTCTCCTCCATTTTAGCTTCACCTCTGAGAAAACTGAGTTTGGAAAAATTTTTATGCTCTTAATAGTGTGGCATGAAACTTAGGAAATTTATGGAAACTGGTCTCTGCTTGTTCTCTGCTCATTTCTCAGGAGGGAACCCTTTTCTTTTATTATTACAAATGATATATTATCTTGGGCTAGAGGGTTATCTTTCTATGATCTATTGTTAGATCTGTAACTCTAATTGATTTCAAATGTTAATTTAAAAGGGATTGTTCAGAAGGCTATGTTAAGTACTTTTCTACCTTCTTATATGCTCTGACATAATACAACATGGATTTAAATATAAGGTTTCTTTCTTGTTTATTATTTTATTTTTCCTCAGTTATAGGTAAAGATCAAGTTTTAACATTCATTTTTGACATTTTGAACTCCCAATTGTCTCCATGTCTTCCTCTACTCCCAATTTCATTGAAAAGGAAAGCATTTAGATTTAAGATATATATGCCCCACTATTTTTTAAAGGAAGCATTCATCGTGTTATGGAATGAAATAATTAATAATTTCTTGCCTGTTTATTTAGAGATATTCATTTTAACAGTTTTCTCCTAATAGTTCATCATATTCAACTTACTAAATATGCCATATTAATATTCTTTTTAAATCAAATAATTCCTCTAAAGTTAAAACATACACTTTCTTTTTTTCTTTACCAGATAGTAGTAATTACAATGATTCACAATATAGCTCTCACATACATGCCCAGACTTCCCAGAAAATCTAGACTTATGCTTCCCAACAAACTCTCAACCCATACTAACTTGCTTTACTCACTACTTCTAGAATAACTATAAGCAAAGATGTAAAACTTGAAAAATGTACACTATATAAAGTATGCCATGAATTCAACATTATATTCCATGGTGCATTTCATTGTTTACAGGTGAAAAAGAGTACTTATGAAATACTAGGAAAGTAAATTGTCAGGTTTATTACCTGTAAACATATGGAAAATCTTAGTAATATCTTTATATGGAAGGGTGAAAGGTATTCCATAACTCCAGGGCCTAGAATATGAGTATCTGTTATTCAATAAGGGTAACCTAATTAGATGACAAAACAGGAACATAATGGTATAGCCTGTATGCATACTACTGAAAAGGTATATGGCTATATTCATTTTTGAAGCAGAAAAAATATATACTTATACATATATATATATGTATATGTGTATGTGTATATGCATGTGTATATATGTGTATGTGTATGTGAATGTGTGTATATATGTATATGCATATGCATGTGCATGTGCATATGTATATGTATGTGTATATGTATATGCATATGTATGTGTATGTGTATATGTATGTGTATGTGTATATGTACATGTATATATTCAACCTTGAAATCAACAGCAAAGAAATACTAAGAGATTTACCAAAGACAATACTAGAAGGACCTGAATGATTCCAGGAATATCACAGTACTCTCCTGTGTTTACCAAGGGACATTCTGCCTATTCAAACTAGTTAAAGAAATCAGAAGTTTAGTTCCTTTTTTCCCCACCCCATTGTCTGGATACATTTTTAGTGCATTGGACAAGTAATACTTTTATATACTCCTCAACAAAGGTATTAAATGAAAATATATAATTAAATAATAATATGGAAGAAAACTTCTGAAATATATCCTAGTTATTTCAATTATAAAACTAATGAAGAATATGCTACAGTCATCCATCATGCTAGTTTCTTTTTACGTTTGTACTTTCAGAGTGCCTGATGGAGTTTTAAAATCAATTGCAATTTAAGATTGAAAAATGATCCTATAAGAAGTAAACTTTATTGTTATGGCTGTGATATATATTATCTTTGTTATTTTTTTCTTGAGAACAGCAAGAACAAATTGAATATTCCTAGATAGAGAATGATTTATTTGTATGGTTCTATCACTACTTTTTTGCACAGGAATAAGTATCTTACAAAAATTCTATATAAGATTCCAGTATTTTAGTAACTTTTTTGTTGAATCAATGACACCATTTGTATCTCCTTATCCTATAGATTGTATATTTCAAATTTGTAAAATGCAGCCATTCTCATGGCAAATGCATTATTATGTTTTTGTATTCTGTTATTTTAATTTCAAATTAAGGACATAAAATCTAATTTTTAAGTCTAATAATTTTAAAGAAATTTATAATTGAACATAAAGGTAATGTTTGCTATTTGAATTCCAGGAAATGAAAGCTATTTTGACCTGACACCAATAATATATGGCAAATGATAATTCCCAAACACATTTTTAAAATTTTTTCTCTGTACAAATATAAAAATTGATTGTCTTTCATTAATTCTTCTTCTTCTAGTATGAACATCTGCATTGATAATTAGAAAGAATAGGAAACAGAAAATTACATTTGCTTTTTGCATTCTGTTTAATAGAAATATTTTTCCTTCCAGTAGATTCTAGGACCAAACCTCTCTAGACAGTTTTAGGTTTGAAAATAATTACATAGGGGTGGCTAGGTGGCGCAGTGGTAGAGCACCGGCCCTGGAGTCAGGAGTACCTGGGTTCAAATGTGGTCTCAGACACTTAATAATTACCTAGCTGTGTGGCCTTGGGCAAGCCAATTAACCCCATTTGCCTTGCAAAAACCGAAAAAAAAATAATTACATAGTCTACCCTGGTTTTTTTTTTCCTCTTTTTGGACAGGGAGGAGCATTTGAGATAGCAAACTAGTTGTTTTCTATTCTTTTAAACCTCTGTCATTTGTTGTTCATTTGCTAGTTTTATATCATTAAAAATTTTAAAGATGTCAGTGGAAAAGGAAATATAGTAATAACCATAAAACAATCTCTTCTGCAGAATGTACTAAAAATTTAATCAGAAAAACTTAAAACACAGATGTTAGATCTAACATTTAAAAGAAATAAATTTTCAACTTAAACTGATCATTTGGTCATATGAACTCATGTTTTTAGACTCTTTCTACTGCTGTTAATATTTATTATTATAGGACATCATATGGATATGAAATATCAGCATACTTAGGATATTATAAGATTCCTACAAAAATCAGTAAAAATCTCACCATTTCCATTGTATAGATCAGAGAATTGATGCTGAATGAAGTTGGATGATTTATTCATGGTTAAAATACAAATAAAAGTTAGAACTGCCAAAGGAAGTTACGTGTTTTTCTTCAAACTCAGTTTTTTGTTGATTGCTTTTACTTACAAATTGTTCTTTTTCTCTGTGCGACTCTCTCTGTACATCTCTATATATGTAATACATATACATCACATATATATATATATATATATATAAAGTATATATGTATAGGTATAATATTATGTAAATTATATTACACTAATTATATTTTGTTACATTATGTTATATTGTATTATAGATTATATCTTATATATTTATCAGTTGATTCTACTTTCAACTACCTGACTGGATTTTGACTGAATTTAACACATTTACAAACACACATGCATTCCACTTCACAGAATGTTTATATGTGATTTTTATTTAGGGTCATAAAGAATTTTCAATAAATAGAAAATATATTAATGAATTTATAGTTTCATTGAGAAAGAAAATTTCTATAAGTTCATAAGCAAACCCACCTTTCTCTTTCTTAAAACTAATCAATAAAAGTGAAAAAATAAATGAATTTTTTAAAGTGGAAATCAAGTCAGAAAGTTCCATATTGTCCATTATCTATAGTCTTTGGTCTTTGTTCAAACTTTACAATTCTTTCTCTGGATTCAGAAGGTATTCTGCATCACAGATACCCCAAAATTGTGCCTGATTTTTGCACTAATGGAATGAGCAAGTACATTAAGGTTGACTAGCACCCTATGTTGCTGTTAGGGTGTACAATGTTTTTCTGGTTCTACTCATCTCTCTCAGCATCAGTTCATGCAAATGCTTCAAGGCTTCTCTGAATTCCTATCCCTCCTGGTTTCTAATAAAACAACATTGTTCCATAAAATACATATACCACAGTTTATTAAGCCATTCCCCAATTGATGGACATCCCCTCAATTTCCAATTCTTTGTCATCACAAACAGAGCTGCTTTGAATATTTTTGTATGAGTGATCTTTTTTACCCTTTTTCATTATCTCTTTAGGTATAGACCCAGCAGTGATATTGCTTTATCAAAAGGTATGCACATTTTTGTTGCCCTTTGGGCACAATTCCAAATTGCTCTCCAGAAAGGTTGGATGAGTTCACATTTCCACTAACAATGTCTAATTGTCACAGATTGATAGGTCATTGCTTATTAATAAAGTAGGGCATAAATTGTGTCCTAAGATCCTTTTCCAGGAAGAATAGTTCCAAATAATTGGTCAAATTATTGGATGTGAGAACTTTGATGACTAGAGAAAGCATAAATTTAGAATAATAATTAACTAAAACTATAAGGATACCAAGTTATTAAGGACCAGTGCTATCATTTGTAACTGTGTCCTTATTTATAGTAAGATTTGATAAGACTTTAAGTCTCCACATTATTAACAATTTTAAGTTTTGACCTATCAGTTAACCAATCTTTGTATCTCCAACAACCTCTCCCTCTTCACAAAGTTAGATACATTCAAAGTTAGTATTTTTTTTTTGAACCTGGAAGAAAGAAATGGAATTGTCTGTTCTACTTTGGTTTTTTTTAGGTTTTTGCAAGGCAAATGGGGGGGGGGGTTAAGTGGCTTGCACAAGGCCACACAGCTAGGCAATTATTAAGTGTCTGAAACCGGATTTGAACCCAGGTACTCCTGACTCCAAAGCCTGTGCTTTATCCACTATGCCACCTAGCCGCCCCTATTCTACTTTACTTTTAAGAAAATTCAGCAAGCATTTATGAAGCATACTATATTACATTTGGTAAAATAAATGTTGGAGATATAATAAAGGCAAATAGTTGACTTGTCAGGTTTTTCAAAGCTTGAGTTCAATTCTCCTGCCTCACCAGTCATTCCATGAATCTAGACACTTCTAGATGCAACTTTTACATGCTTTAAATTTAAATTACTATTTTTGTGCTTCAAATTTCTCTAAATTGCTCTCAGGTCATTAACATAGACAGAACAGAAATTTCGCCTTCCATGAAAATGGATGGGTGTTTGAGAAACCACTGTGACTTTTTTGAGTTACAGGTATCAAGAAGGCTTAATTTTAATAAATGCTTTTGATTTCATGAAGTAATTATGTGGGTTATAAAAACTCTGTTGTCTTTACTAGAGTGAATTCTTTGTAATATTTTAGCTATGATTAGGGACAGCGAGGTGGCACAGTGGATAGAGTACCAACCCTGGAGTCAGGTGGACCTGAATTCAAATCCAGCCTCAGATATTTAATAAATACCCAGATGTATGACTTTGGGCAAATCACTTTACCCCTTGCCTTGCAAAACACAAAACAATACAACTAATATTTTTAGCAATGATTGATATTTAAAGAGGATTAATTTCTTGTGCAAAGGAAATGTCAAAAAGTTTGGAAGCATTATGGCTCCATCCTTCCTTCCATTATATTTATGGGCAGCTTGCCACTCTGAAAATTAATGGCATTTCCTATGAAATTCCTCATCTCTGCTACAAACTCAAAGTCTCAAGTTTCAACATTAATTCACTCAAACCATTTATCTCAGGAGTAGTTCAACTTCTAGCCAAGGCCAAGTCCACTAACTATATAACTAATTCCATTCCTAAAGCATCCTCTAAGAGCAAATTTACTGTATTCATTAATCATTATTTCTCACCCTCTAGGTCCTTTAACTTTATTGATATCACTTCTAGAGCAGAGTCAAGATGGTGGCACAAAGCAAGGAAGCTTCCAAAATTTTTCCCAAAATAACCTTAAATGAAGTCTCTGCACAAACCATAAAGCCACAGATCCCACTGAAAATGAATGAAACAAATTCTCAACTGAAGACATCAAAAAGGATCTCAGAAGAGTGAGAAAGTTAACAAGAGGTTCTTAGTCACAGTGGAACTCAGGTCCTGGTTCAGCAAGCTGGCATGAGAGCTGGAAGGAGTGAGAGACCCAACCCAAGACTGGAAACTGAAATCTGAGCCCTGGGAACACTTGTGCACCAGATGACACTAAGTTTGAAAGAAACCAATTTAAAGACAAAGGCTTGGCATAAAGAAGGAAACAAACCTCTATATAGGCAGTGTGTCTAGAGAGATGTCAGGAAACAGATTCTAACCACAACACAAAAAGCCCATAGGACTATATAACCTTTACCCTGGGAACAGAGCTCAACTATCAAAATGAGCAAAAAAAAAGGCTAACCACAGAAAGATAGTATTCTGACAGAGATGACAAAATGTCACCTCAAAAGAGGAAAAAGTGACAAATTGCCTACATGTGAAGCCTCAAAGAAGTTTGTGAATTGGCCTGAAATTCAAAAACCTCCTGGAAGAGATCAAAATGAATTTTAAAAAACAAAAAAGAAAGGAAGGAGAAAAATAGAGAAATAAATGAGAATCATGCAGGAAAACTTAAATAAAATAATTAATTAAAGAAATTTCCTTTTTTTTTTTTTAGGTTTTTGTAAGGCAAATAGGGTTAAGTGGCTTGCCCAAGGCCACACAGCTAGGTAATTATTAAGTGTCTGAGACCAGATTTGAACCCAGGTACTCCTGACTCCAGGGCCGAAGTCTAGCCGCCCCCCACTGTGCCACCTAGCTGCCCCAATTTCCTTCTTTAAAAGTAAAAATGACCAACTGGAAGAGGAATGAAAGTCATTAAAAAGTAAAATTAACCAATTGGAAAAGGAAAAACAAAAGCTAACTAAAGATAATTAAAATCCTAACAGCTAAACCAAAGACTATAAAACAGTAAGATTCCACCAAACAAAACCAAAAAGCTAAAAAACATATAAAATGTAAAGTGACTGCAAGGAAAAACAAATGACCTGAAAATTGATACAGAGATATAATTTATGAATTAATTGTCTATAGGAAAGTCTTGATCAAAAAAAGAGCCTGGAAAATATTTTTCAGTGTAAAAATGTATTAATATCTTAAAATGAGAAGACAAAATAGTCATTAAAATCATCCTTCAGGTTGAGATAACTGAATAACTTTATTGATATCTTTCCCTTCCATGTATAAACATGCTCATTATTTCTCAGTGGTTAAAAACAAACAAAAATCCCACTAAGAGCAAACTGTTTTCATTTTTTTCTCTTTTCTTTTTATTCCTATACTCAGAGAATTAATAGTATTCACTTAATATTTCATTTTTTTTAGGTTTTGTTTTTTTTTTTTTTGCAAGGCAAATGGGGTTAAGTGGCTTGCCCAAGGCCACAAAGCTAAGTAATTATTAAGTGTCTGAGACCAGATTTGAACCCAGGTCCTCCTGACTCCCAGGCCAGTGCTTTATCCACTACACCACCTAGCTGCCCCAATATTTCCATTTTTTATCACTTCCTCACTCCTCAACTTTGTGGCATATAAAGTATAAATCCTAATTTATTCATCTGCAACATTAAATGATGAGATTAAATAAATTCTGAAATATCTAAAATCTAAATATTTGATTATGATTCTAGGAAAACATGGTTTGCTACATGGATGAATGGATAAGTATGTGTAATAATGAATGAAAATATTATTAAATGCTTATAATGTTACAACAATTGTTCATTACAAACGTTACAAATACAAAAAAAGAGTTGATTTCTTTGTTTAAATTTCATTTTTTAAAAAATTTTCATCCATTTCAACATGCTTATTTTCAAGTTACAAAATTTCCCTCCACCCACCCTTAATTCCAATCCGCCTCCTTTCATTAGGGAACAGTCAGGTAACCATTTTACTTACATATTTTGTTAACATTTTTACAAATTAGTAATTTTTGGCATGAGGAATTAGGAATACGGAAAGAGATACAGAAGAGGTGATTATTGGAAAGTGTTGATGAGATTTGGAAGGGTTTTTCTGTGTATGTGTTGTTTTGTTTTGTTTTTCTTCTTCTGGATGGGGATCATATAGTCCATAGAGAGTCAGTTATAGTTGTCCTAGTTCTCTGTTATAGTTCTCTGATTCCATCAATAATGTTCATCTCATAATATTATTGCTGATGTATACATTATTCTTTTGGCTCTACTCCCTTTACTCAGCATAAGATTCCATAAGTCATTCCATTCTTCTCTAAAGGCTAATCATTTATGGTTTCTTATAGAACAATAATATTTCAGAGTATTCATACACCATAACTAGTTTAGCCATTCCCCAATTGATGGGCATCCTCACAATTTCCAATTCTTTGCCACTATAAAAAGAGCTACTACAAATATTTGGGTAAAGTTCCATATTGCTCTCCAGAAAAGTTGGATCTCTTCATATCTCCACCAGCAATTCATCAATGTCCCAATCCTCCCACAACCTCTCCGATATCGATCATCTTCCATTTTTCTCATCAGGGCTAATCTAATAGGTGTGAGATGATAACTAGTTGTTTTACTTTGCATTTCTCTAATCAATAGTGGCTTGGAGCATTTTTTTCATGTGATTATAGCTTTAATTTCTTCATTTGAAAACTGTTCATATCCTTTGTTCATACTCTTTCTCTAGTTAAAAACAAACAAGAATCCCACTTTATGACAATTTATCATTTGGGGAATGACATAATCTTATAAACTTGATGAAATTCTGTATATATTTTAGAAATGACACCTTTATCAAAATTCTTGGTTGTAAAGATTGTTTCCCAGCTTTCTGCTTTTCTTCTAATTTTGGCAATATTTATTTTATTAGTGCAAAACCTTTTTAATTTAATATAGTCAAAATCATTCATTTTGCAGTTTATAATGTGCTCTAATTCTTGTTTGATCATAAATTTATCCTTTTTCCATAGATCAGATAGTAACAATATTTTTGGTCTATTGATTTATCTATGGTATCCCTCTTTATCCTTAAATCCTGTAACCATTTTTGACATTATTTTGACATTGTGTGTGAGGTGTGGATTTATGCCTAGTTTTTGCCATACTATTTTCCTGTTTTCCCAACAATTTTTGTCAAATAACGAATTCTTATCACAGAGGCTGATGTCTATGGATATGTCAAATGGTACTCTGCTGTGGTCATTAACTGCAGTGTATTTTGAATCTTTCCTAATCCACTGATCTTTTACTCTACTTCTCAACCAGTACCAGGTAGTTTTGATGACTATTCCTTTATAGTATAGTTTTAGACCTAGTAAAGCTAGTCCACCTTCCTTTACATTTTTTTTCATCAGTTACCTTGTTATTTTTGCCTTTTTCTTGCTCCAAATGAATTTTGTTACTATTTTTTCTAGCTCAGTAAAGTAGTCATTTGATAGTTTGATTAGTATGGCAGTGAATAAGAAATTTAATTTGGGTAGAATTGTCATTTTTGTTATATTTGTTTTACCTAATCATGAACATTTGACATGTTTCCAATCATTTACATCTTCCTTTATGTGGGTAAGAAGTGCTTTATAATTGTGTTCATACAATTCCTACATTTGTTCTGGGAGGTAGATTTCCAAATATTTAATGTTATCTATGGTTATTTCAAATAGAATTTCTCTATCTATCTCATGTTCTTAGGGTTTGTTGTTCATATAAGGAAATTCTGATGATTTATGTGGGTTTATTTTACATCCTGCTACTTTGTTGAATGTATTAATTGTTCCAAAGAGTTTTTTAGATGATTTTCTTGGGTCCTCTAGGTATACTATTATATCATCTGCAAAGAGTGAAAGTTTTGCTTCCTCACTGCCAATTCTGATTCTTTCAATTTCATTTTATTATCTTATTGCCACAGCTAGCATTTCCAATAACATATTTAACAGTAATAGTGATAATGGAGATCCTTGCTTCACCCCTGAATTTATTGGAAATGCTCAGAGTTTATTCCCATTAAATATAATATTTGTTGAAGTTTTAGACAGATACTATTCAATATTTTAAGGAAAATTTCATTTATTCCTAAACTTTCTAGTGTTTTCATTGAGAATGAATAATGTATTTTTTATCAAGGTGTTTTCAGGATCTATTGAGATAATCATATGATTTTTGTTGGTATTAATATTGATATGTTCAATTAGTTTGAGTGTTTTCCTAAAGTTGAACCAACCCTGCCTACCTGGTATAAATCCAATCTCATCATGGTGTAATATCCTGATAATATATTGATTTAGTCTCATTGATAAAATTTTATTTAATAATTTTGCATCAATATTCATTAGGAAGATTGAGCTATAATTTTGTTTGTCTGTTTTGGTTTGTACTATTTTAGGCATCAGCACAATATTGCTGTCATAAAAGGAGATTAGCAGAACTCCTTCCTCTCCTATTTTTTAAATAGTTTATTTAGAATAGGAATGGATTGTTTTCTTTGGGAGTTTATAGATGGTTTCCTCTATTTTTCTGTAATGGGGTTATTTAAGTAATTTATTTCCTCTTTTGTTAATGTGGACATTTTGTAATTGTTTTTTCATTTCATTCAAGTTGTCCAATTTATTGACATATAATTCAACAAAATAGCCTGGAGTTATCTCCTTGATTTCCCTCTCATGGGGTGTTAGTTCAACCTTTTCATTTTTGATACTGGAAATTTAGTTTTATTCTTTCTTTTTATAAACAGATTAACCAGGGGTTTGTCTATCTTACAGACTTTTTCATAACCCTACTCTTAACTTTATTTATGAGATCAATGGTTTTCTTGCTTTCCATTTTGTTAATCTCTCCCTTGATTTTCAGGAATTTCTAATTTGATATTTATTTGGGGTTGTTTAATTTGTTCTTTTTCTAGCTTTTTAAGTTGCAACAACAATTCACTGATCTCTTTCTCTATTTTATTCATATAGGTAGTTTAAGATATAAAGTTTCCTTCAAAACTGCCTTTGCTTCATTTCATAAATTTTATTATGTTATCTCATTTTTATCATTTTCTTGGATGTGATTAATAATTACTTCTATTATTTTCAGTTTGAACCACCCATTATTTAAGATAACATTATTTCATTTCCTATTAGTTCTTGGTTTATCTTTCCCTGACCCTTTATTACATGTAATATTTATTGCATCATGGTCTGAGATGAGTGTATTATTATTGTGTGTATTATTATTTCTACTATTCTACATTATATTTTAAGGTTTTTGTACCCTAGAACATGGACAATTTTGGGGAAGGTGCCATATACTGCTTAGAAAAACATATATTCCTTTCTATACCCATTAAGTTTTCTCCAGAGTCTATCATATTTATGTTTTCTGAGGATTCATTCACCTTCTTCACTACCTACTTGTTTATTTTGTTGTTATGTTTGTTTAGTTCTGAGAGAGTGAGATTGAGGTCTCCAATTATTAAAGAAAGTTTGGCTGACTATTTCTCTTTGAAATCATTCAGCATTTTCCCTATGCATCTGGATGTTATACCACTAGATAAATACATGTTTAATAATGATATAGCTTCATTAACAATGGTGCCTTTTAAGAAGATGTAGCTTCCTTCCCTATCCCTTTTAATGAGATTGATTTTTAGTTCTAGTTTGTCTGAGATTAGGATTACTACCCCAGATATTTTTACTTCTGATGAGGCATAATATATTTTGCTCCAACCTTTTATCTTTACCCTATGTTTATCTCTTTGTGAACAACATACTGTAGAATTATTTTTTTTAATCCATTCTGCTATCCACTTCTGCTGTATGGGACAGTTCATCCCATTTATATTTACCCTAAGATTTCTAATTCTGTATTTCCCTCCTTGGTATCTTTATTTATATTTAACTCAATTCTTTTCTCTTATTCCTCCTCACCAAAATTTTACTACCCCTCTCCTTAGACTTTTCTTTTCAAAATTAACTTTCAGTTTATTTTTACCTATATGTTTCCTTCCCTTTTATTAGTCCTTATTCCCTTTTCTTTCCTATTTCCTGTCCCTACATTTCCTGGAGATTAAGTTAGATTTTTAAACCCAAGTGGGAATAGATTTTATTCCCTCACTGAGTTAAGTCTATTGAATAGAATTTACTTAACATTCACTTTCTGTTTTTTTGTCCCTCAAGAATTATAAATCTTTGTGCCATTCCCTTAGTGTTATTTATCATTCTAGTATTATTAATCAAATATTATCAATCATAGTTCAATTATTTGATTGCCTGATAAGTCCTATTGTTATCAAGATATGATCATAGATTGTTTACTTATTGCTTGATAAGCAGCATTGACTCAAATTGTATCAAATTAGAATTAAAAACGTGTTTTACCTTACTCCCTTTTCAGGTGTCTTTAAAATACACAAAATCCACCTCATAAGCCAAAGTACCATGCAAAGCCATATTATTTCTTGAACTATTTGTGTCCCTCCCTACAAGCCTTTTTTCTTTCAAACTTTGCCCCACCCCTGACAGAGTACTTAAAAACCTTGTTAAGTGAACCAAAACCTGTGTCTCTCTCCCTTTTTTTTGAGTTTTGCAAAGAAATAAGATTAACTGACTTGACCAAGGTCACACAGTTAGGTAATTATTAAGTATCTCAGGTCAGATTGGAACTCAGGTACTCCTGACTCCAGGGCTGGTGCTCCATTCACTGTACCACCTAGATGTTCTTGGACCACCTAGCTGCCCCTGTCTCTGTAGCTTTAACCCCACTCCAGTCAACGTACATAAACCCTTCTTAAGTAAAGTGCCTGATGCTGGTCTAATTAACTGTTAGAGTCTTAAAGATCTTGATGGGAGAGAGACAAGATGGAGGCAGGAGAACAGCCTTTCTTAGGTGCTCTCTCCAAAATATTTCCAAAAACCTTAACAATTATGACTCTAACTAAATTTTTGAGAGAAAGAAATCACAAAAAGATCCAGTGAGCTAATTCTCTGGTCCAAGGTAACCTGAAAAATCTTGTGAAAGCTCTGTTGCATAGGATTGGAAGGGTCAGAAGTACTAGAATGAATGAGTCTCAGCCTTCCAGGAACAGCCCCAAAAAGGGCTGGGTTACTGGGAGCACTGACTCCTGGCAGCAGAAGCAGTTTCCTGATCTGCCACCACAGGGAGAACCAGGGACTACTTGGAAGATCAGCAGGCCAGAGTGAGCATGAAGTCCAGGCTAGTGTGGCCCTCTTCAACCTGGCTGCAGCCCTCACCCAGGAAATGGAAGCAGGTCCAGATTCCAGCAAATGGATGTAGGCCTGGGGAGCCACCCAGCAGGCAGCGACCTATCAACGCTCCCTGATTGCTAAGCCAACAGAAGGTAAGAGAGTAGAGGGAGTCTGCTGAGATATGCCCTCTATCCCTAGGATGGAATTCTGGGGTTTTGATGATGTTAAGACCCTGGTCGCAGTCTGTGTCCTAGAATTGTGAGCTTGTGACTATTCAATAGACCAGTATAGCAGTCAGAGCCTGGAATACTGAGGTCCTTGTGGGGGTGTCCCAATAATACTCAAAAGTTCAGGAAGCACGGCAAAACAAGGCACAAGTTGGGGAAATGAGTAAACAGAAAAGAAAAAAGCAACCTGACCATAGACAATTACTTTGGTCCCACACAATCAGATGATGAAATTGTCCAAGGTTCTGCATCTAAAGACTCCAAGAAATATAGAAGTTGGGCTCAGGTCATGACAGACCTCAAAAAAGATTTTGAAAATTGAGTAAGGGAGAAAGAAGAAAAATTGGGAAGAGAAATGAGAGAGATGCAGGAAAAACATGAAAACAAAATCAACAGCTTGGTCAAGCAGATCCAAAAAATGCAGAAGAAAATAATATATTAAAAACCAATTTAGGTCAAATAGATAAAACTGTTCATAAAGTTATTGAGAAGAATGCTATAAAAAGCAGAATTGACTAAATGGAAAAGGAGATAAGAAAGTTCCCTAAGGGAAAAAAATTCTTCAAATGTAGAATGGAACTACAGGAAGCTGATGACTATGTGAAAAATCAAGACACAATAATTCTCCACCAAAAGAATGAAAAACTGGAAGAAAATGTGAAATATCTCACTGATAAAACAACTGATCTGGAAAACAGATTCAGACACATGAGATAATTTTAAAATTATTGGGCTACCTGGAAATCATGATCAGGAAAAGAGCCTTGACCTCATTTAAAAAAAATTTCTACAGGAAAATTGCCCTGATATCCTAGAAGCAGAGGGGTAAAATAGAAATTGAGAGAATCCACCAATCTTCTCCGGAAAGGTATCCAATAAAAGCCACTCCAGGAATATTATAGCCAAGTTCTAAAAGTCCCAAGTCAAAAAGAAAATTTTGCAAGCAGCCAGAAGGAAATAATTCAAATAAGATGAAGCTACTGTCAGGATCACACAGGATTTAGCAGTGTCCATGAAGGGCTCATAGGGCTTGTAATATAATATTCCAGAAACCAAAAGAGCTTGGAATGCAACTGAGAATAAACTGAACATCAAAAACTGAAACAGCAAAACTGAACATCCTCTTCCAGGGGAAAAGATGAACTTTCAATGAAATAGGGGAATTTCAAATGTTCCTGTTGAAACAGCCAGAATTTAACAGAAAGTTTGTGCTTCAAGTAGAGGACTCAGGTGAAGCAAAGAGAGGGTGGATGAGAAGGGCAAATTATGAAGTACTTAATGATGATTACCTATATGTATTCCTGCATGGAAAGATGATACTGATAATAGTCATATAAACCTTCTCATTTATTGGAGCAATTTGAAGGATCTTATATAGACAAAGAACAAGAATGAACTGAATTTGAAGTATAATATATTGTAAATATGGAGTAAATGGGGGAAAAGGAAATGCACTGGGAAAAATGAAAGGAGAGGTAGAATAAGATATTTCTTGTAAAAGAGTCAAGAAATAGATTTTGCGATGGAAGTGGGTCTGTGGGATAAAATCCACTTAAAAATATATCGACTCTTTCCTCTGAACAAAAAAAGAATGTTTATTTTGACTTTTCTTGAGAAAAGGACAAAATCCAAGTCTCAAAGAGGAAGTGAAGATCAAGGAGCTGCCCTGAATTGACAGTCAAGCAAGATTATATGACCTTATTTAATACCCTCCTCCTTCCTATCATTCCTCTCTATTGACTCATTGGTTAATCTTCAGAATTACATTCTACTTGTGAAAGTCTAACCCAGCAACAAAGAATGAAAGGTTCTCATAAAATATTTCAGAATTATAACTATCTTATTGAAGTAATAGTCTAATTATCATCAAGCAAAAGGATTCTTATAAGCTTCATTGGGATGCAAGGCTTTTCTCATGGGAGCAGTCTACTGTTCTCCCAGTTAAGATATTTTTTATCATCAAATAGGTGACTAAAAATGCAAAGTCTCTCTGGAAATAGTCCACTGTTACCCCCGTCACAGAATCAGGAGGGTGCCTGGCTTGGAGTGAAATAATCTAAGAGTAATTGTCTTTGTTTTAATGATTTTTAACCTTAAGAGGACTTCATTATGAATATTAACTCATAAGAGGGAATATCTCACTGAAGGGGAAGAGGAAAGTAACAAGGTATCACATTATCTATGTCTGGAGCTAGTAATTTTTAATAGTTTCATTAGATTCTCCCAACCACATTCTTATTAGACACTGTTGGTAGAAAAAGATGTCAATTAAAAAGGTTATGTCTGCTAACCAAATTTTCTAGCTTCTCTCCCTGCCTCTGCCCCCCACCCTCACCCCTCTCTCCAGTATTTACTAATTTTCCACAGAAATGGAGATTGAAAGTAAAATTCTCATGTTGAGCTGTTCCTCTATTCTATTTTTCCAGTATATGTGCCATACTACTGTCAATATAAGGATTATATAAACCACAAAATATCAACTCACATCAAATAATTTCTATGTCAAAGATTTCTTACTAAAAATTAAAAGAAAATAATTAAATAAAAATATTTCTAGCTCAGGATTGACACATACTTTACTAGTTCTTAAATAGTCTAGTTTGCAAATTAATCTATAATTTCAATGGTTATAGATTTTGCTCTGAATGATACAGTTGACCAACTGATATTTCATCCTTTCTTTTATTTTCTCCACGATACTTCTCACTCTGAGTTTAAAGAGAGTGACTTTAAGATTCAAACTTTTCTCTGACACCTACTACCTCCCCTCTATTCTTTTGGCCCCTCTGGTCTGAATCATCTATAAATGATTATAGTATTTATTGAATTCTTTAACCAATGAGGAACACACTTGTTCCTTAGGACCATGGATACTTTCTCTGATATTTTTTTTTGTTAATATTGAATGAAAAATGAATAGTAAAATTATGAAAGCCCTGATACTTGAAATGGAACTGTTCATGTACAGATTTGATTTACTTAATTTTAGTTTAATTTTTATCATAGTTAATTCCACGCCTCTTTGTTTTTCCAAAAAAAATTTGAAGATGAAAAAAAACATAAAAGTTGAGATTTGAGGGACAGCTAATGGAATGGAGAACTAGTCCTGGAATCAGGAGTAGCAGAGTACAAATATGGCCTCAGGCACTTGATAATTGTCTAGCTGTGTGATCTTGGGAAAGTAACTTAAATCTATTTCCTTTAATAAATAAAAATATTTTAAAAAGTTGAGATTTGATAACAGATCAGAAACTGTTACTAGACAAACTTGGAAGGATAATGAAGTATGTCTTTTATTTTTTTAATGTAGTACATAAGATACTTTTTTTTAAATAAAATTTGAAGTTAATAGACTTAGGTCTTTAAATTCCACAGTCCTTTCTCTGGGTATAGATAGCATTCCCCATCACTCTAAAATTGTCCCTAATTATTGCTTTGATGTAATGAACAGGTTCAATAAGATTGATCATCACCCCCTTGTTGCCGTTAGGGTGTACAATGTCTTTCTTGCTCATCGTCACTTCATGCATATATACATATATATATATATATATATATATATACACACACACACACACACACACACACACACACACACACACACACACACACACACACACACACACACACACACACACACACCAAAGTTGTTCAGCTATTCTCCATTTGATAGACATTCACTTGATTTCCAATTCTTTGCTACTACAAACAGGACTGCTATGAATATTTTCCTGATGATTTTACCCTTTTGCATGATCTCTTCAGTGTATCATGCCAATATTGTATTGCTGGATCAATGGTTATGAACATTTTTATTGCCTTTTGGGCATAATTCCAGATTGTTCTCCAAAAAGGTTGGATGAGTGTGCAGCTCCACCATCAATATATTAGTGTCCCAGATGTCCCAGATTTACCTTGCAATATTTAACATTGTCCATTCTGGTCATATTGGCCAATCTGATAGGTGTGAAATGATACCTCAGAGCTTCTTTAATCTGCATTTCTCTAATCAGTAATTATTTAGAGCAATTTTAATTTGATTATAGATTCTTCACCTGAAAATTATCTGATTTTTTCACATGAAAATTGTCTTTGCATATCCTTTGATATGGGGAATGGCATATATGGTATTTTGGAAAATCAACAGAGACCTTGAAGACCTTGGTGTATAGGGAGAAACTTGCCTTCCTTGACTTCTGCCCCCTCCAAGCTTGCCTGGGGATGTTTGAGGGAGTCCAGAAGGGAGTTAATGTAAGAGTCTGGAAAAGGCACTCAACTTAATTGGTGTCTGAACTGGCATACAACATATGGCATCCATACAGGAACAAGAAGGCAGAGTTATCTGAGTGAAGTCTGGAATAAGGACACAGTCAATAAAATCAAGAGAACCAGGCAATATCCCAGAGCAGAGGACTCTGGAGAATGTAACAGGTTGATTTATTACTAGGGGGCTGATTTTAAACAAAGAGGTGTAAAACAAAAGTGAAAAGACAAACATTCGGAATTAAGGAACCAGCAGAAGTGAGAAAAATATTAAGTATTTAATACTGAGGAGTCAGCAGGAAGTAGAGCCTCCAAGGCAGTGCTACAGGGGAGAGTGCTTCTTCTTCTGCAGGAGTCCATAGCAGCACCATGAATGGGATGCAGAGGACCTGCTTGCTGCTCCTTTGGGCCATGGATCCTGGCCTCCCTGATTGTGCTATGCACATTAGGTGAGATCCAAACCCCTAAACTTATGGGCAACTTTAGAGATTTCTTGTCATTTTTGAAGACCCTGATGCAAACCCTGACCAGGACCATGAGTTGCACTCCAGAAGCCACACAATAAGTTCACTTTTCACCCTATAGCTGGCTGCACCTTGGCTGTTGCTCCAGCAGCAAAGGGCTGTGAATTGAACAATAGCCGTGCTTTCTTTGTTAAGAGTAAAGGTGTCACATGCTATTGAACGGTTTGTTATAGTGATGGCCATTGTTCACAAAAATGCAACAATTCCAAACAGTACTGTTTTCAACTTCTTAAGGAATCTCAAATGCTCTCTCCTTCTCTACCATTGCAGAGGGAGGGGGGAGGGAAAACAGAAATCTTCCCTTTTGGAACATCGAAACTCAAGCTTATGTCTCAGATGGAATGCAGGCTTCACTACAAAGAAAAGACCCCACTAAACACTTAATCTAGAAATAAAGTTTCCCCCATGCCTTCTTCCTGGTTTGGGGAGGAGGGGGCCATTGGACAATGACTGTGTTTTTCAATAGGTTATTGATTGGGAAGCTTTGTGGTTCGATTAGTTTAGGAAAAGGGGGGGGAAGACTTTTTTTCTGGGATTAGGAAGTTCAGATTTTGAAGCCTGTGCCTATGGCTTGTATTTCTGTTGACTGGTCTCAATTGGTCTATCATGTGTATATGTGTATTTAATCAGCCATAGGATGGTTTAATATCTCTGCACTGTCCTGGAGAGTTGGGAAAATATTTCTATATTTTGAGACTTTGATGCCAGCCAGGGTGTCCAACAATCTCATTTAGGTAAGTTTGAAATGCAAAAGAATTGTTTTCTGGGTTTCTGTTAGTGTCTAAACTCTTTTGAAATAGGTAAAGTTAAAAGTTACTCCTTTTAGTTTGACTTTTTTGAATTTGATTACTTTGAAAGTTTTTTTTTTGTTGGCAAAAGCAAAAAAAACCTTTGTAATCTTTGTAAGTAAGGGATAAAATGTATTTCAAGGAATTTGGGAATATTGGTTGTTACCATTGACATTAGTTTATTTTTGAAGTTTTGTTTACAATTTATGTGGCATTCATTATGTTATAATTTTGTTTTAAAAAAAAAGACAAGAAGGGCAATGTGTTAGGGACCGTTGTGTGTGGGAGCACTGTAAAGTATCATCACCTGTTGTCTTTGAGTACCAGAGCCTTATTTTACTAAGTGCCACGGGAGTGGGAGTGGATTAAGGGACTGGGAAGGATATTTAAACACCAGTATTTGGTTCAATAAATGGACACCTTGGTGCACAAAGGGAGAATTGTCTTCCTTGTCTCATGCCCCTCCAGTACTCAGGAAAGGAACTCAACACCAATTTACTAACTTCTTTTGATCTTGGTTGCAGTGGTTTTCTTTGTGCAAAAGCTTTTAAATTCAATGCAATCAAAATGATCTAATTTATTTTTAATGATGTGCTCCATCTCTTCCTTGGTCATAAACTGCTTCCCTTTCCATAGATCTGACAGGTAAACTTTTCCTTGATCTCCTAGTTTGTTATAATATTGTCTTTTATGGAACAATCTTGTTCCCATTTTTATCTTGTCTTGGTATAGAGTGTGAGATGTTGGAACAATCCACGTTTCTGCTCCACTAATTTACAACTTTCCCAACAGTTTTTAATGAAGAGAGAGTTCTTATCCCAGAAGCTGGACTACAGGTTTATCAAACAACAGATTAGTATGACCTTTTCCTTCTGTCTCTTTTGCACCTAATCTATTCCATTGATCCACCACTCTATTTCTTAGCCATCAGACAATTTTGATGACTAATGCTTTTTTATTTATTTAATTTATTTATTCTCATTTTGTACAAATAATGTTTTTATACATTAATAAAATATTCTTGTTCAAGAGTAAACAAAATAACCCCCAAAAATATAGACTCACTTGAGTGATAAAGTAAAGGGGAGAGAAAAAAATAAAATTAAAAAATAGTAATAATCTGGAAAGGCTAAGCCATCTACTTCTGAACTTTGTATTCATTAAATCCCTGGATATTCTTGGCTTTTTGTTTCTCCATATTAATTTAGTTACAATTACTTCTAGTTCATTAAAGTAAATTTTGAAAGTTTGATTGCTAGGGTGCTTAATAAGTAGCTTAATTTAGGTAGAATTGTTATTTTTATTATATTAGCTCGACCTATCCATGAGCAGTTGATATTTGCCCTGTTATTTAAATCTGAATTCATTTGTGTGAAGCATATTTTATAGTTGTTTTCATAGAGTTTCAGAGTCTGTTTTGGAACGTAGACTCCCAGGTATTTCATATTGTCTGAAGTTACTTTGAATGGAATTTCTCTTTCTTGCTCTTGCAGCTGTATCTTGCTAGTAATATATAGAAGTGTTGACGATTCATGAGGGGTTATATTATATCTTGCAACTTTGCTAAAGTTGCTAATGTTCCTATGAGTTTTTTAGATTGTTTTTTTAGGATTCTCTAGGTGTACCATCATGTCGTCTGCAAAGAATGAGAGTTTTCTTTCTTCCTTCCCAACTCTACTTCTGTCAATTTCTTTTTCTTCTCTTTCTGCTGTAGCTAACATTTATAATATAATATTGACTAGTAGTGGTGATAGTAGGCAACCTAGTTTCACCTTTGATCATACTGGGAATGCCTCTATCTTTTCCCCATTTCATATAAAGCTTATTGATGGTTTCAGACAGATACTGCTAATCATTCCAAGGAACAATTCATTTATTCCTTTTCTCTTTAGTGTGTTAGTAGGAATGGCTGTTGTATCTTGTCAAAGACTTTTTAAGCATCTATTCAGATAATAATATGACTTCTGTTAGGTTTGTTCTTGATGTAGTCAATTATACTAACAGGTTTCCTAATATTGAACCAACTCTGCAATCCTGGAATAAATCCTGCTTGGTCATAGAGTATTATCCTAGTGATAAGATTTTTTCATTTATATTCACTAAGAAAATTGTTCTATGACTTTCTTTCTCTGTTTTGGCTCTTTCTGGTTTGGTATCAGCACCCTAATTGTGTCATAGAATGAGTTAGGCAGAGTACTATCTTAACCAAATTTTCTAAAGTTGGAAGTCTCCTATTTCATTAAATGTTCATCTTTTCTGCTGGAAGAGAAAGATATTTTGCAGGATAATGAATGCTTGACTACATTCCAAGCTTCCTTGCTCTTTGGATGATCATAATCCAGGCCCTTCAATCACTTAATGTTGATGCAGCCAGGATCTGTGTAATCCTTGTTGTGGCTCCTTACTATCTAAATTGTTTCTTTCTGCCTGCTTCCAGAATTTTCTCTTTTATCTGATAGTTCTGAAATTTGGCCACAATATTTCTTGGTGATTTCCCTTTGGGATCCCTTTCAGGAGGGGATAGATGTATTCTTTCAATAGCTATTTTGTCCTCTGGTTCTATGATATCAGGGCTATTTTCCTTTAACAGTTCTTGAAATAGTGATCCAGGCTTTTTTTATACTCAACGTGTTCAAGAAGCCCAATGGCTCTTAAGTTGTCTCTCATGTAACTCTTCTCAAGGTCAGTAGTTTTGCTGATGAGGTATTTTATGTTTTCTTCTATTTTTTCCTGTTTCGTTGGTTATAACAGATTCTTGTTGTCTCATGAAGTCATTAGTTTCTACTGATTTTATTCTTTTTTAAGAGAAAAATTTTCTTCTTTTCCCTTTTGCAACTCCTTTTCCAATTGGTCACTTCAATTTTTAAGGGGTTTTCTATTTGCCCAACTGAAGTTTTTAGAGAATTATTTTCTTGTTTTGAGATTTTAATTTTATTTTGTAAGGTGTTAATTTTCTCTTGGACTGTTAATTAGAGTCATATCACAAATAACTGTCTGAGACTGAACTTGAACCCAGGTTCTTCAAGGTCAATGCTTTAATAACTTTGTCATCCAGTTATCTTTACAAAATATATATATATATGTATATATATATATATATATATATATATATATATATATATATATATATATATATATGTACCTATTCAAATAATGCATTCCTACTGGCAAGAAGGGAAAATGTTAGAGGGAAGAGTAAACTTTTTTTAACTTCCCTCAATCTTTGAAGTGCTGGATACAAGCAGAACACTTATCCTGAGCATATCCCAGCAAACTTCCTTGATCTTTCTTAAAAAGTAATCATATTTTCTTCTATTTTTAATATACAATGCCAATTATTTCTAATGTTAAGTTTAAAAATGATTTTGATGGAGGGGCAGCTAGGTGGTGTAGTGGATAAAGCACCAGCCTTGGAGTCAGGAGTACCTGGGTTCAAATCCAGTCTCAGACACTTAATAATTACCTAGCTGTGTGGCCTTGGGCAAGGCACTTAACCCTGTTTGCCTTGCAAAAACCTAAAAAAATCATTTTTATTATTGATCCTCAATTATTGATGTTGATCAGGTACTAAAATTCCCACCCCTTCCACTCAACTTGTACCTCACAGACAGCATGTCTCTTTAAGAAGCTCCAGATGAATAAACCAAACCTTCTGACTAATAAACTGAAAATATCATAAACTGATCTAGGGAAATTGTTGTTCTACTTAAATGCAAATTCCAAAATAACAATCATTTCTCAAAATCCTATTACATTTGACCTTGGGCTTAATGTCAACTTAAATGAATCTTGCTATTCAGGCTTAGCAAAAATATCCTCAAAATATGCTAAATTTGAAGATATAGATGACCATTTCCATTTTATTAATGAGTCTAATATATTGGATAGAGTACTGAAATAACAGTGAGCAGACCTGGGTTTGAGTCAGTAACTCCTTGAATTTGATCAAGTCCCTATGCCTCTATTTATTGTTTTAAAATGTTATAAATAATTTCTAAATTCCTTCTAAACATAAAATTTTATTATTCTTTTTATGAAATAACAAATTAATGTCACACTCAAATCATTAATTAAAGGGAAATAACATCAAAATGAATTCATTGTTATCTATATCTATCTTTGCCTATATTGAGTGTACAATAGCAGATATATTTACATATATCTGATATAGCTGTATATATCAAAGTATGATTCTGATAGAATAAAATAATGTTCAATAGAGATAAATGTTTCTTTTTAAAATTTTTTTTATTTATTTGAAGCAACAGGGTCAAGCGACTTGCCCAAGATCACATGGACAGGCAATTATTAAATGTCTGAAGCCAGATTGAACTCATCTCCTCCTGACTCCAGGGCCAATGCTCTATCCACTGCAACAACTAGCTTCCCCTGAAATGAAATTGCTTATGAAAACTAAAGTATGGAATTGTAAGAAATTGAAGAACCATATATTCGCAGAAGTTTATATAAAAATACTTGGAATTTTGGAAAAAGTAACATCAACTGTTCATGGATAAATTGAGATAATATAATTAAAACGACAATTCTAACATAAGTAAACTACTTGTTTAGTGTCCTTCCAATGAAGATCCCAAAAAATTATTTTAATGATGTAAGTAAATTTATAAGGAGAAATAAAAAGTGAAGAATTTCCAGGGATGCAATGAAAAAAGTACAAAAGAACGTGGTTTAACCTTACCAGATCTAAAATTATATTATAAAGCATCAGTCCCCAAAACTGTCTGGTATTGGCTAAGAAATATGGTCATGAGTCAGTGGAATAGACTAAGTGCAATAGCAGGAAATGATTATAGTAATTTGCTGTTTGATAAACCCAAAGAATCCAGCTATTGGGATAAAAACTCTCTCTTCAATAAAAATCTGTTGGAAAAATGGAAAGATAGTATGGAAGAAACTTAGATTAGACCAACACCTCAGACCCTATACCAAGGTAAGATGCAAATGGATACAGGATTTAGACATAAAAACAATATTGTAAGCAAACTAGGAGATCAAGGAGTAGTTTACCTGTCAGATCTATGGAAAGGGAAACAATGTATGACCAAGGAAGAGATAGAGAACATCATTCATAACAAACTAGATAATTTTGACTACACTCAATTAAAAAGCTTTTGCACAGACAAAACCACTGTAACCAAGATCAAAAGAAAAGTAGTAAATTGGGAAACAATTTTTGCTACTAGTATTTCTGACGAAAGATTTATTTCTAAAATATACAGAGAACTGAGTCAAATTTATTTATTTTTAGGGGGTTTTTTGCAAGGCAATGGGGTTAAGTGGCTTGCCCAAGGCCACATAGCTAAGCAATTATTAAGTGTCTGAAACCAGATTTGAACTCAGGTACTTCTGAC
Organism: Macrotis lagotis; assembly: GCF_037893015.1. Lineage (NCBI taxonomy): Eukaryota > Metazoa > Chordata > Mammalia > Peramelemorphia > Peramelidae > Macrotis > Macrotis lagotis. The sequence goes on from NC_133666.1 coordinate 350,807,319, forward strand.
TCCAGGGCCGTCACTCCATCCACTGTGCTACCTAGCCGCCCCAGTTGAGTCAAATTTAAAAAAAAGAGCTATTCCCCAATTGACAAATCGTCAAAGCATATGCAAAGTGAATTTACAGTGAGGAAATCAAAGGAATTGATAGTCATACAAAAAATTGCTCCAAATCATTACTTATTAGAGAAATGCAAATTAAAGCATCTCTGAGATATCACCTCACACCTCTCAGACTGGATAATATGACCAGAAAGGACAATGATAAATGTTTGAAGGGATGTGGACAATCTGGGACACTAATACATTGTTGGTAGAGCTAGGAACACATCCAACCCCTCTGGAGAGCAATTTTGGGATTATGCACAAAAGGCAACAAACATGTGTATACCCTTTGACCATTGCAACACCACTACTGGGTCTATCCCTGAAGAGTTGATTTTTAAAAAGGCAAAAACATCACTTGTACAAAAATATTGTACACCCTAACAGCAACATGGGGGTGATAATCAACCCTGATGGACTTGTCATCCCTTCAGTGGAACAACCAGGGACAATTTTGAGCAATCTGAAATGGAGAATACCATCTGTATCCAGAGAAAGAAGTAATGACTTTGAACAAAGACCAAAAACTATTATCATCAAATTAGAAAAAATGCATCATATTATTATGTGATTTTGCTATCTCATACTTTATTTTTCTTCCTTAAGGATATGATTTCTCGGTCATCATATTCAACTGAGATCAGTGTAAACGTGGAACCAATATAAACACTAACAGAATGCCTTCTGTGTGGGTGTGGGGAGGGAAGCAAAATGGGAGAAAAATTGTAAAACTCAAAATAAATAAAAGGGCAGCTAGGTGGCACAGTGGATAGAGCACCAGCCCTGGACTCAAGAGTACCTGAGTTTAAATCCGGACTTAGAGACTTAATAATTACCTTGCTGTGCGGCCTTGAGAAAGCCACTTAACCCCATTGCCTTGCAAAAAACCTAAATAAATAAATAAATAAAATAGAAATAAAAAATAATTGGGAGCATTGCTAGACTTTAAGTTAATTTGGGTGTTCAACGTGATATATATATATATATATATATATATATATATATATATATATATATATATAACAAGTTAATGTGACTTGAACTTTTAAGAGAAGGAAGGATGAAGACTGAAGTTGTTTGTATTCTAAAAGAGAATCTAGTTTTCTGTGGATGTTATGGTTTAAGAAGGTTTTAAATAATTTATATGCCATCCAAAGGTAGGTTACAAAGATATTAAATGTTTTTGAGTCTTTGATTTATGATGAGTATTTGAAGGGACTGGGAATATTTGGACTGAAAAAGTGGAAACTCAGAAAAATATCACAGATTTGTTGAAGAATTTGGATGATTGTCATTCAAAAGTAATGTCAGTTTTAGTTTATTTGTAATTAGAGGAAGTACCAAGAATTAGTATGTATTATAAATGGTAAAGAAAAAACAGGCTTGATTTCTGTAAAATCAAAATCAAACTTTCTTTTACTGAGAGCTTTTCAATGTGCTTTTGGTTTTTTTTTATTTTTTATTATACTTGTTTTATAAATTTTTAAAGATTTTATTTGAGTTTTGAGTATTACAATTTTTCTCCCAATCTTACTTCCCTACACCCCCACACCATGGAAAGAAATCTATCAGTCTTTATTTTGTTTCCATGTTTTGCATTGATCCAAATTGAGTATAATGAGAGAGAAATCACATTCTTAAGGAAGAAACAAAACGTATAAGTGATAATAAGATCAGACAATAAGATATCTAGGTTTTTTTCTAAGTTGATAAGTAATAGTCCTTGAAATTTGTTCAAATTCCACAGCTCTTCATATGGATACAGATGGTATTCTCCATTGCAGAAAGTCCAAAATTATCCCTGGTTGTTGCACTGATGGAACGAACAAGTCCATCAAAAGTTGAACATCACCCCCATATTGCTGATAGGGTATACAGTGTTTTTCTGGTTCTGCTCATCTCACTCAGCATCAGTTCATGCAAATACCTCCAAGCTTCTCTGAATTTCCATCCCTCCTGGTTTCTAATAGAACAATAGTGTTCCATGACATACATATACCACAGTTTGCTAAGCCATTCCCCAATTGAAATATATTTACTTGATTTCCAATGCCTTGTCACCACAAACAGGGCTGCTATGAAGATTTTTGTACAAGTGATGTTTTTACCCTCCCTTTTTCATCCTCACTTCAAGGTATAGACCCATTATTGGTATTGCTAGACCAAAGGGTATATTCATTTGTATTGCTTTTGGTACATATTTCCAAAATTCTCTCCAGAAAGGTAGGTTGAGTTCACAGCTCCACCAACAGTGTAACAGTGTCTCAGATTTCCCACAACCATTCCAACAATGATCATTATCCTTTCTGGTCATATTGTCCAGTCTGAGAGGTGTGAGGTGGTACCTCAGAGAAGCTTTGATTTGCATTTCCTCTAATAATTAATGATTTAGAGACACCATCCCTAGGTCTGAGAAACTTTGAGGGCACACCTCCATTGCACTGAGGCCTCTTCCCAAACAATGAAATGCAAACTACTTCTGGCTCAGGCCAAGGTGTGTGAGAAGAAGAACCAGCCCAGCTGAGGAATCACCTCAAGCCAGGGTAAAGCCCACCATTGATTGAAGGCAAAAGAATTCCATAGTTCCAACTCCTCCCTTCCAGCAAAGGGAGAAGGCCTCTCAACCAAGGTCACAGACAAATCAGAGAGGGCAACCAACACCTCCTATTGGACAGCCAGAGAAACTGCACTCAGTAAAGCCTTTAGCCATCCGAAGCCCAGGTGAACCAGTCCCTGCCCCCCAACTCAAGGTCTTAGCATAATGAAGAAGGGTCAGTGGAAAGGTGGATCCATAGAAAAATTCCTGGAAGGGAATGACCCCAACTCAGAGAGACCTGGAACCTCTGAGGACAATACAATCTGGTATCCAGCACAGAAAGACTTCCTTGAAGAAATAAGGAAGGAGATTGAAAATTTGGGAGAGACAATTAATACCTTGAAACAAGAAAACAAAACCTTAGAAAGTACAATTGGACAAATACAAAAGGAGAATAAAAACTCTCAGATAATCAATTGGACAATTACAAAATGAGAATAATTCTCTCAGATCCTCAAGTGAGGAAATGCAAAAAGAAATTAATTCTCTCAAAACCTCAATTGGTCAAATGGAAAGATCTTTCAAAAATAGAATTGACCAACTGGAAAAGGAGTTGCAAAAGATTAATGAAGAAAACTCGTCCCCCCCACAAAAAATAATGGAGTCTACAGAAACTAATGACTCCATGAGACAGCAAGAGTCAGTTAAACAAAATAAAAAAAAATAGAAAAAATAGAAGCAAATGTAAAATACCTCATCAACAAAACCACTGACCTTAAGAATAGATCAAGGAGGGGCAACCTGAAAATTATAGGACTTCCTGAAAACATTGAAGAGAAAAAAAAGCCTGGACTTAATATTACAGGATCTAGTGATGGAAAACTGGCCTGATATCATGGAATTGGAGGGCAAAGTAGTTATTGAAAGAGTACATCGATCCCCACCAGAAAAAGATCCTAAAATGAAAACACCAAGGAATGTTGTGGCCAAGCTCCAGAACTATCAGATAAAAGAGAAAATCCTACAAGTAGCCACAGTAAAGATCACGCAGGACCTGGCTGCATCAACTTTAAGGGATTGAAGGGCCTGGAACAAGGTATTTTGAAGAGCTCAGGAGCTTGAAATGTAGCCAGGAGTCTACTTTACTGCAAAACTGAGCCTTCTCTTCCAGGGAAAAAATGGACTTTTAATGAATTGGAAGAATTCCAAAAATTTCTGATGAAAAGACCAGAGCTAAACAGAAAATTTGGACATCACACAGGAGGTTCAAGAGACACATGAAAAGGTAAAAATAAAGGGGGGGGTGGTAAAAGGAAAGAAAAATGCAATCCAGTAAGTTGAAACTGGCTATATCCCAACATAGGGGAAAAACAAGATTCTCATAAATCTTGAGAAATGTAACTCTAACAGAGAGAATATACCTATCCAGAAGTGATGGACATTCATGACCTATCCATGAGACTACTATCTAATGGAATGTAACTGGCTTTAACCCCACTTGGGAGAAAGACTCTAATAACTCTCAGGAATTTTGACTCTATTCAATAGAATATACTGAACTAGAAGGGACAGACACTCAGAATTTTCTATGACTTCGATAGAATGATCTAAAAAAAAACACTACCTCCCTAAAAAGGGGTACAGGAAAGAGACGGGAAGAGGGAGGGGATTGAATGGGGTAAACCTCATTACACTAAGAGGTACAAAAAACCTATGGTAATAGTGGGGAAGAAGGGAGCAAAGGAGAAACACCTGAATCTTCTCCTCATCAGACTTGGCTTAAAGTCAACCTACACATACTCAGTTAACTTATAAAACATCTAACCTTTCAAGTATTAAAAGGGGAAAAGGGGAGGGGGGACAGAGAAAAGAAAGGGGAGTGGGGGATATAAGGAGAAATAACAAAAGGAAGGGAAGGGAAAATGGAAAAAGGGAAAGGGGAAAGAAAGGGGAGGGTGTGATATAAGAGGGCAAAAACACTGAAGGGGGTGGTTTTCAGAAACAAAAGACTGGGGAATATGGATAAGGGGGGGAAGGGGAAAAATACAAACAGAGGGAAGATAGCACAGAGGGCAATAAAGAATTAGTAATCATAACCTTGAATGTGAATGGGATCAAATCTCCCTTAAAATGTAAGCAAATAGCAGAGTGGATTAAAAGCCAGAATAGATATAGAGTAAAGGTAAAAGGTTGGAGCAAAATATATTTTGCTTCAGCTAAAGTAAAAAAAAAAAAAACAGGGGTAGCAATCCTTATCTCAGACAAAGCAGCAGCAAAAATAGATAGCATTAAAAGAGATAAGGAAGGAAACTTTATCCTCCTAAAAGGTACCATAAACAATAAAGTCATTTCAATATTGAATATATATGCACTCAGTGGGACAGCACCCAAATTCATAGAGGAGAAGCTGAAAGAACTACAGGAAGACATAGACAGCAAAACTCTACTAGTGGGAGACCTCAACCTCCTGCAATAAGATGTAGATAAATCGAATCAGAAAACAAACAAGAAAGAAATTAGGGAGATAAATAGATTGTTAGAAAAATTAGATATGGTAGACTTATGGAAGAAAGAGAATGGGGATAGAAAGGAATATACCTTTTTCTCTGTAGCACATGGAACTTATAAAAAATTAACCATGTACTAGGACACAGAAACCTAATGATCAACTGCAGAAAGGCAGAAATAGTGAATACATCTTGCTCACATTACAATGCAATAAAAGTCATATGCAATACTGAGCCAAGGAGATATAGACCCAGAACAAATTGGAAACTGAATAACCTCATTTTAAAAAATGAATGGACCAAAAAACAAATCATAGAAAAATTAACCATTTTATCCTAGATGATGATAATAATGAAATAACATCCCAAAACCTATGGTATTCATTCAAAGCAACTCTTAGAGTACATATTATAGCTCTAAATGCTTATATGAATAAATTGGAGAAAGAGGAAATCAATAAACTAAACATGCAACTACAAAAATGAGAGAAAGAACAAATCAAAAAATCCCCAGTTAAGTACCAAATTGGAAATTCAAAAATTAATGGAGAAATTAATAAAATTGAAAACAAAAAACCCATTGAATTAATAAATAAAACAGAAAGTTGGTATTATGAAAAAAACCAATAAAATTGATATACCTCTGGTCAATTTGATTAAAAAAAAGAAAGAAGAAAACCAAATTGCTAGTATTATAAATGGAAAAGGTGAACTCACCACCAATGAGGCAGAAATTAAAGTAATAATTTGAAATTATTTTGCCCAACTCTATGCTAATAATGTTGAAAATCTAAGTGAAATGGATGAATATTTACAAAAATATAGTTGCCCAGGTTAAGTGAAGAAAAGATTAAATACCTAAACAACCCTATCTCAGAAAAAGAAATTCAACAAGCCATTACTGAGCTCCCTAAAAAATATCCAGGGCCTGATGGATTCATAATTGAATTGTACCAAACATTTAAGGAACAATTGGTTCCAATCCTATATGAACTCTTTGGAAAAATAGAGAAAGATAGAACTCTGCTTAAGTTTTTCTATGAAAAAAATATGGTACTGTTACCTAAACCAGGAAGAGTTAAAACAGAGAAAGAAAATTATAGACCTATTTCCCTGACGAATATAGATGCAAAAATCCTAAATAAAATCTTAGCAAAATGATTACAACAAGTCATCACTAGGATAATACATTATGATCAAGTACGGTTTATTCCAGGAATGCAGGGTTGGTTCAATAATAGGAAAACTGTTAGTATACTCAATTAGATCAACAACAAAACTATCAGAAATCATATGATCATATCAATAAATGCTGAAAAAGCTTTTGACAAAATACAGCATCCATTCCTATTAAAAACACTAGAGATTGTAGGAATAAATGGACTGTTCCATAAAATAATTAGCAGTATCTATCTGAAATTGGCATTCCCAATAAGATCAGGGATGAAACAAGGGTGCCCATTATCACCACTACTATTCAATATTGTATTAGAAAAGTTAGCATCAGCAATTAGAGAAGAAAAAGAAATTAAAGGAATTAGAATTGGGAACAAAGAGACAAAACTCTCACTCTTTGCAGTTGACATGATGATCTAACAAGAGAATCCCAAGAAATCATTTAAAAAACTACTGGAAACAATTAGCAATTTTAGTTGCAGGTTATAAAATAAACCCTCATAAATCCTCAACTTTCCTATATATGTCTAGCAAGAAACAGCAGGAAGAGCTAGAAAGAGAAATCCCATTAAAAGTAACCTCAAACAATATAAAATATTTGCAATTCTATTTGCCAAGACAGACTCAGAATGTTTTTGAAAACAATTATAAAACACTTCTCACACAAATTAAATTAGATTTAAGTAACTGGGCAAATGTCAACTGCTCATGGATAGGTAGAGCTAATATAATAAAAATGACAATTCTACCAAAACTAAACTATCTGTTTAGTGCCCTACCAATCAAAATTCCAAAAAATTACTTTAATGAGTTAGAAAAAATTGGAAGTAAATTCATATGGAGAAATAGAAAGTCAAGAATTGCCAGAAGCTTAATGAAAAAAAGTGCAAACAAAGGTGGCTTAGCCTTACCCGATCTAAAATTATATTATAAAGCATCAGTCATCAAAATTGTTTGGTATTGGCTATGAAATAGAGTGGTAGACCAGTGGAATAGACTAGGTGTAAAAGAAAAAGATGATTATAGTAATCTTCTGTTTGATAGACCAAAAGAGTCTGCCCATTGGGATAAAAACTCCCTCTTTGATAGAAATTGCTGGGGATAATTGGAAGTTAGTATGGAAGAAACTTAGATTAGACCAACAACTCACACCCTTTACCAAGATAAGATCCAAATGGTTACAGGACACAGACAGAAAAAACAATACTACAAATTAGAAGATCAAGGACTACTCTACCTCTCAGATCTATGGAAAGCAGAACAGTTTATGACTAAGGAAGAGTTGGAGAACATCACCAAAAACCAAGTAGATGATTTCGATTACATTAAATTAAAATCTTTTGCACAGATAAAACCAATGTTACCAAGATCAAAAGAAAAGTAGTAAATTGGGAAACAATCTTTACAACTAATGATTCTGACAATGCACTCATTTCTAAAATATACAGAGAATTGAGTCATATTTTTAAAACAAAAAGCCATTCCTCAATGGCAAATGGTCAAAGGATATGCAAAGGCAATTTACAGATGAGGAGATCAAAGTAATCCATAGCCATGTGAAAAAATGGTCTAAATCATTAATTATTAGAGAAATGCAAATTAAAGCTTCTCTGAGGTACCCCCTCACAACTCTGAGATTGATCAGTATGACCAGGAAGGATAATTACCATTTTTGGAAGGGATGTGGGAAATCTGGGACACTATTACACTGTTGGTGGAGCTGTCAATGCATCCAACCCTACTGGAGAGCTATTTGGAGCTATTCCCAAAGGGCAACAAAAATGTGCATACCCTTTGACCCAGCAATAACACTACTGGGGTTATACCCTGAAGAGATGAGGAAAAAGGGTAAAAACATTACTTGTACAAAAATATTTATAGCAGCCCTGTTTGTGGTGGGAAAGAATTGGAAAACCAGTAAATGTCCTTCAATTGGGGAATGGCTTAGCAAACTGTGTTATATGTATGTCATGGAACACTTGTTCTATTAGAAACCAGGAGGGACAGGATTTCATGGAAACCTGGAGGGATTTTCATGAACTGATGCTGAGTGAGATGAGCAGAACCAGAAAAACACTGTACACCATTACAGCAATATGGGAGTGATGTTCAGCCTTGAAGGAATTGCTCATTCCAACAGTGCAACAATCGGGAACAATTTTGGGCTGTCTGAAAAGGAGGGTACCATCTGTATCCAGATAAGGAACTGTGGAGTTTGAACAAAGTGCAAGGACTATTCCCTTTGATTTAGAATAAAAACAGCTTATTGTCTGATTTTGTTACCTCTTAGACTTCTCTTCTCTTTCAGGATATGATTTCTCTCTCATAACACTCAATTTGGATCAAGGTACAACATGGAAACAAAGTAAAGACTGACAGAGTGCTTTCTGGGGGAGGGAGGGAAGCAAGATTGGGGAAAAATTGTAAAACTCAAATAATATCTTGAATAAAAATAAATTTAAATTAAATAATAAAAAAAATAAAAGAAATGAATCCTTTGTCAGAATCATTAGTTGTAAATATTGTTTCCCAATTTACTACATTTCTTTTGATCTTGGTTACAGTGTTTTTATCTGTGCAAAAACTTTTTAATTTAATGTTATCAAAATTATTTAATTTGATTTTGGTGATGTTCTCCATCTCTTCCTTAGTCATAAACTGCTCCCCTTTCCATAGATCTGACAGTTAAGCTAGTCCTTTATCTTCTAATTTCCTTATAGTATTGTTTTTATATCTAAATCCTGCAACCATTTGGATCTTATCTTGGTAAAGGGTGTTATGTGTTCATCTAATCTAAGTTTTTTCTATATTAACTTCCAATTTTCCCACCAGTTTTTATCAGAGTTTTTACACCAATAGCTGGTCTCTTTGGGTTTATCAAACAGCAGATTACTGTAATTATCTCCTGCTTTTGAACCTAGTCTATTCCACTCGTCCATCACTCTATTTCTTAGCCAATACCAAAAAAGTTTTGATGACTGATGCTTTATAATATAATTTTGTGTCAGGTAGGACTAAGCTCCCTTCTTTTGCACTTTTTTTCATTAAATCCTTGTTCTTCACTATTTATTACTCCATATGAATTTACATTTTTTTCTAATTCATTAAAGCAATTTTTTTGGAATTTTGATCGGTGAGGCACTACACAGGAAGTTTAGTTTTCGTAGAATTGTCATTTTTATTATCTTAGTTCTACCTATCTATGAACAGTTTCTATTGGTCCAGTTATTTAAATCTGATTTAATTTGGGTAAGAGGCATTTTATCTTTGTTTCCAAAAAGTTTCTGAGTCTGTCTTGACAAATAGTTTCCCAAGTATTTTATATTGTCTGAGGTTACTCTGAATGGGATTTCTCTTTCTAGCTCTTCCTGCTGTGTCTTGCTAGACATATATAGAAAAGTTCAGGATTTATGAGGGTTTATTTTATAACCTGCACCTTTGCCAAAATTGCTAATTCTTTCCAGTAGTTTTTTGGATGATTTCTTGGGATTATTTTGGTATACCATCATGTCATCTGCAAAGAGTGAGAGTTTTGTCTCTTCCTTCCCAATTTCAATTCCTTCAATTTCTTTTTCTTCTCTAATTGCTGAAGCTAACATTTCTAAGATGATATTATTATCACCACTACTATTCAATATCGTATTAGCTTCAGCAAAATTCCCCTGATCTTATTGGGAATGCCTCTAGGCTCTCCCCTTTGAATATAATGCTTGATTATTGTTTCAGATGCATATTGCTAATTATTCTAAGGAACAGTCCATTTATTCCTATACTCTCAAGTGTTTTTATTAGAAATAGGTGCTGTATTTTGTCAAAAGCTTCTTCAGCATCTATTAATATGGTAATATCATTTCTGATAGGTTTGTTGTTGATATAATTGAGTATATTGACAATTTTCCTAATATTGAACCCATCCCACATTACTGGGAAAAACCCTACTTGAACATAATGTATTATCCCAGTGCTAACTTGCTGTAATCCTTTTTGCTAAGATTTTATTTAAGATTTGTGTATCTATATTCATTAGGGTGATAAGTCTATAATTTTCTTTTTCTGTTTTAACTCTTCCTAGTTTAGGTATCAACACCATATTGGTTTCATAGAAACAGTTAAGCAGAGTTCCATCTTTCCCTATTTTTCCAAAGAGTTTATATAGAATTGGAAACAAGTGTTCCTTAAATGTTTGGTAGAATTCACTTCTGAATCCATCAGGCCCTGGAGATTTTTTCTTAGGGAGTTCAATGATGGCTTGCTGAATTTCTTTTTCTGAAATAGGGTTGTTTAGGTATTTAAGCTTCTCTTCATTTAACCTGGGCAATTTATATTTTTGTAAATATTTATCCATTTCACTTAGATTATCAAATTAATTGGCACAGAGTTGGGCAAAATAATTTCAAATTATTACTTTAATTTCCTCCTCATTGGTGGTGAGTTCACCTTTTTCATTTATGATACTAGAAATTTGATGTTCTTCGTTATTTTTTTAATCTAATTGACCAGAGGTTTAAAAATTTTATTGTTTTTTTTTCTTAAAACCAACTTTTGGTTTTTTTTTATTAATTCAATAGGTTTTTTGTTTTTGATTTTATTAATTTCTCATTTAGTTTTGAGGATTTCTAATCTGTTATTTAATTGAGGAATTTTAATTTATTCTTTCTGTAACTTTTTAGTTGTATGTTCATTGATTTCCTCTTTCTCTAATTTAGTCACATAAGCATTTAAATATATAATATATCCCCTGAGAGCTGCTTTGAGTGAATCCCATAGGTTTTGGTATGTTGTTTCATTATTTTCATTATCTAGGTTAAAATGGTTAATTCTTTCTATAATTTGTTTTTTGGTCTACTCCTTATTAAAATGAGGTTATTAATTTTCCAATTGGTTTTGGGTCTATATATCCTTTGCCCAACATTGCATAAGACTTTTATTGCATTGTGATCTGAGAAAGATGTATTCACTATTTCGACATTTCTGCAGTTGATCATTAGGTTTTTATCCCCAGTACATGGTCAGTTTTTGTATAAGTTCCATCTACTGCAGAGAAAAAGGCATATTCCTTTCTATCCCCCATTCAATTTCCTCCATAAGTCTAAATATATCTGGTTTTCCTAACAACCTATTTCTTTCTTCTTTATTTTGTGATTTGATTTGTCTAGACCTGAAAGAGGGAGGTTGAGGTCTCACACTAGTAGAGTTTTGCTGTCTATGTCTTCCTGTAGTTCTTTCAGCTTCTCCTCTAAGAATTTGGATAGTATCCCATTGGGTGAATATCTAGTCAGTATTGAAATAGCTTTATTATCTATGGTACCTTTTAGGAGGATAAAGTTTCCTTCTTTATCTCTTTTAACACTATATACTTTTGCAGCTGCTTTGTCTGAGATAAGGATTGCTACCCCTGATTTTTTTTCACTTCAGCTGAAGCAAAATATATTTTGTGCCAACCTTTTACCTTTACTCTATATGTATCTCTCTGCTTCAAAGAGTTTCTTGTAAGCAGGATATTGAAGTATTGAAGGATTCTGATTTTTAATCCACTCTGCTATTTGCTTAATTTCAAAGAGAGAGTTCATCCCATGCACATCCAAAGTTATGATTACTAAATCTTTATTGCCCTTCATGCTATCTTCCCTCTGTTTGTATTTTCCCCCTTCCCCCCCTTTATCCATATTCCCCAGTATTTTGTTTTTGAATATCACCCCTTCAGTGTTTTTGCCCTCCTATATCACACCCTCCCCTTTCCCTTCCTTTCCCTTTATTAGTTCCCCTTTTTCCCCTCTCCTTCCCTTTTCTCCTTTTAAAACTTGAACAGTTAGATGTTTTTTTAAGTTAACTAAGAATGTGTAAATTAACTTTAAGACAAGGCTGATGAGAAGAAGATTGAGGTGTTTCTCATCTATTCTCTTCTTCCCCTCTATTACCATAGGTATTTTGTACCTTAGTGTAATGAGATTTACCCCATTCAGTTCCCTCCCTCCTGCTGTCTCCTTCCTGTCCCCCTTTTTCTGGAGGCAGTGTTTTTCAGATCATTCTATCTGAGTTCTAGAAAATTCTGAGTATGTGTCATTTCTATCTAAGTACATTCTGTCTAATAGAGTTAAAATTCTTGAGAGTTATTAGAGTCTTTCTCCCAAGTGGGGTTAAAGACAGTTACATCCCATGGGATAACAGCCTCATGGATAGGTCTTGAATGTCCATCACTTCTGGCTAGGTATATTCTCTCTGTTAGAGTTCTCAAGATTTATGAGAATCTTTTCCCCCATGCTCAGATATAGCCATTTTCAACTTATTGGATAGTATGTTTTTTTCCTTTTACTGCCCCCACTTTTTTAATTTTTTACCTTTTCATGTGTCTCTTGAACCTTCAGTTTGATGACCGAATTTTCTATTTAGCTCTAGTCTTTTCATCAGGAATTTTTGGAATTCCTCCATTTAATTAAATATCCAACTTTTTCCCTGGAAGAGAAGGTTCAGCTTTGAGGGATAGTGGATTCTTGGCTGCATTCCAAGCTCCCTTGCTCTTTGAAATATCTCCTTCCAGGCCCTTTGATCCCATAATGTTGATGTAGCCAGGTCCTGAGTAATCCTTACTGTGGCTCCTTGATATTTAAATTGTTTCTTCCTGGCTGTTTGCAGGATTTTCTCTTTTATCTGATAGTTCTGGAATTTGGCCACAACATTTCTTGGTGTTTTCATTTTACAATCTTTTTCTGGAGGGGATCAATGTATTCTTTCACAGACTACTTTGTCCTCTGGTTCCATGATATCAGGATAATTTTGCATCACTGGATCCTGTAATATTACATTCAAGCTTTTTTTTCTCTTCAATATTTTCAGGAAGTCCAATCATTGTCAGGTTGCCACTCCTCGACCTGTTCTCAAGGTCAATGGTGTTGCTCATGAAGTATTTTACATTTTCTTCTATTTTTTTATTTTGTTTAACTGGCTCTTGCTGTCTCATGAAGTCATTAACTTTTACAAACTCCATTCTTTTTTTAGGGAGGAGTTTTCTTCATTAACCTTTTGCAACTCCTTTTCCAATTGGTCAATTTTACTTTTGAGAGAGCTTTCCATTTGACCAATTGAGGTTTTGAGGGAATTATTTTCTTTTTGCATTTGCCCAATTGAGGATTTGAGAGATTTATTCTAATTTTGTATTTGTCCAATTGTATTTTCTAAAGATTTGGGGGTTTTTTTTGTTGCGATGTATTAATCTACTCTTGTTTTTTTTCCAAATTTTCTAATTGATTTTTAAAACTCCTTCCTTATTTCTTCAGGGAAGTCTTTCTGTGCTGAAGACTAGGTCATATTCTCCTCAGAGGTTGTATTTCTCTGAGTTAGGGTCTTTTCCTTCCAAGAATTTTTCTATGGATCCACCTTTCCGCTGACCCTTCTTCATTTTGCTAAGACCTTGAGTTGGATAAGGGCTGGTTTTCATGGGCTTGGCCTCACTAGAGACTTTACTCACTGAGTGCAATTTCTCTGACTGGACAGTAGGAGGTGCTGGTTGCTTTCTCTGGAGTGTCTGTGACCTTGATTGAGGCCTTCTCCCTTAGCTTGAAGGGAATGAATGAATGAAGCTGTTGAATCCTTTTGCCTTCAATCAGTGGTGTGCTTTACCCTGGGATAATGTCATTCCCTTCCCTATTGTCAGCTGGGCTGGTTCTTCTGCTCATACACCTGTGCCTGAGGCAGAAGTAGTCTGCTATTGTTTGTTCAGGGAAGAGGCCTCAGCTACAATGGAGTTGTGGACTTAGAGTTCCTCAGACTAGAGGAGCCCAGGGATGGTGTCTACAGTTCTCCTGCAATGGAACTCTCCACCCAACCCTGTCAGCAAGCTCCAGAGGGACAGTGCCAACACCAGTGCCTCTGCTCCCTAGTTGACACAAGCCGCTGTGGTCTAGCCCCAATGCTGGTCCAACAGGTCCATCCCTGGGGCCCTCAGACTCCCTGGCTCCAATTCAGCTGCCAATGCTTCTGATCTGGGATTGATCTGCCCTCTGTGCCCAGACTTACCCACCTGGATTTGCCCAGGGCCACTACCAGAGACAAATCCTGAGGTAGGTGTTCTTTCTCCTGGCTTTTCTTTCTGGGTTTTGTGGGTCAGATTTCTGTTAAGAAGTTTTTTTATAAGATAGATGGGGAAAGATCAGGAGACTTTAGAACTGTGCCTGTCTTCTCTCTGCCATCTTGGCCAGAAGTCTCAATGTGCTTTACTCAACGATACTCATTTTTTTCTTACTATAGCAAATAGAAGTTGAGTGACAATTTAGAAGATACACTAAATTTTGTGTTATTGGTATGGTGACGGGAGTTCCCTTCCTATGAAGAACATATTATTAAATACATAACAATTGGTTATCTAGCACAATATCATTTGATGAGGGCAGCTAGTTGTTGTAGTGCATAGAGCACTGACTCTTGAGTCAGAAGGGTAGGAATTTGAATCTGGCTGCAGATTCTTAGCACAAACTAGCTGTGTGACCTTGGGAAAGTCATTTAATTCTTACTGTCCCACATTCAGGGTCATCTGGAGTCAATCTGATAAATATCTGGCCATTGGACCCAGTTGACTCTGGAGGAGAAAGTGAGACTGGTGCCTGAGCACAGCATGCTCTCACTCAAATCTGATTCATGTATTTGTCATGCATAGCTTAACCACCCTGATGTCATGGTCTTCTTAAGAATGAAGGACATATATCATAATCACCATCATCATCATTATCTGATGTCTAGAAGATAAATAATAAATCCATAAGTCAAGGCATAAATGTCCACATTGAAAATTAACAGTCAGAATAAAAGAAAAAAAAATTAACAGTAAATTCTGAAAATTTCTAACCAGGATGGCTCTACATTCTATGAATAATAATAATTGCTATAATTATAATTATAATAAGTCAATGGACCATACAAAACAAATTGAACACAACACCTTTTCTTGTAAAGGGTCTAGCATGAAGGGGAAAAAGTTGAGAAAAAATTTATGATAAGAATATTGACACATTCAACAAAAATTGTTAATTAGTGCCCTCATAAAATAAGTAGAAGCAAAGGAAAGAAAAAAATATGGAAAACAGGTGAAGAGATCCATGGTAAGGCATAGTTTACTAAAAGCATTTCAGGATGAAATTAAATTGACATCAGATAAATGAAAATCAAAATATTTTGTGAAAAGTTCTATAGCAATTAGAAATTGGAGTCCCATTAGATCCTAACATTGCAAGAAGAAGTGGTGCATGCATGAGCAAGCACACACACACACACACACACACACACACACACACACAATGGAAAAAACAGCTGATCTATATCAAATATGCACAGAGGAAGTTGTGCTGGAAGATATGTCATTTCTTTAGAAATATTTTATTTATTTTGAATTTTACAGTTTTTCCCCTAATCTTATTTTCCTCCCCCACTACCCACAGAAGTCAGTATGTTAGTCTTTTTATTGTTCCCATGGTACACATTGTTTTAAATTGAATTTGATGAGAGAGAAATCATATCATTAAGGAAGAAAAATATACATAAGAGATAGCAAAGTTACATAATAAGATAATATTTTTAATTAAATGTAATAGTCTTTGATCTTTGCTCAAACTACACAATACATTCTCTGGATATAGATGGTATTCTCCATTACAGATAGCCCAAAATTGTGCCTGATTATTGCACTGATGGAATGAGCAAATGAATTAAGGTTGATCATCACCCCCATGTTACTGTTAGGGTGTACAATGTTCTTCTGGTTCTGCTCATCTTTCTCAGCATCAGTTCATGCAAATTGTCCTAGGCTTCCCTGAATTCCCATCCTTCCTTCCTGGTTTCTAATGCAAAAAATAATGTTTGATCACATATAAATACCACATTTTCTTAAACCATCCCCCAATTGAAAGACATTCACTTAATTTCCAGTTCTTTGCCATCACAAATAGGGCTTCTATGAATATTTTTGTACAAATGATGTTTTTACCCTTTTTCATAATCTCTTCAGGGTATAATAGAATTGATGATTCAAAGGGTATACACATTTTTGTTGCTATTTGGTCATAATTCTAAATTGCTCTCCAGAAAGGCTGGATGAGTTCACAGCTACAACAACAATGTATTAGTGTCCAAGATTTCCTACATGCTTTCCAACAATTATAATTGTCTTTTCTGGTCACATTGGCCAGTATGAGAGGTATGAAGTAGTACCTCAGAGTTTCTTTAATTTGCATTTCTCTAATAATTGCTGAATTAGAACAATTTTTCATATTACCATGGATAGCTGAATTTCCTCATATGAAAATTGCCTTTGCATATCCTTTGACCATTTATCAATTGTGGAATGGCTTGTGTTTTTTTAAAAAAATGACTCAATTTTCTGTATATTTTAGAAATAATTCCTTTGTCAGAAATACTAGTTGTAAAAATTTACTGTATTTGTTTAATCTTGATTACGGTTGTTTTGTCTGTGCAAAAGATTTTTAATGTAAGCTAATCAAGTTTATTTTTAATGATGATCTCCATCTCTTCCTTGGTCATAAACTACTTCCCTTTCCATAGATCTGACAGGTTAATCATCTAGTTTGCTTATAATGTGGTTTTTATGTCTAAATCCTGTATTCATTTTGATTTTCTCTTGGTGTAGGATGTGCAGTGTTGGTCTAATTCAAGCTTCTGCCATAATAACTTCTAATTTTCCCAACAGTTTGTATTGAAGAGAGACTATCCCAGTAGCTGGACGTTTTGTGTTTATCAAACAGGAGATTACTGTAATTACCTCCTGCTTTTGCACCTAGTCCATTCCACTGACCCATGACTCTATTTATTAGCCATTACCAGACAGTTATGATGACTGATGAATTATAATTTTAGATCTGGTAGGGCTATACCACCTTCATTTGCATAGTTCTTTGCATATTTTCATTAAGTGCCTTGAAAAATCTCAATCTCTATTTTTATTTCTCCACATGAATTTACTCACAATTTTTTTCTAACTCATTAAAGTAATTTTTTTCGAATTTTGATTGGTAGGGCACGAAACAAGTAGTTTCATTTTGGTAGGATTGCCATTTTTCCTATATTAGCTTGGCCTATCTATGAGGAATTGATATTTGCCCAGTTATTTAAATCTGATTTTATTTGTGTGAGAAGTTTTTGTAAGTGTTTTCCAAAAGGTTCTGACTCTACCGTGGCAGGTAGACCACAGATATTTTATATTGTCTGAAGTTACCCCATTCAATATCCTCCATCCTCCTGTCTTCTTACTGTGTCCCCTTTTTGAGGAGATATTGTTTTTTAAATCATTCTGTTTGAGTCACAGGAAAATCATGAGTGTCCATTACTTCTGGCTAAGTATATTCGCTCTAATAGAGCTACACTTCTCAAGAGTTATGAGAATCTTTCTCCCAGGTGGGGATATGGCCACTTTCATCTTATTGATTACCAGTTTTCTTTGTCTTTAGCCTTTTTTTAACCTCTTCATGTGTCTCTTTAGTCTCATGCTTGATATCCAAATTTTCTATTTAGCTCTAGTATTTTCATCAGGAAAGTTGGAAGTCTTCCATTTCATTAATTGTCCATTATTTCCCCTGGAAGAGAAAGTTCAGTTTTGCCAGGTAGTGGATTTTTTGGCTGTATTCGAATCTCCCTTGTTCTTCAGAATATTTCAGTGCAAGTCCTTTGATCACTTAATGTTGATGTATCCAGGTCCTGAATAATCCTTATTGTAGTTCCTTAGTATTTAAATTGTTTCTTTCTGGCTGTTTGCAGAATATTCTCTTTTATTTGATAATTCTAGAACCTGACCACAATATTCCTTGGTGTTTTCATTTTAGGATCCATTTCCAGAGGGAATCAAAGTATTCTTTAAATAACTCTTTTGTCCTCTGGTTCCATGATATCAGGGCAATTTTCCATCACTAATTCCTGTAATATTAAAGTCCAGACTTTTATTCTCTTTGATGTTTTGAGGAAGACCCATAATTCTCAGGTCATCCCTTCTTGATCTGTTCTTGAGGTCAGTAAATTTGCTGATAAAATCTTTTCCATTTTCTTCTTTTTTTTAGGTTTTTGAAAGGCAAATAGGCATAAGTGGTTTGCCCATGGTCACACAGCTAGGTAATCACTAAGTGTCTGAGTTCAGATTTGAACTCAGTTACTCCTGACTCCAGGGCCAGTGCTCTATCTACTGCACCATCTAGCTGCCCCCACTGCACTATCTAGCCACCCCCTATTTTTTGATCATTTGGTTTTCTTTAACAGAGTCTTGTTGTCTCATGAAGTCATTTTCCACAGATGCAACTCCTTTTCCAATTGTGCAATTCTATTTTTGAAGAAGTTTTCCATTTCCCCAAGTGTAATTTTGAGAATTATTTTGTTTTTGCATTTTCCTAATTGAAGATTTGAGAGAATCATTCTCAATTTGTATTTGTCCACTTATATTTTCCAAGGATTTGCTTTGTTGTTGTGACATGTTAATTTTCTCTTGCAAAGTGTTAATTTTCTTGAGTTTTTTCCCTATATTTCCATTTATTTTAGAACTCCTTCATAATTGCCTCAAGGAAATATTTCTGGAGTGGAGATCAATTCATATTCTCTTCAGAAGTTCTAGATATCTCTGGCTTAGAATTTGTTCATTCTCAGTATTTATCAAAAGGCCCTTTCTATTGGCCTTTCTTCATTTTCCTAGGATATTGTGATGGAGATGGGCCTGGCTCTGAGGAGTTTGCTTTTTGAGTGTCCTAGAGGCTTTATTCACTTGGCTTTGCAATTCCAACTGGGCCAGCCAGCACAAGTCCTGGTTGCTTTCTCTGGAGTGTTTGAGGCCCTCTCCCTAAACCTGGAGGGAGTGAGGGATAGGGTTCGGATTGTCCTTGAACAATATAGGCTGGGCCCTGAGGGGAGGTAGTTAATTTCTCTTTCATCTGAGGGAACTCTGCTGCCCACACCTGTGCCTGAGGGGGATGGAGGGGCAGTTACTGTTTATTCTGGGAATAGGGCTCTGTTAAAACTATGGAACTCAGGTCTCCAGACTGACCAGTCAATGTCCAGCCATAATCTACAACTGTTCTGAGACTTACCCTCTAGCCTACGTCAACTCACCAGACCTCCACTCCTCCAGACAAATATTCCACAGCTAATGTTGGTCCTTGGAAGAGACATTCACCAAAGCCTCCATGGCTAAGACAATCCTCTGGCTTCACCCTGCCGCTGCCACTGTGCTGCCTCTCTGCTCTCCACTCCTAGTTCACCCACAGTCCCTTGAGACTTACCTTTTGGTAGGTGCTCTTCTCCTAGCTTCTCTTTCTGGATTTTGTTGATTGAATTTCCATTCAGAAGTTTCTTTCATGTTATTTCTGCGGGGAAACCAGGAGACCTTAGCCCAGTGTCTGTTTTCTCTCCACTAGCTTGGCCAGCAGGTATGGCATTTTGTGATACTCAGGAAATGATTCTTAAGTTATCTGAAAGGAGAGGAAAGTAAGAGCTGAGTAAAGTCTTGGATATGTCCAATGGCTAAAAATACAATCAAAGAAATATCAACAAGCATAAAACATACTTCAGTCATTTGATTTGCTGGAAAGAGTAGAAAATACTAGATTCCCCAATAAATGAAAATTTGATTATTCCAATTCTTCAAAAATATACTACTGTAATAGTAATATTCTAATGATTATCAATTGGGAACTATTTAAATATTCTGATCAAGTAATGGTTTAAGACAATTTCAAATGACCCATGATGAAAAATGTAATCTATTTGCAGAGAAAGAAGTGATAAAATTAGAATGAAGATTGAAGGATACCTTTACTCACATGCTTTCTTTTTAAATTGTGTCCTTTCTTCTACAATTAAAATTAAAATTAAAATTCTGCATGACTTCACTTGCATGATCAACTTAATATTGCTTCCCACTCTCAGAATGGTGGAGTTGCTAGAGAGAAAGGGAGAATCTGGTATTTGAAGTTATAAATTATAAAATGAGTATTTTTTTTTAAAAAGTAGCAGTATTGTAATGTATAAAGAAGAGTAGGATCACAGATAATCCATTCCAATTCATTTGTTTTATAGTGGAGGAAACTGATGCCCAGTGAATTTGAGAAACTTCACAAAGTTAAGAAGTGGCAGGCATAGGATTTGTGCCTAAGTCAACTAAAAACAAATCTAATAATAGTAATATTACTATAATGTGAACAAAAAAACCAAGTTTATAATCAATGTCACTAAGAGAGAAACTTGATTATTATCAGGTTCCCTTGTGGGCATATATAAAGCTCAATAATTATTTGACTTTCCAAATAAATCAATATTATTCAGGTGCTAATGATTGCACCTGAAAGGGAAGCCTCTGGAAGACAAAGCACAAAGTACACATACAAAGGATCTAGATGATGCAGATAAAAATTCATTTTGAATTGAATTATTAAAATACAATTAGCAGATTTCCTCAATTTTTTTTATGTTTCCTACTGAAGATGATCTAAGTTTATATCTTTCCTTATGGGAATAAAAAGATAATGATAGAATAACTCAGCATATCTACCTTTACATATTTTAATGATGAATGTGGTAACTTACATCACTAAGATAGTAAGTGAATTGTGTTAGGTGTTTCTCTTTTGGCTTAGTGCTGATTAAAGTTGATAATCAATATTTTGTTGAATGGTATTTTAAAACTTTCAAATTGATAACTCAATAAAAGTGCTTTCATTACATGTATGGCAAATTAACTGAAAAGAAATAAATATTTTCAATAGCACGGAACTCAAAAAGAAAATATTTTTAAATATACTCTGAATTTCTAAAGGGTTTTTTTTATCACTCAAATTAACTGTCATTTCATTCTGGTCCAATAGTAATCATTATCATTTATTGCTGTATTTTTGAGGTGCATAACATTTTAGAGTCAGAAAATATATTCATGATGTTATAAAATTTATCTATAGATTACTTGAGAAGCTTGTAATAGCAGGAAGTTATCCATTGTTAAATTTTATATCTTTCCTTAGGATAATGTGAAATAGAGAGGTAATATGCAATGTTTATTTATCTAGTAGATTTTTTAAAGTTTTTTTTTGCTTGTCATCATTCTATTTATTCAAATATTTTGAATGGGGAAGCTAAGAGAGTATATTCATTTTTATTGAATACATTTGAAATTTTATATATGACTTTTCATTATTTTATTTTTACTTGTGTATATGTATCTTTTAATTTTTCCTATGATTTCCTGATAAATGACATATAAAAATATTCATATATATTTGGTCCATATGATTTCTCATGTCCAGTTCAATGTGACTTTTCATTTTTCAACTACATTCTTTGGAATCCTATAGACAAAACCATATAGACTCAAGATTTGACTAGGGATTGAAATAATCTGGTCCAACAATGCCTGGACTGGGCATGTAATGTTCTTAAATTGTTATTACTTAATTAACTTCCTTTTTTTGACTGTGTAACAAGGGGGGAGGGGAAACAATTGCAGTTGATGAAAATCAAAGGAGACAAATCAATGATTTTAAAAAGTGGTAGTATTTTAATTAGTAATTTGACTAAAATAATATTTCATGAGTGTAAATTTTATGATTTTTTGTTATAATTTAAATGAGTCCTCTTCCTAGTAGAGAGATTAATAGTTAAAAATTAGGTAATATAAGTGACAAATATCAAGAGAATTTGGATCAAAACTATTTTTCTGAATGATCATAATACGTATTATTTTTGCTTTTAACTCGACTAAAATAACCTATTTCACCTATTAAGCAATAAAACAAAATGTAGAATTTGAAAATATTTTATCCCTTTATAACTGATGACATGATTTCTCTGTAATTTGCATTAGCATGGTCTTAAGAAAGTCAGTTGTATTTTTCATGCTTTAGCTTCTCTCTATGCTACTGAAGAGAGGTTATCAAGATTTGTGTCACTAAGACAAAGTTACTGGACATAAAATGAGAAAATTTACTTAAACCAGGCTTGCAAACTACTGCATTTTTAATTACTTATTTAATGTAGTGCTTTACATATATTAAATATGTTTAAGTTTGAATTTGTAGGTAAGCACAGTACCACACTGATGTGCATTGCTTTCTATGCTAATGTTATTGAGAGACAATTTTTTTTATTGGATATCTAACTATGCCTATAGCTGGATATGAAGCAAAACAAAATAACAAAACTGGAGCCTACAGTCAATTATTTTGATAGCATTTTATTTTTCTGCAATTATACACCATGAAAATTTTAATATTCATTTTTACAAAATTTAGAGTTCTAATTTTTTCTCCTCCCTTCTGAAAATGGTAGGAGGTTTGATATAGATTATATATAAGATATCATGTAAAAATATTTGCATATTATTCTCAGTTATGGAAGAAAAAACTGTTCAAAGGATAAAAACATATAGAAAAAATAAAACAATTGATAAAATGTTTCCTATTCTATTCAGAGATTATTAGTTCATTATCTGTTTATAGATAGTATTTTCCTTTGAGAGTCTTTTGTTCTTGTTTTGGGCTGTTGCGTTGCTGAGATGAAACGGAACATTCACAATGTGCTGTTGTTACAGCAAACATTGATTTCTCTGTTCCATTCAATTCACTTTGCATCAATTCATTCACATCTTTTCAGCTTTTTCTGAAATCTGTCTGTTCGTCATT
Organism: Macrotis lagotis; assembly: GCF_037893015.1. Taxonomy (NCBI): domain Eukaryota; kingdom Metazoa; phylum Chordata; class Mammalia; order Peramelemorphia; family Peramelidae; genus Macrotis; species Macrotis lagotis. Next base: position 350,830,283 of record NC_133666.1, read on the forward strand.
TCTTATTGCTTGATGGTATTTCATTATATTCACATACCAATACTTGTTCAGTCATTTCCCAATATCTTGTCAGCACAATCAAGGATGCAATAATTATTTTTACACATGTAGGGATTTTTCTATTTTTTAATGGTCTCATTGGAGTGCACACTTAGTTACTGAATCAAAAAGTATGCAAATATTTATTGCCATTGGGAATAATTCCAAATTACTCTCCAGAATGCTTGCAGCAGTACAGAACTCCACCAAGGTTACATCAGTGACTTAATTTTTCCACATTCTCTCCAACATTTCTCATCTTCCTTTTTTAAGTCATATTAGCTAATCTAATAAATATGAGGTGGTGCCTCAGCTGCTTGAATTTTAATTTATGTAATCAAAAGTGATCTGGACTACTTCTTTTTATGTCTATAGATAACATTGATTTCTTTATCTGAAAAACATTTATCAATTGTGTAACTGCTTGTATTCTTTTAAATTTGATTTAGTTGTCTACATACTTGATAAATGAGACCTTTATCAGAGACAATTCCTGTAGAGATTTTGTCTCAGCATTCTGCTTTCCTTCTTAGTTATATTGGTTTTATTTTTTTAAATATATTTATTTATTTTTATTTTTGTACAGATGATGCTTTTTATACATTATTAAAATATTCTTGTTTAAGAGTAAATGTAATACCCCTCCTCCCAAAAAATATAGACCCTCATGATCAATAAAGTAAAGGAAAGTGAAAAAATTAAAATTAAAATTAAAAAATAATAATAGGGGCAGCAAGGTGGTGCAGTGGATGGAGCACTGGCCCTGGAGTCAGAAGAATCTGAACCCAAATCTGGCCTAAGACACCCAACAATCACCCAGTTGTGTGACCCGGGGCAAGTCACCCCAACCCCATTGGCCTGCAAAAACAAAAAAAGCCATAATAATAATAATAATAATAATAATAATAATAATAATAATAATGATAATAATAATAATAATTTTAGAGGCAGCTATGTGGGGCAGTGGACAGAGCACCAGCCCTGGATTCAGGAGCACTCGAGTTCAAATCCAGCCTCAGAAATCCAGAAATCACTCAGCTGTGTGGCACCAGGGAAGCCACCCAAGCCCACCTGCCCTGCAAACACCACTCAAAAAATTAATAATAATAATAATTATAATAATAAAATCTACTTCAGTTTCTGTTCCAACACCACCAGCTCTATTGCAGGTGTATCACATTCTTTAGGATAAGTCCATCATAGAAGCTACTTCTATATTTTTCCACTATTGCAATTGCTGATTGCAACTCCCTCCATTCATACTTCCCTGCTACCATACACTGTTTTCTCTCTTCTTTCACTCTGTCCCTATCCTTAAATGTGTTGTAGGGTAGCTGAGTGATGAATCAGATTGATCACTGGCCCTGGGGCCAAGAGACCCTGAGCCCACGTACCACCCCTTAACCAGCAACCGCTCAGCTCTATGGTCTCAGACAGGCCATCCAATCCCAGCCCCTTGCACAAAGTGAAAAAGAAAATGTGTTATATCTGACCACTCTCCCCCATGGTCCACCCTCTCCTCCATCATTCACATTCCCCCTTCCCCTTGTACCCTTTCTCTCCTTCTTACTCTAGAGGTCTATACCCCATTGAGTATATATGTTGTTTCCTCTCCAAGCCACCTCTAATGAGAGTGAAGGTTCCCTCATCCCCTCTCACTCCCATCCCCATATCATTGCAATAGCTCATTGTAATAAAAAATCTTATTATAAGAACTATCTTAGCCTATTTCACTTCTCCTTTCTCTCCCATTACATTTCCCTTTTAGTCATTGATTCCATTTTTACAATATATCATAATCTTCAAATTCAGCCATCATGAAAGCCATCATGACATAGTAGATTGAGAACTAGCCTCAGAAGGAAAATAACTTGGGTTCAAGTTATGTAAAACCAGACTACATAAATCCAATTAACTCAGTTTCTCAGTAAACTAGATCAGTAGTTTGTAAATTACATAGAAAGATTGGTCAATAAGAATCTCAATTGGAAAATATTTACTCACAAACGTCATATTGACATCACTCATACATCATTATATTTTTATTTTCTTAACAATTTCCCAATTATATTTTAATATTGATTGTGTACAATGGGATTGTTGTGGAGCAAATGCAGTCAGTGGATAGTATACTTGACTTCTCTGTTCTAGGCTATTTATTTTCTCTAAGATTATAAATTGCAAAGAAGCTGTTGATATACATTCCTGAACAGGAATCCCCTTTCCTAAAGAAATATGTTCAAATAAGTTTTTTCTAGTTAAAGCCTATGGCTACAAACCACAGAATACTCACAGGTCAAAGACAGTAAAATTATTTAAAGGGAGTGGAGATTTATCTCTTTAATTTCCTCCTCTTTGGTGGTTAGTTCAACCTTTTCATTTTTGATAGTAGTAATTTATTTATTTTATTTTTAATAATTTTTAATAATAATTTCTTATTTTTAATCACATTAACCAAAGTTTTGTCTATTTTATTGGCTTTTTCATAAAAACCAACTCTTTGTTTTATTTATGAGATAAATGGTTTTCTCGCTTTCAGTTTTCCTAATCTCTCCCTTGATTTTCAGAATTTCTAATTTAGTATTTAATTGTGTATACCCAATTCATTAATCTCCTTTATCTCTATTTTATTCATATAGACATTTAGAGATTTAACATTTGCCCCCATAACTGCCTTGGTTGCATCCCATAAATTTTCATATGATGTCTCATTATCATTTTCTTGGATATAATTAAATTAAAAAAACTTTTGCACATGCAAAACCTCTGTAACCAAGATCAAAAGAAATTTAGTATATTGGGAAACAACTTTTACAGCTAGTGTTTCTGACAAAGTATTACTTTCTAAAATATCTAGAGAAGTCAGTCAAATTAAAAAAAAAATCAAGCCATTCCCCAATTGACAAATATCAAAAGATATGTAAAGGCAATTTTCAGGCAAAGAAAGCAAAGCTATCTATAATCATACGAAAAATTGCTCTGAATCATTACTAATTGGAGAAATGCGAATTAAAGCATCTTTAATGTACCAACTCATACCTCTCAGATAGATCATTGTGACCAGAATAGATAATGATCAGTGTTGTAATGAATATGGGAAATCTGGAACACTAATGCATTGTTGGTGGGGTTGTGAACTGATCCAACCTTTCTGGAGATCAATTTAGAATTATGTCCAAAGGGCAATAAAAATGTGCATACTCTTTGATTAAGCAATACCACTATGAGTCTATATCCTGAAGAGGTCATGAAAAAGGTAACAACCCTAAATGTACACAAATGTTAATAGCAGACAGGGATGTCCATCAATGTGGAATGACTGAACAAAATGTGATATGTGAATGTGATGGAACACTATTGTTTTTTAAGAAATCAAGAAGGATGGGATTTCAGAGAAGCTTGGGAAAACTTCTATGAATTGATGGTGGAGTGAAATGATCAGAACCAGAAGAACATTGTGCATGTTAACAACATGGGATGATGATCAACTTCGATGTACATGCTTACTCTATCAGAGCAATGATCAGGGACAATTCTAGGAGATTCATGATAGAGAATACCATCTGTATCCAGAGAAGGAACTATAGAGTTTAAAAGAAAACCAAAAACTATTATCTTCCAATTTTTAAAAAGTTGTCTCATGTATTACATAATTTTGCTATCTCTAATATTTTCTTTTTTCCTTATGTATATTTTTCCCTCAATACATTCAATTTTGATCCATGCATATCAAAGAAAAAAATGTAAAGACTATATCAGATTGCCTTCCATTGGCAGTCAGGAAGAGGTAAATGGAAGGAGAGGAAAATTTTAAAATTCAAAACTTTGCAAAACTATGATTGATTGAAGCTACTATTGTAAATAAATGCAAAACAAATGAAATATATAATATTTTTTAAAAAATGAAAAATTAGGAATTGGACTTCAGAATAGCCTGGAAGGACTTGCAGGAATGGATTCTAAGTGAAATGAACAGAACCAGAAGAACATTATATACTCTAACAAGAATATTGGGCAATGATAAATTATTATGGACTTATTAATTTCACAATATAATAATCAAAGATAGTTCTAAAAGACCTGTGACAGAAATTATCATTAATAACTAGAGAAAGAACTTGTAGTTTAAATGTAGAATGAAGTTTAGTATCTTTAATTTTAAAAAATTGTCTATGTATTATGTCATTTTTCCTCTCTGATATTCTTTTGTTCCTTTTGGATTTGAGTCTTTTTTCACAATATGATTAAGATGGAACATGTAGAGTCTATAATAGATTGCTTTCTGTCAGGGTGAGGGAGAACAAAAGGGAAAAAGGGAGAAAATGTAGAACTCAAAACCTTGCAAAAATGATTGCTGAAATCTACTATTGCAAGTAGAAAGAAGTTATAAATTTAAGCAAAATATTTAAATTTTAAAAAAGGAGAACTTGGAACCAAAAATCCAAGTAATATTGTAGTCAAATTACAGAATTCTCAGCTTAAAGAAAAAAATACTATAAACAGTCAAAAAGAAGCAATTTAATTATAAAGAAACTATAATCAGGTTTACTCAGGACTTCAGTGTTCAACCTTAAAGCATTGGAGAGCCTAGAATATGTTTTTAGAGGACAACAGAATTTTGATTACAACCAAGAATCAACCACCATTAAAAATTTCATACATTCTTTCATCAGAAAAAGTGAACTTTTAGTGAAACAGTGGAATTTCAAAAATATTCATTATAAAAACCAGAATGGAACTGAAAATTTGATCATCAAACACAAGACTCAAGAGTCCATAAAAAGGTAAGAAAAGGAGAAAGACCTTAATCATTAAAATTAAAATGTTTGGAGACTTATGTGGAGGAGCCAAGATGGTGGGGCAAAGCTAACAAGCTTACAGAGCCTCTTACTTACATGAAGCCTCTACTCTGACATTCACATTACAGACTCCACCAAGAAAAAGAAAAGATTTAAAGAAGTGTTCAACTGCAGACATCATGGAAGATCTTCATTGAAGGTCTTTCCTTTGGGGCTACAGGGTGGGGGAAGAGCAAGAAAAGTCCAGAAGACAGGAGAATTGGGAAAGTCAGAAAGAGGCTTTTAGCCACAGTGCAATCTGGTTCCTGACCACTTAATAATAACAGAGGTCCCTACAGCTAGATAGTAAGCCAGGAGGGAAGATACCAACGCCAAACAAAAATTGAACCCTGAAAGCACTGGGGTAAAAGACAGGACTGGGTCAGGAGTAATACTCTGTTAAGTCAGAACCTGAACATAAAGGAGGCAAGAAAAATAACAAAGAAATACCTCTGCAAAGGCAAGGCCTGGACTGCACAGGCAACATCTTGGTCAGAAGCAAGCCAGTGATCAGAACCCAGGCCCAGAAAAAAGTAAGCTTGGATCTATACTCCATATACCCCCAGAGCAGAACTACAATTAAAAAGATGAGTAAAACAGCTAAAAGAGCACTCACTATAGACAAATACTTCACAGATAAAGATGATAGCAATCCCATATCTGAAGAAGAAAGCTGTGAAACATCACTCACAGTAGAAGTATCAAAACAGTCTATAAATTAGACTGAAATACAAAAGCTCATCGAAGAACTTAAAAAATAATTTAAAAACCAAAAAGGGAGATCAAAGAAAAATGGAAAAGAGAAATGAAATCCATGCAGGTAAAATGTGAGAACCCAACACCGTTAAATTCAACACCTTTAAAAAGGAAACACAAAAGATAATTGAAGAATATAAAATCCTAAAAACTAAATTTGAACATTAAAAACCAATGAATCTACAGTTCTATAAGATTCCGTCAAACAAAATGAAAAGGCTGAAAAAAATAAAGAAAATGTAAAGTACCTTCTAGGGAAAACAAATGACCCATAAAAGAAGAGACGATTTTTGAATTATCTGACTACCAGAAAGCCTGATCAAACAAAAGAAACTGGAAAACATCATGCAGAAAATTATAAGGGAAATTGCCCCAATCTACTATAACACTATAACAATTGAAAGAATCCACAGAAACCTTCCAGAAAGAGACTCCAGGATAACAATACCCAGCACTGTTATGGCCACATTCCAGAACCTTCAAATAAAAGAGAGAATATTGCAAACAGAAAAAAGAAATAATTCAAATACAAAAGGAACACAATCAGACTAACACAGGGCCTGTCAATCTCAACACCAAAGGATTAGAAGAACTGGAATAACATATTTCAGAGAGCTAAGGACCTGGGATTACAACCCAAAATCTACTACCATTTAAAATTCAGCATGTATTGTCATGGAAAAAGATGGATGCTCAATGAAATACAGGACTTCCAGAATTTCCTGACACAAATACCAGAACTCAACAGAGAATTCAATTGACAAATACATTACTGAAAAAGGTAAATGAAAAACTAAAAAAACAAAACTCTTTTAAACAAATGTTGGTCCCTAAAAGGTAACATATAACAATTTCAACTCATTAGAACTTTGCTTTTCTAAGAATAATTAGAGGGTAGACTATAAATGAAGAGAATGAATGTAAGGAATATAGGTCTAATTGGGTCTTGACCCTCAATTGAAGAGATCCAAGATCACATCACTCTTTGAGATAAAAATCCCTGAAAAAAGCAGGAAGGTCAATTTTAACTGAACTATTTCATTATACTCTTACTGGCTTTAATCACACCTTGCTAATGAGGGCATCATAAGCTGCACTGACCTGAGACCATGTCTCTATTTCTTTAAAATTATTTATAAAGTTTTCAGTGAGACCTCCAGAGCCTCCTAGTACTTAGAGATCTTCAAGAGATTTTCTGTTACTTAGATCAGGATGCTTCAAGTAACAAGGGGTTAAGTACCCTGTGGTGGGGGCGGTAATGTGGGAGAGACAAAGTACCTTGGTTCACTTAAGAAAGTGGGGGGGGGGGAAGTGGGAAAGAAAATAGGCCAGGGAAGAGGGGCGCAAATAGTTAAAAAAATGATAGGTCTATGGGGTGGCTAGGTGGCACAGTGAATAGAGCACTGGCCTTGGAGTCAGGAGTACCTGGGTTCAAATCCGACCTCAGACACTTAATAATTACCTAGCCATGTGGCCTTGGGCAAGCCACTTAACCCCCATTGCCTTGAAAAATCTAAAAAAAAAAAAAGAAATGATAGGTCTTTGGAGGATAACTTGACTTGTGAAGAGGACTGTGTGTACTTGAAAGACACTTGAAAAGGGGTTTAGGTAAAAATGATTATAATTATAATTGATGAAATTTGAGTCAATGCTTCTTATCAAGCAATCAAATAAACAATCTGTGATGATATCTTGATACCAGTAGGAGTGTATCAAGCGTATTATAGTACCAAAGGAAGAGACACAAAGATTTATAATTTTACAGGGAAGAAGGGAAAATCTGAATGCTGTGTAAATTCTATTCAATAGTTTTTGCCCAGTGAGGAAATAAGACACATTCCCACTTGGGAATTAATCTACTTGGGAAGGGGGGACTAGGAAAGGGGAAGATAAGGGAACAAGGGACTGATAAAAGGTGAGGGAAGGTATATGCAAAAATAAACTGAAATTTAAACTTTTGAAAAAATAAATGAAAGGGCAAAGCAAGTAAAATTTTGGTGAGGAGGAATAAATGAAAAGGGAAAGGATACATACAAACAGAGAAAGATAGCATAGAGGGAAATTTAAAGTTAGTAATCTGAAATGTAAATGTGAATGGGATTGACTGTCCCATAAAATGGAAATGGATAGAAGAATGCATTGAAAACCAAAATCCTATAATATGTTGTTTACAAGAAACACGTTTGTAGCAGAAAGAAACACACAGGGTAAAAGATAAAAGGTTGGAGCAAAATATGTTGTACTTCAGTTGAAGTAAAAAATTCTGGGGAAGCAATTCTAATATCAGACAAAGTACAAACAAAAGTTAATCCCATTAAAATGGATAATGAAGGAAACTATGTCTTCCTAAAAGACACCATATACCTGGTGGGATAGCATTCAGATTTCTAGAGGAAAATTTGAGTGAATTACAAGGAGAAGTTAGACAGCAGAGTTTTAATGATGGGAGACCTCAACCTCCCTTTCTCAGAACTAGATAAATCTAATGACAAAATAAACAAGAAGGAAGTTAAGAAGGTGAATGAAATCTTAGAAAACTTAGACATGATAGAGCTCTGCAGAAAAGTTAATGGGCACAGAAAAGAATATACCTTTTTTCAGCAATACATGGCACCTTCACCAAATTTGACTGTGTACTATGGAACAAAATCCTTATGATCAAACGCAGAAAGGAAGAAATTTGTATTTTTCAGATAATGATGCAATAAAATATTACATGTAATAAAGGGTCAGGGAAAGAAAAATCAAGAATTAATTGGAACTTAAATAACTTTATCTTAAATAATGGGTGGATCAAACAACAAATAAGAAAATAATCAATAATTCTGTCCAAGAAAATTATGATAATGAGTTATAACAGCAAAATATATGGTACGCAGCCATGGCAGTCCTGAAGGGAACCTTATATCCCTAATTGCCTATATGAAGAAAATAGAAAACAAGGAGATCAATGAATTGAGTATACAACTAAAAAAAGCTAGAAAAGAATTAATTAAACACCCCGAATTAAATACAAAACTAGAAATTCTGAATATCAAGGGAGAAATTAATAAAATAGTAAGCAGGGAAAAATCATTGATCTCATAAATAAATCTAAGAAATTTATGGTTAATCTGGTTTAAAAAAGAGAGAAAATAACTGAATAAACTATCAAAAATTAAAAGGGTGAACTAACCACCAATGAGGAGGAAATCAAAGAGTTATTTAGGAGATACTTTGCCAAACTGTATGCCAATAAATTGGACAACTTGAGTGAAATGGATGAATATTAAAAAAATACAAATTTCTCAGATTAACAGAAAAGAAAATAAATTACTTAACCCTTCTTCAGAAAAAGAAATTGAAGAAATCATCTTATTGATTCAGTTCTAAATCCATCTGGACCTGGAGACTTATTACTTACTAAGAAAAGTCTCCAGGTCCCAATGGATTTACAAGTGAATTCTGCCAAACATTTAAGGAACAACTAATTCCTATTCTACATAAACTATTTGAAAAATAGGAGTAGTTCTACCAAACTCATTTCATGACACCAACATGGTGCTGATACCTAAACCACAAAGAACCAAAACAGACAAAGAAAATTATCGACCAATCTCCCTAATGAACATTGATGCAAAAATCTTAAATAAAATTTTAGCAATGAGATTACAGTATGTTATTACCAGGATATTACCCCATGATAAGTATGTATTTACATCAGGCAGGCAGAGTTGGTTCAACATTAGAAAAACGCTCAACCTAATTAAACATATCAATAGTAAAACCAACAGAAACCATATAATTATCTCAATAGATGCTGAAAAAGTCTGATAAAATAAAGCATCCATTCCTATTAAAAATACTGGAAAGTATAGGAATAAATGGAGTTTTTCTTAAAATAATAAATTGTATCTATCTAAGACAACCAACAAATATTATCTTTTATAAACTCAGAACATTTCTAATAAATTCAGGGGTGAAAAGGATGAACACTATCACTATTAGTATTCAATATATTATTAGATGCACCAGCAGTAGTAATAAGAGTAGAAAAAGTAATTGAAGCAATCAGAATAGGCAATGAGGAAATAATTCTTTCATGCTTTACAGTTGATGTGATGGTGTACCCAGAGAACCCAAAAAAATGATCTAAAAAAGGCCTTGAAACAATTAAGAAATTCATCAAAGTGGCAAGATATAAAATAAACCCACCTAAATCATCAGCATTTCTATATATGAACAACCAAGTCAAAGAACAAGAGATAGAAAGAGAAATTGCATTTAAAATAACTGTAGTTAACATTAAGTTCTTGGCAATCTACTTCTCAAGATAAACCCAGAAACTGTACGGAGATAATTATAAAGCTCTCTTCAGTTCTAAATAATTGGAAAATGTCAAATGCTCATGATTAAGTTGAGCTAGTATAATAAAAATGACAATTCTACCCAAATTAAATTGCCTATTTTGTGTCATACCAATCAAACTACCAAATAAATACTTTACTAAGATAGAAAAAATAGAGCAAAAGAAGTGGAGTAACAAGTGGACAAGAATAGCAAGGGAGCTGATGAAAAAAATGTAAAAGAAAGTGGCTTAGCTTTACCAGATCTAAAACTTTACTACAAAGCAGCAGTCCTTAAAACTACCTGATACTGATTAAAAAATAGAGTAATAGATCAGTGGATTAGGATAAGTTCTAAAGAAAACACAGTAAACAACTACAGCAATTTTCTATTTGATAAACCCAAAGACATCTACATATGGGACAAGAACTCACTATTTGACAACAATTGTTGGGAAAACTTGAAAATAATATGACAAAACTAGGAATAGATCTATATATCGCATCTTATACAAAAATAAGGCTGAAGTTTCTTTACTCTGGTGGGCTGCCCCTCTAGCCCTGTGGAACAGAGGTTTTCCATTATTTTCCAGGATACCTTGGGCTGGAGAATTGCCTCACTGTATCTTTCTGTGGGTTCTGTCTCTCAAAAGTTAAATTAGAGTAAAAATTTTAAGATTTTTGAAATATTTTGGATAGAGTACCTAGGAGAGGTGCTTCACCTGCCGCCTTCTTGGCTCTGCTCCTCAAATTTGACAATCTAAATGAAATGGAAAAATATTCCAAAAATATAAATTACCCAGGTTAACAGAAGTGTAAACAAAATATTTAAATAGAGTCATTTCAGGAAAAAGAAATTGAAAATAATAGGTAAAGTTCTGCCACATCCTTTTATGACACCAGTTTGATGCTGATACCTAAACCAGGAAGCACCAAAACAGAAAAAAAATTATAAACCAATCTCCTTAATGAATATTAATGCAAAAATTTTTAAAAGCATTTTAGGAAAAAAAAACTACAGCAAGTTACTACTAGGATTATGATCAGGTAAGACTGATATGATTCATACATGAATGGTTCAATACCAGGAAAACACTCAAGGCAGTTAAACATATCAGTAGCAAAATTAAAAGAAATCATGATTTTCCTCATAGCTGCTAAAAAAGTCTAACCAAATACAGTAGTCATGGGTTCCGGCCAAGATGGCGGAGAGAAGACAGGCACAGTTCTAAGTCTCCTGATCTCTTCCTCATCTATCACATGAAACAAACCTCTTAAAAGAAATCTGACCCACAAAACCCAGAAAGAAAAGCCAGTAGAAAAAACATCTACCTCAGGATTTGTCTCCCACAGCAGCTTTGGCTGAGTACAGGTGGGTGAGTCTAGGCTCAGAGGGAGGATCAGCCCTGGATCAGCAAAATTAACAGCTGAATTGGAACCAGGTGTCTGAGGGCACGAGAGCTGGACCTGCTGGATCAGCAGTGGGGATGGACGAAAGGGGCTTGGGTCCACAGGAAAGCAGAGGCGCTGGTATTGGTGCTCTCTCCCTGGAGCTTGGGGACCGAGTTGGGGTGAGAGTTCTGGTGCAGGATTGCTGTGGACACCATCCCTGGGTTCCTAGGGTCTGAGAGACCCTAAGTCCACACCTCCATTGCACTGAGGCCTCTTCCCAAACAAACAAATGCAAACTACTTCTGCATCAGGCCGAGGTGTGTAAACAAAAGAACCAGCCCAGCTGAGGAATGACCTCAGGCCAGGGTAAAGCCCACCATTGATTGAAGGCAAAAGAATTCAATAGCTCCAACTCCTCCCCTCAAGCAAAGGGAGAAAGCCTCTTAACCAAGGTCACAGACACTCCAGAGAAAGCAACCAGCACCTCCTACTGGACATCCAGAGAAACTGCACTCAGTGAGAAAAGCCATTAGCGATCCCAAGCCCAGGTGAACCAGCCCCCCCCACCCCAACTCAAGGTCTTAGCATAATGAAGAAGGGTGAGGGGAGAGATGGATCCACAAAAAAATTCCTGGAAGGGAAAGACCCCAACTCAGAGAGACCGGGAACTTCTGAGGAGAATACAATCTGGTCTCTAGCACAGAAAGATTTCCTTGAAGAAATAAGGAAGGAGTTTAAAAATTTGGGAGAGACAATTAATACCTTGCAACAAGAAAACAAAACCTTAGAAAATACAATTGGACAAACACAAAAAAGAGAATGAATCTCTCAGATCAACAATTGGACAATTACAAAATGAGAATAATTCTCTCAGATCCTCAAATGAGCAAATGCAAAAAGAAATTAATTCTCTCAAAACCTCAATTGGTCAAATGGAAAGCTCTTTCAAAAGTAGAATTGACCAATTGGAAAAGGAGTTGCAAAAGGTTAATGAAGAAAACTCCTCCCCCCCCCAAAAAAAGAATGTAGTCTAGAGAAACTAATGACTCCACAAGACAGCAAGAGTCAGATAACCACAATCAAAAAATAGAAAAAATAGAAGCAAATGTAAAATACCTCATTAACAAAACCACTGACCTCGAGAATAGATTGAGGAGGGGCAACTTGAAAATTATAGGACTTCCTGAAAACATCGAAGAGAAAAAAAGCCTGCACTTAATATTACAGGATCTAGTGATAGAAAACTGCCCTAATATCACGGAATTGGAGGGCAAAGTAGTTATTGAAAGAGTACATCGATCCCCACCAGAAAAAGATGCTAAAATGAAAACACCAAGGAATGTTGTGGCCAAACTCCAGAACTATCAGATAAAAGAGAAAATCCTGCAAGCAGCCAGAAAGAAACAATTTAAATATCAAGTAGCCACAGTAAGGATCACACAGGACCTGGCTGCATAAACTTTAAGGGATCGAAGAGCCTGGAACGAGATATATGGAAGAGCATATGAGCTTGGAATGCAGCCAACAATCTACTTTCCTGCAAAGCTGAGCCTTCTCTTCCAGGGAAACAGATGGACATTTAACAAAATGGAAGAATTCCAAAAATTTCTGATGAAAAGACTAGAGCTGAACAGAAAATTTGGACATCAAACAGGAGGCTCAACAGACACATGAAAAAGTTAAAAAAGGGGGGGCAGTAAAAGGAAAGAAAAATGCAATCCAGTAAGTTGAATCTGGCTATATCCCAACCTAGCGGGGGAAAAAGATTCTCATAAATCTTGAGAAATGTAACTCTAACAGAGGGAATACACCTAGCCAGAAATGATGGACATTCATGACCAATCGATGAGACTGCTATCTAAGGGGATATAATTGGCTTTAACCCCACTTGGGAGAAAGACTAATAACTCTCAGGAATTTTGACTCTATTCAATAGAATATACTGAACTAGAAGGGACAGACACTCAGACTTTTCTATGACTTAGAATGATCTAAAAAAAAAAACATTACCTCCCTAAAAAGGGGGACAGGAAAGAGACGGGAAGAGGGAGGGGATTGAATGGGACAAATCTCATTACACTAAGAGGTACAAAAAACCTATAGTAATAGAGGGGAAGAAGGGAGCAGAGGAGAAACACCTGAATCTTCTTCTCATCAGACTTGGCTTAAAGTCAACCTACACATATTCAGTTAACTTTAAAACATTTAACCTTTCAAGTGTTAAAAGGGGAAAAGGGCAGCGGGGATGGAGAAAGGGAAGGGTAGTAGGGGAAATAAGGGGAAATAACAAAAGGAAGGGAAGAGAAAAGGGAAAAAGGGAAAGGGGAAAGAAAGGGGAGGGTGTGATACAGGAGGGCAAACACACTGAAGGGGGTGGTATTCAGAAACAAAATACTGGGGAATATGGATAAAAGTGGGGAAAGGGGGAAAATACAAACAGAGGCAAGATAGCACAGAGGGCAATAAAGAATTAGTAATCATAAACTTGAATGTGAATGGGATGAGCTCTCCCTTAAAACATAAGCAAATAGCAGAGTGGATTACAAACTAGAATCCTACAATATGCTGCTTACAAGAAACTCATTTGAAGCAGAAAGATACATATAAAGTAAAGGTAAAAGGTTGGAGCAAAATATATTTGCTTCAGCTGAAGTGAAAAAAGCAAGGGTAGCAATCCTTATCTCAGACAAAGCAGCAGCAAAAATAGGTATCGTGAAAAGAGAGAAGGAAGGAAACTTTATCCTCCTAAAAGGCACCATAGACAATAAAGTTATTTCAATATTGAATATATATATGCATCCAGTGGGACAGCACCCAAATTCTTAGAGGAGAAGTGGAAAGAACTACAGGAAGACATAGACAGCAAAACTCTACTAATGGGAGACCTCAACATCCCACTATCAGATCTAGATAAATTGAATCATAAAACAAACCAGAAAGAAATTAGGGAGGTAAATAGATTGTTAGAAAAATTAGATATGGTAGACTTATGGAGAAAACTGAATGGGTATAGAAAGGAACATTACCTTTTTTCTCTGCAGCACATGGAACTTATAAAAAATTGATCATGTACTAGGATATAAAAACCTAATGATCAACTGCAGAAAGGCAGAAATAGTGAATACATCTTTCTCAGATCATAATGCAATAAAAGTCATATGCAATTCTGGGCCAACGTGATAGAGACCAAGAACAAATTGGAAACTGAATAACCTCATTTTAAAAAATGAGTGGACCAAAAAACAAATTATAGAAAGAATTAACCATTTTATCCTAGATAATGATAATAATGAAACAACATAGCAAAACCTATGGGATTCATTCAAAGTGACTCTCAGGGGATATATTACAGCTCTAAGTGCTTATATGAATAAATTGTAGAAACAGAAAATCAATGAACTAAATGTGCAACTGAAAAAAATAGAGAAAGAACAAATCAAAAATCACCAATCAAATACTAAATTAGAAGTAATAAAAATTAAAGGAGCAATTAATAAAATTGAAAGCAAAAAAACTATTGAATTAATAAATAAAACCAAAAGTTGCTATTATGAAAAAAAACTATAAAATTGATAAACCTCTGGTCAATTTGATTAAAAAAATAAAGAAGAAAACCAAATTGCTAGTATTATAAATGAAAAAGTTGAACTCACCACTAATGAGGAGGAAATTAATGTAATAATTCAATATTATTTTGCCCAACTCTATGCCAATAACTTTGATAATCTATGTGAAATGGAAGAATATTTACAAAAATATAAGTTGCCTAGGTTAAATGAAGAAGAGATTAAATACTTAAACTCCCCTATCTCAGAAAAAGAAATTCAACAAGCCATTATTGAATTCCCTTAAAAAATCTCTAGGTCTTGATAGATTCACAAGTGAATTCTACCAAAAATTTAAGGAACTCTTTGGAAAAATAGAGAAAGATGGAATTCTGCCTAACTCTTTCTATGAAACCAATTTGGTACTGTTACATAACCAGGAAGATTTAAAGAGAAAGAAAATTATAGACCTATTTCCCTGATGAATATAGATGCAAAAATCTGAAATAAAATCTTAGCAAAATGACTACACATCATTAGGATAGTACTTTGTGATCAAGTAGGATTTATTCCAGGAATGCAGGATTGGTTCAATATTAGGAAAATTGTTACTATACTCAATTAGATCAACAACAAACCTATCAGAAATCATATGATCATATCAATAGATGCTGAAAAAGCTTTTGAAAGAATACAGCATCCATTCCTATTAAAAACACTAGGGAGTGTAGGAATAAATGGACTGTTCCTTAAAATAATTAGCAGTATCTATCTGAAACCATCAACAATCATTATAGTTAATGGGGAGAGGCTAGAGGCATTGCCAATAAGATCAGGGGTGAAACAAGGGTTCCCATTATCACCACTACTATTCAATATTCTATTAGAAATGTTAGCATCAGCAATTAGAGAAGAAAAAGAAAGTGAAGGAATTAGAATGGGGAAGGGAGAGACAAAACTCTCACTCTTTGCAAATGACATGATGGTCTACCTAGGGAATCCCAAGAAATCATCTGAACTACTAGAAACAATGAGCAATTTTAGCAAAGTTGCGGGTTATAAAATAAACCCTCATAAATCCTCAATTTTTCTATAAATGTCTAGCAAGAAACAGCAGGAAGAGCTAGAAAGGGAAATCCCATTCAAAGTAACCTCAGACAATGTAAAATACTTGGGAGTCTATTTGCTAAGAGAGACTCAGAATCTTTTTGAAAACAATTATAAAACACTTCTCACACAAATTAAATTAGATTTAAATAACTGGGCAAATATCAACTACTCATGGATAGGTAGAGATAATATAATAAAAAATGACAATTCTAATAAAACTAAACTATCTGTTTAGTGCCCTACCAATCAAAATTCCAAAAAAATTACTTTAATGAGTTAGAAAAAATTAGAAGTAAATTCATATGGAGAAATAAAAAGTCAAGAATTGCCAGGAGCTTAATGAAAAAAAGTGAAAACAAAGGTAGCTTAGCCCTACCAGATCTAAAATTATATTATAAAGCATCAGTCATCAAAACTGTTTGGTATTGGCTAAGAAATAGAGTGGTGGACCAGTGGAATAGACTCAGTGTAAAAGCAGAAGATGATTATAGTAATCTGCTGTTTGATAAACCCAAAGAGTCTGGCTATTGGGATAAAAACTCTCTCTTTGATAAAAATTGCTGGGATAATTGGAAGTTAGTATGGAAGAAACTTAGATTAGACCAACACCTCACACCCTTTACCAAGATAAGATCCAAATGTTTACAGGATATTGACATAAAAAACAATACTATAAACAAATTAGAGGATCAAGGATTAGTCTACCTGTCAGATCTATGGAAAAGGGAACAGTTTATGACTAAGGAAGAGTTGGAGAACATCACCAAAAACAAATTAGATGATTTCAATTACATTAAATTAAAAAGCTTTTGCACAGATAAAACCAATGTAACCAAGATCAAAAGAAATGTAGTCAATTGGGAAACAATCTTTACAACTAATGATTCTGACAAAGGACTCATTTCTAAAATATACAGAGAACTGAGTCATATTTTGAAAACAAAAAGCCATTCTCCAATTGACAAATGGTCAAAAGATATGGAAAAGCAATTTACAGATGAGGAGATCAAAGCAATCCATAATCACATGATAAAATGGTCTAAATTATTAATTATTAGAGAAATGCCAATTAAAGCTTCTCTGAGGTACCACCTCACACCTCTCAGATTGGCCAGTATGACCAGGAAGGATAATGATCATTGTTGGAAGGGATGTGGGAAATCTGGGATACTATTACACTGTTGGTGGAGCTGTGAACTCATCCAACCCTTCTGGAGAGCTATTTGGAACTATGCCCAAAGGGCAACAAAAATGTGTATACCCTTTGACCCAGCAATACCACTACTTGGTCTATACCCTGAAGAGAAGAGGAAAAAGGGTAAAAACATTATTTGTACAAAAATATTTATAGCAGCCCTGTTTGTGGTGGCAAAGAATTGGAAATCCAGTAAATGTCCTTCAATTGGGGAATGGCTTAGCAAACTGTGGTATATGTATGTCATGGAACTCTATTGTTCTATTAGAAACCAGGAGGGATGGGATTTCAGGGGAAACCTGTAGGGATTTGCATGAACTGATGCTGAGTGAGATGAGCAGAACCAGAGAAAGCATTGTACACCCTAACAGCAACATGGGAGTGATTTTCAACCTTGAAGGACTCGCTCATTCCATCAGTGTAACAATCGGGAACAATTTTGGGCTGTCTGCAAAGGAGAGTACCATCTGTATCCAGATAAGGAGCTGTGGATTTTGAACGAAGTGCAAGGACTATTCCCTTTAATTTAGAAAAAAAAAACAGATAGCTTATTGTCTGGTTTTGTTACCTCTTAGAATTCTCTTCTCTTTAAGGATATGATTTCTCTCTCATCACACCCAATTTGGATCAAGGTACAACATGGAAACAAAATAAAGACATAGAGTGCTATCTGGGTGGTGGGAGGGAAGCAAGATTGGGGGAAAATTGTAAAACTCAAATAATATCTTTAATAAAAATAAATTTAAAAAAAAAAAAACCTTACCACTGATAGCAAAAAAAATACAGTAATCATTCATATTAAGAACATTAGAGAGCAGGAATAAATGGAGTTTTCCTTAAAATAATACACAATAGCTATATAAAACCATCAGAAATCATTATATGTAATGGGTATAAACTAGTAGGATTTCCATTCAGAGTAGAAGTGACACAGGAATGCACATTATAACCACTGCTGTTCAATTTTGTATAGAAATGTTAGTTTTAGGGGGCTAGTAGATAGAGCAGTGAATAGAGCCCCAGCCCTGGAGTCAGGAGGACCTGAATTGAAATTCAGCCTCAGACACTTAAAAAATTGCCTAGCTATGAACCTTGGGCAGTTGACTTAACCCCATTGCCTTAAATAAACAAAATTAAAAAAAGAACTGTTAGCTTTAGCAATGAGAAGAAAAATAAATGAAATTGTTAGACTAGGCAATAAAGAAACAAAACATTCACTCTTTGCAGATGATATAATGGAATACTTAGAGAATCATAAAAAAAATCAACTAAATTACTTTTAACAATTAACAACTTTATCAAACTAGCAGGATATAAAATCAAGCCCCATAAATCATGAGTATTTCTATGTATGACCAATAAAACAGAAGAGAAGGAGATAGAAAGAAAAATTCCGTTTAAAGTAACAATATAAAATACTTGCGAATCTACCTTCCAACATAAACTCAGAAACTATATTAGCTAAATGAGCAAAACCAAAAGAACTTTATATTCACTAACAATAATATTGAGTAACAATCAACTATGATAAACCTTTTCATTTTATCAGTATAATAATCAGAAACAATTCTTCTTTTTTAGTTTTTTTGCAAAGCAATGGGGTTAAGTGGCTTGCCCAAGAAAACACAGTTAGGTAATTATTAAGTGTCTGAGGCTGGATTTTATATCAGGTTATCCTGACTCCAGGGCTGGTGCTCTATCCACTGAGCCATCTAGCCACCCCCAGAAGCAATTCTTAAATACTTGAGATGGAAAACACCACCCATATTCAGAGAAGGAGTTGTGGTGTTAAAATGAAAAACAAATATTACTATATTTTATTTTTAGAAATTGTCTTATGTATTATGTCATTTTTCCCTCTAATGATTTTTCTTTTGTATTTGATTCTTTTTCAAAAGATATTTAATATGAATATATGTCTTGTATGGTTATATATGTAGAGCCTATACGAGATTATTTTCTGTAAGGATAGAGGAAGGGAAGAAAGGGAGGAGAAAAATGTAAAACTCAAAACATTGCAAAAATGATTGATGAAAGTTACTATTTATTTTAATTGGAAAAACAAATAAATAGATTACTGAAATTTTAAAAATTAAAATAAAATAACTCTGGGGAACATAAAATACTTGGAAATCTACCTCCTGAGAGAATCCCAGTAATTATATTAACCCAATTGCAAAACACTTTTCATACAAGTAAAGTCAGCTCTAAATAACTGGAAAAAGGGAACTGATATAAAAATGCAAAGGAAGGGGACCTGATTGTACCAAATATAAAACAAGTAGCAATTATCAATACTGTTTGCAGACTAAAAATTAGATAAATGGACAAGTGGATTAGATTAGAAACATTGGGAAATGACTACAGTCATCTACTAGTTTATAAACTGAAAGATACTCCCTTCTGGATTAAGAACTCACTCTCTGACAAAAATAAACCACATCTCACAACTTAAATCAAAATTAGGTCAAAATGTATACAGGATTTAGACATAAAAAATAATAATATAGACCAATTAAGAGAACCAGAAATCATCAATCTGTCAGATCAATGGAGAGGGGAGTAGATAATAACTAAATAAGAGATATAGAATACATGGATGATCATGGTGTTATTAAATAAAAATATTTTTTGTATAATAAAAAGCAATGCAGCCAATATCAGAAGTGTTTCAGATGAAGGAATCATTTTTAAAATATATAGAGAACTGATTCTAATTTATAAGATTGCAAGTCATTTTCCAGAATATGAACAGATATTTTCCAGATGAAGAAATTAAAACTATTTATTGTTATATGAAAAATGCTCCAAATCATTGTTGATTAGAGAAACGCAAATTAAAACACTTGTGAGGTACCACCTCACACTTATCAGAGTAGTTAAGATGACAAAAAATGGATATGATCAAAGTGGGAGAGGATATGGGAAAATTGGGACACTAATATTTAGTAGTGGAAATGTGAACTCATCTAACCATGCTGGAATGCAATTTGGAACTATGCCCAAAGGACAATGACACTGCCATGTCTATATGCCAAAGAAATTATCAAAAATGGGAAACAACTCACATGCTCAAAAATATTTTAGCAGCTCTGTGTCTAGTGGCAAAAAAAATGAAAATAAATGACCTACCAATCAAATGGGGAATGAATGAACAAGTTATAGTATATGAACATGACAAAGTACTCTTGTACTGTAGGAAATTATGAGCAACCAGACTTTAGAGAAGTATAGTAAGACTTCCATTATCAATTGCTGAGTGAAGTTCATCATTATGAATTGTTACTGTTCCTATTTATAATCATCTGGCTCTTCTCATTTCATTCAGCAATGGATAATATAAGTGTTTCAAGTTTTGTTTGTTTTTTTTCTGAAATTTGACTCTTCATCATTTCTTCTCAAACATTAGTGTACCATTACATTCACAAATCAAATTGATTTAGCCATTCCCCAATTGATAAACAAGTTTTCAATCTCTACTTCTTTTCCACCAAAAAAAGAGCTGCTAAAATATTTTTGACCATTTGAGGTTTTTTTCCCTTTATTCTCTCTTTTAATATACTCCTAATAATGATATTGCTGAATCAAAGGGTATCCACAATTTTATTATCCTTTTGGACACAATTTCAAATTGATTTCCAGAATGATTGGATCAGTTCACAACTCTAGCAATAGTAAATTAGCATTCCAGTTTCCCACATTCCTTCCAGCATATAACATCTTTCTTTTCTAACATATTAGCTACTCATAGCTATAAAGAGATACTTAAGATAATTTGCTTTTATCTAATCAATAGTGATTTAGGACATTTTTATGACTCTATAGTCACACACTGCTTGAATTTCTATTTTTGAAAACTAACTGTTAATATCTTTTATGTATTGTGGACTGACTTGTATTCTTAGAAATTTTATTCAGATCTCTATACATTTTAGAAATGAAACTTTTATCAGAAATACTGAATGTAAAAATTGCTTCCCAGCTGCTACTGATTAAAGAATTATAGATTAAGATATGGTATAACTAGGTAGCATTCCTTAAATTATTTTTCATTAATTCTCTTGATATTCTTGACCTATTCTCCTCTCAGATATTATTATAACTTTCTAGCTCTATAATTTTTTAAGATTGATTGATATGGACAGAATAAATGATTAATTTATATAGAAATTTCATTTTTTATCACTTTTTAGGCCTACCAAAAAGCAATTGTATTCATATAGTTTCTGCATTTGTTTTGGCAGTTACACTCCCAAATGTTTTGCTTTGTCTACATTTATTTTAAATGGAATTTATTTTTCTTTTACTTTCTGAAGGAATTTATTGGTAATAAATAGAAATATTAATGATTTATTTGGTCTTGTGTATGCACACATGCATGAGTGTGTCTCTCTGTGTGTGTGTATGTGTGTATGTGTGTGTGTGTGTGTGTGTGTGTGTGTGTGTGTGAAAGAGAGAGAAAGACAGAGATCAGCCCCTATTTTTTTAATTTAATGATTTTATCTTAATTTTTTTAACCTGTACTTTTATTTTTAGGATTTCTAATTTGGTATTTGGGAATTTTTAATTTTTTCCCAAGTTAATTTTAGCTGTTTAGTCTTTCTCTCTTAAATTTTGGTATGCTGTCTTACTATTACAATTTTCCTTAATGAAAGATTTTATTGTTTTTAAGATATGTTCTTTGATCCATTCCTTCGTTTGGATTATTTACTTTCCAAGTAATTTTATTCTGTCATTCCATGGTCCTTCATAGAACACAATTTTTATTGCATTATGATCTAAAGAGGAAGAACTTAATATTTTTTCCTTTTTACATTTGGTTGTGAGGTTAATTTTAGTAGAGGTGCCACATATCATTGATCAAAAGGTATATACATATACACACATGTGTATATGAATATGTGCATATATCTTTATAGGAATCTATGTATATATACGCATACACATCACGCATAAACATAAGCACACAGATGCATATATTCATATCATATATGCATATTTACTCTTATTTTTATGTATACCCATTCAATTTTCTCCAGAAATTTATCAACTTTTTTAAACATTCTATTCACCTCTTTTACTTTTTTCTTGTTTTTGGTTTTATTTTTATCTTTCTTAGGGGAGGATGTTATAGTCTCTTGCTAGTATTGTTTTATATAGGCTATATTGTTCTGTCATTAATTTGATTTCATTTAAAACCAGACTGATATACATTTTAATGGATCTTTGCTTAATAATGATATCTGTACATTTGTCTATGGTACTTTTTTTGAAATGAAATTTTTCCCATATCCTTTTTAAAAAAATTTCCATTTTTGTTTTTTTTTATCTGAGATTAGTACCCTCCATTTCTTTATTTTAATATTTAAACTGAAGCATTATAGTTAACTTCTGCGATATCTTGTAAGATTTCATTTTTTAATCAACTACCATCCAATTCCTTTTCATGAGCTAGTTCATTCCATTTACAAATAGTTTTGATTGCTAACTGTAACCCCTGTTCTATTTCCCATTGTTTATCCCTGCTTGTCTCTCTCTCTCTCTCTCTCTCTCTCTCTCTCTCTCTCTCTCTCTCTCTCTCTCTTGGGCTGTTTCTCTATCCTTCCCTCCTTTCCTTTTCCTTTCACCCTCTAAGTCCTCTTCAGTGTTTTCCTTCTAATTACTACCTCCTCCAATTTTGCCCTCTAATCTTGCCCTCTATTATATTATATACCCCTTTTATTGTTCCCTCTCCTTAATACTTTTCTACAAGTTAAGATATTTTGATACCATGCAAAGTGGGTATGTAATTTCTGAGTCAAATCCAATGAAAAGAAGGTCAAATTTTTGCCTCTCCACTGCAATGGACACATTTTACCTCATAACTTTCCTTGTCACTTTACCCCTTTAATTATTTTAACTTTTATATTAACTTTAGCTTACTTTTACTTTCACCTTCCCTTTTCTCAGTCCATTCTCCCCTTTCTTTTCCCTTTCCTCCCACTTCCCTGTAGGGTAGAATAAATTTTTATACTCAATTCAGAATGTATATTATTCCCTCTTTGGTTCAAATTTGCTGAATGTAAAATTTACTCAGTGCTCACACCCTCCCTGCATTCCTTCTCCTTGAATGGGCTTTTGTGCCTCTTCATATGGTATTAATTATATTCCAATGCCTCACCTTTTCCCAGTATAAACCTTCTTCTCTTATCTTAATTGTTATACCTGTCTTGTGCTCAGAACTTCTGTCTAGATATATTCCTTTTATTTGTCCTGACTGAAGCACAATTATCAAGATTTTACATGGTATTTTGCATGGTAGCTGATTCTTGGTTGTAATGTAAGATTGTGTGCCCTGTGGAATACCATATTCTAGACTCTCTAGTCCCTTAATATATAAACTGATAAGATCTGAAGGATCTTGACTGCTGTTCCTTGGTTTTTAAATGGTTTCTTTTCTGCTGCTAGTATTTTCTCCTTTAACTGAGAATTCAGAAATTTGACTAGTGTTCCTTAGAGTTTTTTATTTTTTCTGGAGTCTCTTTCTGGAAATGATTACTGGATATTAGGACAGTTTTGCATGATAATTTCCTTAAAGAATTTTTTCCAGGTCTTTTTTTATGTCAGTGAGATTTTCAAATGGATCAATAATTCATTAATCATCTCTCCTGGATCCATTTTCCATGTCAGTGACTTTCCTCTTCTCTACATTGTTTTCTGTATCACCCCATTAAAGTCAACTTATGACAACATTTCCTGTCTCTATACAGTCCTTTTAACTGTGCTTACAGTGACAAAGATCTTAAGAGTTATAATTTGATATTCCTGTATATGAATATAGACACAAACCTTAATGGATCTCTTAAAGTTTCTCTTTTGGTTTAATCTGTTTATGCTTCTCGTGAGATTGCTCTAATATTTTCATCAGAAATGACTGAAAGTTCTCAATAAATTTATTCAGTTTTGCTGAGTAGATGATTCTTAGTTTTAATTTTAACTTCTTTGCCTTTTGACTGATGTTTGAATTGTTACTTTCTGGTTGATTATGATATATATTTCATTTACCTTAGAACACTCTAATTTCCAGGAGGTTTCACTTTGAAATCTCTTTCAGGAAGTAATCTGTGCATTATTTTCAATACAGTTTTCCTTGATATTTTTGTAAAATTTTGATGTTAGGTCTTTTGTATGGCTTTTAGTTAGTCAAACAATTCTTAAATTCTTTCTCTTTAATATGTTTTCTAGTGTTTTCCCAATGTAATGTTTTATATGTTATTCTATTTTCCATTATTTTTATATTTGTTTTATTCTTTTTTTGTTGTTTTATGAAGTTGTTAGCTTCCACATATCAAAATCTAACTTTTTACGTAATTTTTTTCTTTATTTAACTTTTGTCCCTCCTTTTTCAATTGACCATTTCTACATTGCACAACTGTAGATATTTTTAATATTGTCCTCTGAAAAATGCCTGTTTTTTCTTTACCATTTATTAACTGGAGAATAACTTGTAATATTATAAATTTGATTAGGTTATATATAATATATATATATATATATATATATATATATATATATTTAGAAATGAGTAACTTATCAAGAACACTAGCTGTTAAAATTGCTTCCCAGTTTCCTGCATTTCTTCCAATCCTTGCTACATTCATCTTGTTTTTGCAAAAACTTTTTATTGTAGACAAGATCAACCATTTTGAAATATATAATCTTATCTGTCTGTTGCTTAATCATAAACTTCTCACTTCTCCATAGATATATCAGAAAGACTTTCCCTAAGAAGTTCTTTCCTTTTTCTTCTACTTTTTCAGCCTTTTGACTTTTTTTTCATGAAATCTTGGTGTTTTTGAAAGATTCAGTTCTAATTTGTAGAGTTTTATTTTCTTCAGTTATCATTTTGTTTCCTTTTCCAGATGTTTATTTTATTTTAAATGACTTGTTTTACTTTTCCATTTGGTTAATTTTTACTTTTAAAGTTTATTTCTTCTTCATTTTTTCACACTTCTCTTAACCCATTTCTTGTCTCTATTTTTCTTCTTCCTCTCTTCTCTGGTTTATAAAATACTTTTTGAGCTCTTCCAAGATGTCCTTTTGCAATTGAAAAGAATTCATAAATTCCTTTGAGTCTTCACATGTAGTTATTTTGTCATTAATTTCCTCTTCTGAAATTGTATTTTATTATCCCTATCATAATATCAGTCATCTAGCATTTGTTTGGGGTTTTTGTTCACTGTTATAGCTGATCTCTCCTCCTAGATCACAGGGAGTTTAGTCCCAAGCTTTTTTTTTTTCCCCTATGCTGTGACTTATTACTTGCTTTAGGGTATCCCCACCCAGTTCATTCTGTTGCATCACTTCCAGGGCTTGAAACTGGTCTTCCTATTTGGAATTGAGACCTTCATTGCTGCTTTGCTGTAACCCTGCTTTGCTGAACCTTGACCTGAGCGCCACTGTGGCTAAGAGCCTCCTCCTGCTTTTCTCCTGCCTATACTAGGCTCCCAGATGAGACAAAGCTTTACTGAAGTGCCTCCACAATATCTTGAATAGAGAATTTGTTCAACTTTTTTTCTGGGTCTGTAGCTATAAAGTCTTTGTAGAGGCTTCATTTTAAGTTGTTTCATGAAAAGCTATAGTAGTTTCTTAGCTTTGTGCTACCATATTCAGAAATCTGATGGAATTCACTCTTAATGGGTGACAAATTAGTATTATAGCTGATACTTAATTTGTCAGACTTGAATGAATACAAAAAATTGTAAAAATTATAAAAACAAAAGTGAAATTTTCAAACTTTCCAGTTATTTATAATGAAAAAAAAGTTTAATGAATTATGACATCAATGGAAAGAGGTCAAAACTATTTGGACTTGAAGTCTAATATGATATGCATATTATCTTTCAAAGATTTGGTTCTTGAGGCATCTATCTTTTTAAGATGATCAAGTTATATTCATTATCAAATTTATTTTTCCCTGTTTTTTAGAAATACTATATAGCTAAAACAAGGTATAGACAAGATTTCATTTCAGTTTGCTTTAAAGATTCACACATGCTTTATATTCTTTGTGTTGTCCCTTAGTCCTAAGTTTACACATTTTTAAAAGGTTTTGATAGCTATAAGCTTGGATGTTTCTCAAGGATTATTATTATTTTATATACTTCTTGTTATAAAACAAAGAATACCTCCTGGGTCTTTGTAGGTTCACATGGAAACTTTAGTCCTGCATCCCAAATTAAATTATAAAATAGATAAAAGATAATTATCCATGAAGTAGTTGTGTGTATCAAATAGTCAAAACTACTCCTATCTTTTAAACATATTGCTGCTGTTGCTACTACTATTGCTATTACTACTACTATGAATGCTGCTACTACTAATATTATATGAATTTAAGTCAGACTTGTAGTCTGGTGTTAGTTATTCCTTAAAACAGTACAAGACTGACCATAGCCATAACTCCAGGAAAATGGTAGCTAAATTACATAGATTATAAAGTTCTATTTCTTTTCTAATTATTAGCTGTTCTGAGAATTGTGCAAAAATAATAAAGCCAAATACACATTTCAATGATAACTATAAAAAATGTAGACACATTTAGGAAATAGAATATGATTCATGCAATTTCAAGTCACATGCTTTTCTCTACTTTTTTGGAATCATTTCAATCAACCCCATGTTCTGCTAAATGATATAAGAATTGGATGTGTCCTTTACCAGTCAGGCAGATAGCATAATTTGGTCTTCTGTTTTCAAATCATCATCTAACTGATAATTTGATCCATAAATAAATTCCCTCCCTTCTTGGTCAAAATATTTGAACATTGTAGCTTATTACACAAAAAACAATAAAGTTATCTTAGACATCAATGTAACCTGAAGTTAGAGGAAATATCAAGATTGATGGCATGGTTTATAATTAGCTCATTAAAAGTAATGGTATGAATAAAATAGCCATGTTGACTTTTGGAAAGAATTGAAAATGGATTATGCACCTATCAGTGCAACAAAGCAACATAATAAACATAACTGTCTAACTGCAAAAACTTAAATGATGAATATATATATATATATATATATATATATATATATATATATATAAATTTATTGATGAAATAGTTTTACTCAGGGGGAATTTTTTGGGTGAGAATGATGCTTGGATATCTGCTGTATGTCAATTAATTATAGACATCAAGAGCTAAAACAAACATTAAAGGGTTATTTCACTGTCTCTAGGCAATGCCCAGAAAGATGGATAACTTTCTTTTTTATTTTTTTAAATTTAAAATATTTTTAAATTTTTTGTACAAGTGATTTTTATATATATTACCAAAATATTCTTGTTTAAGAGAAACTATAATACTCCCTCCCCCAAAAATATAGACCCTCATGACAAAGTAAAAGAAAGAAAAATACTGTTTCAGTCTGTGTTCTGATACCATCAGCTCTGTCTCAGGTGGATCACATTCTTTACAGGTCCATCCCAAAATTTATTTCCATATTTTTCCACTTTTGCTGTTGCTGATTGTAAATCCCTCCATCCATACACCCCACTACCATATATTATATCATATTTTCTCTCTCCTTTCACTCTGTGCCTCTTCTAAAATGTGCTGTAGGGTAGTTTAGTGGTGCAGTGGACTGATCACCTGTCATGGGGCCAAGAGGCCCTGAGCCCACACAACATCCCTGAGACCCAGCAACTACCCAGACCCATGGTCCTGGACAGGACACCAAAATCCCAGCCCCTTGCAAGAAGTCAAAAAGAAAATGTGTCATATCAGACTATTCTCTCCTATGATCTACACTCTCTTCTATCACCCACATCCCTCTTTTTCCTCTTTCCCCCTTCTCTCCTTTTTACTCTAGATGTCTATACCCTATTGAATGTGTATGTTGTTTGCTCTCTGAGTCATTTTTGATGAGAGTGAAGACTTCCTCATTCCCCCAGGGGGAATTTTTTTAATGTTTTTTGAAAGCTAAAATATTCAGAGCACAAAGTGGCACTTATCAGTAAGCATCCATATTATTCATATTCATTTTGTTAATGTCTCTGTCTAAGATAAATAGTTCATTTTCATGAATATTTCAATTATAGTTTTCTAATAAGAAACCATAAAGAACAACTCTCTCCATGACTTATGATTTTTTTTCTTAATGTTCTAAAGATGGCTCCATATCTGATGTACTGGTTGAATTAGAGCCCTAAGAATCAGAAAAGCAATCACTTTATTAGCACAGAAACAAAAAAGCACAGCTTCCCTCAAGTTCCTTAAAATGACATGGCAGCCCATCAGGTAAAAATAGCTGACAAGGTTGGTCTGTAGTGAATCATGTAGGTTCTGCCTAATACAAAGGATGAACTATTAAATACTCATTGACTACAGAATCCAGAGTTGCATTTTTAGGTCATTTTAACTATTAGACAAAGTTAACTCTAAATGTCCCAAGGTTGTTTCAACAAGTCCTGGCTCACATTGTATTGAGGTGATAAGGAATGGAGAAGACAGAAGAGAGAAGAGAAGCTTTTGTCTTTATCATAATTTGCTTTCCTTGAAAATTCAATATCAGAGTTACCATACTTGATATATTCAATCTGAATGTCACTAATGAAGGATTGTCTTGAATATAGATAGATTAATGATATAGGAAGAAGGGTGAACACACATATAAGTGGATATATGTGTGTGTTTCTGTGTATGTATGTGTGTTTGTGTGAGTGTATAATAAAATATATCATTTAAGTCTGTTCTAGGCAAAACTGAGAAATAAAAATTGACTGTGACATACTGACACAATCCATTCCCTGATTCTGCTATCCTAATCCTTACTGCCTATTTCTACCTGTCCCCTCAATAGCACAGCTCTAAAAGAGAGTAAAAGTGAAAGGAATGAAAAAAATAAATACTAACAGTTAATTACTCATGTGACAAGTGCTTGATTTTTTTTCTCTCTTCCTATTTCCTAGATCTAAAGCAATCAGCCTTTGTTTTTTTCCAAAGCAGTCTCTGAAAGATAGGATTTTTGTTGAGATGGTATTAATATTTTCCTCAATGTGGAGCAGGACCGCACTCAAGTGGGAAAGCATATTTCTGATTAAAAAGGATAAACAAATTTTTTTGGTATAATTCTTACTATAACCCCATCATTGTTCTACTCCAGTGAGGTGACATGGAAAAGTGATTCTTTTGGCTAGATTTCTGAAAACCAAGGACGATAGAGTAAAGATAATCTCTTAATCCAAGAGTGACTTAATTAGAATTTTATATTCAGCCACTCATTAGAATAGCTCTACAATCTCATTATACTATTCAGTCTCTTTGGCCAATATGGCAGAGAAAAGTGAGGCACTGTTTTAAGCTCTTCACATGCCTCTTAAAGATTTTGGATCCACAGAACCCACAGAAGAACTTAGTGGAACCTTACCTAGCAAGGTTGAAGACATGGGTGGGAGGAAGGGGGCAAGGCTGTGCAGAGTGCAGAGACTCAGCAGAGGGGTGGCAGGATGAGGTCAGGAACTAACCTAAGAAC
Source organism: Macrotis lagotis (assembly GCF_037893015.1). Lineage (NCBI taxonomy): Eukaryota > Metazoa > Chordata > Mammalia > Peramelemorphia > Peramelidae > Macrotis > Macrotis lagotis. The sequence goes on from NC_133666.1 coordinate 350,859,996, forward strand.
ACCAGGGGAAATAGAAGCATTTGCTGTGTTCCTGGAGGGCAGGAGGCCTCCAGCATGGAGGCCCAGGTATCCATCCAATCAACTAGGCAGAACTGGAAGACTCAGGTCTTGAGGCCCTGGGTTTTCAGCAGAGGAAACGACTGTTTCCAGCTTAGACCCCACCCCCATATCCCTTGGTCCTATGGGAAGACCTGACTTCCTTCAGAACAAACATAGATTATAACCTTGGTGTTTTTCACCATGCCCCAAGGCCTGGGTATGAAATGTGAATAGCTGATTACTAATTACACAGATAAATTATTAGCTTTTATAGAGCAAGAGCTGAGCCCTTAGTGATCCTGCCCTAGACTTAGGGTGTCGGCCAATGATACTTCCAATATGGACAATCCAGTTAAATCTTCTGACATTCATTACTGGCCAGCCCATTGAGTAACCCCCTGGAGTTCCTAACCCCAGGGAATAAGGCCTCTATAAATCTCAACACTGAAGAGCTGCAGACCAGTTTCTCCCCAACATAAGACCATTGGAAAAGGGCCCAAAGTGAAGAAAGCCCAAAGTGAGCCAGCACAAAGCAGGGTCCACCAGATGTTACCTTGGAGATAACAACACTAGCACAGAAAATGATGGAGATACAAAGGAGAATATGAATTGGTCTCTAGCCCAGAAAGACTTCCTAAAAGAGATCAAAATAGAGTTTAAATATAAAACAGAAAAATTGGGGAAAGGCAAAAAAAATTAACATCTTACAACAAGAAAACAAATCCTTTGAAAATATAATTGGACAAGTGCAAATAGGAAATAACTCTCTCAAAAACACAATACTTCAGTGGCAAAAGAACTAACCTGAAAAATACATCCAGGTGAGACAATTTAAGAATCACAGGAATAATTGAAAGCCTTGTAGAGAAAAAATAGCCTAGGTTCCATCTTTTAAGATATAGTGACAGAGATCTTACTTTATGTCCTGGAATCGGAAGGCAATATCTCCATTGAAAGAATAAGTTGATCTCCTCCTGAAAGGAATCCCAAATTTAAAACATCAAGAAATAATGTAGCCACACTGCAGAATTATAAAATCAAGGAAGAAATCCTGCAGCATCAAGAAAGAAACAATTCAAATACCACAAACCACATTCAGCATTACACAGAACCTGGCTGCATCAACATTAAGGGATCAAAAAGCCTGGACTATGATATTACAGAGAACAAGTGAGATTGGATCTCAGTCAACAATTCAATATCCAGCAAATTTGAGCTTTTTCCTTCAAGGGAAGAGATGGACATTTAATAAAATGGGAGACTTTCACTCTATCCCAATGAAAAGATAAGAGCTAAATAGAAATTTTGGTTTTCAAACAGGAGGGACTCAAGAGATACATGAAAAGTAAACAGGGGAAAAGGAAAAAAATTGTATCCCATCCTCAGAGGAAGATTCTCATTACCTTTGAGAATTGCAATTCCATTAGAATGAATATATTTAGCCAGAAGGAACAGACATTTAAGGAATGTACATGACATTGATAGATTTATGGAAAAATATTTCAAGAAAAGGGGGAGACAGAAAAAAAGATGGGATGAAGGAAGAGATTGAATAAGCTAAATTTCATCACATGAAGAGGTGAAAAGGACCTATCACAATAGAGGATAAGAAAGGAGAAGGTGAGAACCACCTGAATCTTACTCTCATCAGATTTGGCTCTAAGAGGATTAACACATATACTCAATTGAGCTAAGAAATATCTTACTTTTCAAGTATTGAGAGGGAAAGGGGAAGAGGGACAGTAGGAAGGGAAAGAGGAAGGGGTAAAGGGAAAAAGGAATGAAAAGGAAGGGGATTGGAAGGAAGAGGGTAAATACCCAAAAGGAGGTGGTATTCAGAAACAAAATACTGAAGACTCCTAGGGATAGGGTGAAAAAGGGGGAAAATACAGAGGAAAGATAGCATGGAGAGCAATAAAAAGGTAGTAATTAGAAGTTTGAATGTGATTGGGATGAACTTGCCCATAAAAGAACTAGATAGCAGAATGAATTAAAACCAGAATTCTACATGATACTAGTTACAAGAAAGGCCTTTGAAGCCTAGGGATACATACTGAGTAATGGTCAATCGTTGGAGCAAAATATATTATGCTTCAGCTAAAATGAAAAAGGCAGGGGTAGCAATCCTTATCTTAGACAAAGCAGATGAAAAATTAGATCTCTTCGAAAGAGATAAGGAAGGAAACTATATCCTCCTCAAAGGTACTTTTGACAATGAAGTAATTTCAATATTAAATATATTGTAGCATCCAGTGTGTAGCATTCAAATTCTTAGAGGAGAAGCTGAATGAGTTCCAGGAAGACATAGACAGCAAAGCCCCACTGGTGGGAGACCTCAACCTCCCTGTCTCAGAATTAGATAAATATAACTATAAAATAAACAAACAGGAAGCTAAGGATGTGAATAGAATGTTAGAAAACTACTGGAGAATAATGAATGGAGATAAAAAGGAATATACCTTTTTTCTGCAGTACATGGCACCTACACAAAAACTGGCTATGTATTCAGGCATAAAAACTTCATAATCAAATGATAAAAGGCAGAAATATTGAATGCATCCTTTTCTGACTATGATACAATAAAAATCACATGCAATAAAGGACCTTGGGGAGATAGACCTAAAATTTACTGGACCATAAATAATCTAAATTTTAAAAATGAGTGGATCAAATATCAAATCATAGAATAAATTAATGAATCCGTTCAAAAGAATGACCATAACAAGGCAACATAGCAAAATGAATGGTTTACAGCCAACGCAGTTATTAGGGGTTGTATTATATCTCTAAATGTGTGCATGAATAAAATAGAGAACAAGGAAATCAATGAATTGAGCATGCAACTAAAAACGTAGAGACAGAAGAAATTAAAAATCCCCAATTAAATATCAAATTAGAATGACTGAAAATCAAAAGTGAAATTAATAAAATTGAAAGCAAAAGAACTATTGAACTACTAAATAAAACCAAGAGTTGGTTGAATGGAAAAAGCAATTAAATCCTTAAAGCTTTGGTGAATCTGATTTACAAAGACAAGAAAACCATATTACTAGTGGCAAAAATTAAAAAGGTTAATTCACCACCAATGTGTTAGAAATTAAAAGTAATAATTTGCGACTACTTTGCACAGCTGTGTACCAATAAATTTGATAATCTAAGTGAAATGGATGAATATTTGTAAAAATATTAATTGTCCACATTAAAAGAAAAAGAAATTAATATCTAAAATGAATATCTCAAAAATGGAAATTCAACAAGCCATTAATGAACTGCTGAAGATAAAACCTCCAGGGTCAGTTGGATTCAACTATCCAACATTCAGGGAACAATTGGCTACAATTCTATATAAACTATTTGAAACAAAAGTGAAGATGGAACTCTGCCTAATTCCTTTTTTGATACCAATATGGTTCTGATAGCTAAGCAGAGAAGGAAATTTATAGACCAATTTACCTAATGAATATGGATGCAAAAATTTCAAATTGTGCCAAAGTAATTATAGCAAATTATCACCAGGATAATATACTGTGACCAAGCAGGATTTATTTCAGGAATTAAGGATTGATTCAATATTAGTTAAAGTATCATCATAATTGACTTTACCAGTAACAAACCTAAGAGCAATCATATGATTATCTCAATAGATGCTGAAAAAGCTTTTGACAAAATACAGCACCCATTTCTACTAAAAGCACTAGAGTGAAGAAATAAATGGATTGTTCATTAAAATGATAATGTATCTGAAACCATCAGCAAGTATTATATGCAATGAGGATAATATAGAAGCAGTCCCAACAAGAACAGGGTAAAACAAGGATGTCTGTTATCACCACTATTATTCAATATCATATTAGAAATTATATCTTCAGAAATAAGAGAATAAAAAGAAATTGAAAGAATTGAATTGAGAATGGAAAAAATAAAACCCTTACTCTTTGAAGATGATAAGATATACTTATATCATATATCATGTGATATATTTAGAGAACCCTAAAAATCATCAAAAAGCTACTGGAAACAATTAGCAACTTTAGCAAAGTATTTTTACAAGTGTTCCTGATGAAGGACTCATTTCTAAACTATAAACAGAACTGAGTCAAATTTTAAAAAGTGTCATTATCCAATTGAAAAATGTCAAAGGACATGCCAAGGCAATTCTCAGAAGAGAAAATCATAGCTTACTATAATCATATGAAAAATTGCTCTAAATCATTATTGATTTGAGAAATGAAAACTAAAGCAGCTCTAGGGTACCACATCACACCTCTCAAGATTGGCCAATATGACCAGTATAATCAGAAAGGAAAATGATCAATTTTGGAGGGGATGTGGGAAATCTGGGACCCTAATACATTGTTGGTGGAGTTGTGAACTGATCCAATCTTTCTGGAGAGCCATTTGGAATTATGTCCAAAGGGAAATAAAATTGTGCATATCCTTTCATTCAGCAATACATCTATTGGATCAGTATCCTGAAGAGATCATTAAAAAGGAGTAATAATTCCACAGGTACAAAAATATTCATAGCAGTTCTGTTTGTAGTGGCAAAGAATTGGAAATTGAGGAGATGCTCATGAATTGCGGAATGGCTGAACAAATTGTGGTATATATGTATGTGCTGTATTCTGTAAGAAATCATGAAGGCCAAAATTTCAGATAAGCTTGTAAAGACTTGGACCAATTGATACTGTGTGAGATGAACAAAACCAGAAGAACATGTACAGACTGACTACAACATGGGGTGATGATCTAACTTGATGGACTTGCTCACTTCATCAGTGCAATAATCAGGGACAATTTTAGGGAATCTATGATGGAGAGTTCCATCTGTATTCAGAGAAGCAACAATTGTGTTTGAATGAAGACCAAAGCTTATTTTCTTCAATTTTTAAAAACTTACTATATATTACATGATATTGCTATTTCTAATGTTTTCTTTATTCCTTTTGAATCTTTTTCTTCTCTCACAACATACTCAATTTTGATCTATGCATATCATGGATGCAAAAATAAAGACTATATTAGATTGCCATCTGTTGGGAGGAGGGGGAGGGAAGGGAAAGAGGGAGAAAAAATTGTAAAACTCAAAACCTTGCAAAAAGATGATTGATGTAATTGTATGTAATTGGAAAACAAAAACATAATAAAATATATTAATTCTCCCATTAATTATTAACCAATCAGAATATATTTCTGTGTGCCCAGAACATCTACTTTTTCAAAGATATTTAAATATAACAAATTATTGATGATTTGTTTGCCATAGTAAATATTTTTTGTTAGTTAGAAATTATGGCTTTTGGACTTCTTTTCTCACAGTTCTAAAAATCCTACACAGTAGAATTAAACTCTTCAAGTTCACTGAATCATAGATCATTTTGTAATAGATTTAGTGTAAAGAGGAGTCATAGATGTTTTGCTGTCTAAATACTTCATTTTGTAGATAAGGAAATTGGAACTCAAAAAGTTTGACATTTGTTAACAGTTACACAACCAATAAATTAATGAATCAAAATTTCATTCATTTTGTCTAAGTCCAGTTCTGTATCCTTTGTTCCATGAAGTCTCTAAGTTCCTCCAGGTCTCAGTGACTTGGAAGTAGAAGTACTTCCACAGAAAATCTAGACTTTGGTATAGAGTATTCTATCCAATATATAGTTAGATAATTTAAAAAAGAGGAGAGTCATTACTTGACATCTATTTCTCTGGACCACCCCCTGATTTCAATGATACTTGGGTAGGTAGAAGCACAGAATGGAGAAGATGAGGACCAGATTCATATCAAACTGAGAGGAGTTGAAAAAGTGTTCAAGAGAGCCTAAAAACTGGGAGATGTTTCCAGTCAGTTCAAAACTTTCTCCACCACTCCATCACTCCAGTAGATAAGGTATTTTCCTATTTCTCATTTAAGGATTTGCATTCTGATTTTCACACTTAAACAGTGTAAAGGGAAAAAAATATGACAATCTTAATTGTTATCAAAAGATGGTTTGGAAATCTGAATTTCTCCTATAATTTATTTCCAATTTTTAAACTTTTCTAACAAATTTTAACGAGCATCAACCAAAACAACAATAATAATTAGCATTTGTGCAGCACTTTAAGATTTGCAAAGGACTTTCATAACAACTATGGAACAAGGATGATATTAAGATTTAAGTTTTACAGCTAATGAAAAATAAGCTATGAAAGAAGAAATGACTTACCAATTTTCACACAGTTTGTATGTTTTGGGGACAGGATTTGAAGTCAATTTTATTCTAAGTTAATCAATTTATTCTTAATTTCAACTGACTGCATACAGAAACCAGATGAACTTATCTGAAAATGTGCATAGAACAATTGAGAAAATTACAACCAAAACTTGCTGAGGAGATGAATTTTGACAGTTGGTCTTCACCATTAGATTATTATGCCAATTAATATAATTATGGTTATTTAATATAAAAATGAAAAGTAATCACTATGCTTGATATTTAAATTAAATTCCAAATTGTATATGTTTAACCCTAATTACATATCACAAGATTGTTATTTTTTGAGCTTCTTTTCTTTAAGATTAAATGAGTGCTATAAAAAATAAACCATGAGGTCTTGAAGTAATGAATAAGGAAGTGATGTATATTTATCCTGAGGGTAATTTGGCTTCAGAAGAAAATAAAGATGTTTACTGTACCTGGTAGACCAGGAGAGCTATGAAGTTTGTGCTTCTCATGGCTAATTCAATGGCAAATCTCCTAGACTCCGGCTCTTTTTCAGTTCCACTCCAGTTCACATTAGAGCAGTCAAGCAGAGTCATGGCTTCTGTGCCCCAGTACTTCTTTTCCTAAATTCCCGATCTCACACTGAAATAAAGAATTCTTCCTTTTGTATTTTATTGCAATTAGATTTTCAGGAAAGGCAATCTAATTCAATTAACATGCAGATGAACAAAAATAAAGTTTAAATATATAGAGTTGGTAGAATGTTATGCATATGAGGGAGATATGAAGTTTTTTTTTTATTTTTGTTGTTAATTAGGAAAAAATTTGCAATTAAGGAGGGCATACCTGGTTATGGCTTCAATCATGCCTAAAGTTAGGTCCATTCAGTGGCATGTTCATGAATATATATATATATATATATATATATATATATATATATATATATATGTATATATATATATATATCAATTGACTATCCAGATTTTTGTTAACTTTAATGTGTATAGATAACATTTTCTCTATCATTTAATGAAATGTAAGAAATAAAACCAAGTAATTCAGTCCTTATTTGTAGCATTTACCAATTGCCAATGTGAAAAATATTCATAATGAAATTTTTCAATTTGGCTCTGAAGAGTGGTTACAAGCTGACTCTAGCATAGCTCATGGTCTCTAGAATAATTGGAATAATCTTCCTTAAAAGCATTATATTGTTATGGAGGATATTTGTGTGATTTGATATGCCTGTCCCTACAATGAGAATAATTATCCTGACTGCTCTGTTGTATTTAGGAAGCCTGTAAATTTGGTTTGACCAAGGTTCACATTTTTATTTGAATTAAATTTCTTTTCCCTGAAAAAATCTAATTGCAATAAGATATAAAGGAGGAATTATTTATTTTCAGTATGAGATGGCAAATTAGAAAAATATACTGGGCCACAGAAAACATAAACTCTGCTTGACTATTCTGAAGTGAACTGGAGTAGAAGTGAAAAAGCATCAGTCTAGGAGATTTGTCATTGAATTAGTCATGAGAAACACAAACCTCAAAGCTCCCCTAGTCTAACAGGAACAGTAAACATCTTCATTTGCTTCTGAAGCCAAATTGCCCTCAAAAATCTGGATTATCTATTGATACTGAAATTATTTAAAATTTCTCTATTACTATAGTTGTAACTGTGCATGTGTATATAAAAATATATATTCATATATACAATGTGTGGATGTGTGTATATGTGTGTGTGTGTTTATAAATAAAATGAAAGGTATATTTTAAAAGAAAATATAGGGGAGTGAAACTTTGGTGAGGAGGAATAAGAAGAAAGGAAAGAGAAAAATATAAATGAGGCAAGATAGCATAGAAGGAAATAGAGAATTAGTAATTTTGGTTTTTTTACTATTTAAATTTAGATATCTGCTTTTAATTTTCTCCATCTCTTCCTTGGACATACACCACTGTCCATAGATCTGACATGACATCAATATGACTATTCCTTGTTCTCCTAGATTGCTTATATTATTGTCTTTTATGTCTAAATCCAGTACCCATTTTGACCTTATCTTTGTAAAGGGTGTGAGATGTTGGTCTGATCCAAGTTTCTGATCAAATTTTCCCAGCAGTTTTTATGGAAGAGTGAGTTCTTATCCCAGAAGCTGGATGTTTTGGGTTTATCAAACAGCAGATTACTCTAACTTTTTTCTGCTGTCTCTTTTGCACCTAGTCTATTCCAATGAATTTTGTTACAATATTTTTCTAACTCATTAAAGTAATTTTTTGGAAGTTTGATTGGTAAGCAACTAAATAAGCAGTTTAATTTAGGTATAATTTTCATTTCTTTATATTGACTTAATCTGTTGATGAGCAATTAATATATGTGCAGTAATTTAAATCTGATTTTATTTGTTTGAAAAGTGTTTTATAGTTGTTTTCATAGAGTTTCCGAGTCTGCCTTGGCAAGTAAACTACAAAGCTTTCTATATTGTCTGAAGTTACTTCAAATGGGATTTATCTTTCTAACTCTTGCTGCTGTATCTTGCTAGTAATACATAAAAATGCAGAAGTTTTATGTGGGTTTATTTTATATCCTGTGACTTTGCTCAAGTTGCTACTTGTTTCTAGTAGTTTTAGATCATTTTTTCAGATTCTCTAGTTATACCATCATGTCATCTGCAAAGAGTGAGTTGTGTTTCTTCCTTCTCAATTCATCCTTTCTATTTCTTCCTTCCCAATTCTAATTCCTTCAATTTCTTTTTCTTCTCTTCTTGCTGAAGTTAATATTTCTAATACAATATTGATTAGTAGTGGTGATAATGGGCATCCTTGTTTTATCCCTTATCTTATTGGGAATGTCTCTAGCCTATCCCCATTGCCTATGATATAGGTTGATAGTTTCAGATAGACATTGATAATCATTCTAAGAAACAATCCATTTATTCCTATGTTCTGTAGTGTTTTTAGTAGGAATGTGTACTGTATTTTTGTCAAAGGTTTTTTCAGCATCTATTGAGATAATCATTTGATTTCTGGTAGGTTTGTTATTGATATATTGATGCTGGTAGAAGGAGTTAAACAGAGTCCCTTCTTCACCTATTTTTCCAAAGAGTTTATAAAGAATTGGAATCAATTGGTCCATAAATGCTTGATAGAATTAATTTGTAAATCCAAGTGGCAATGCTGATTTTTCCTTAGTAGTTCAATGATGGCTTGTTGAATTTCTTTTTCTGAGACAGGATAATTAGGGTATTCAATTTCTCTTCATTCAACCTAGGGAACTTATAGTCTTTGTAAAAATTCATCTATTTCTCTTAGATTATCAAATTTATTGGCATGCTGTTGGGCAAAATGGTTCTGAATAATTACATTAATTTCATTCTCAAGGGAGGTGAGTTCACCTTTTTCAGTTATGATACTGGTAATTTGTTTTTTTTTTTCTCATTTATAAACATTTAACAAAAGGTTTATCAATTTTATTTGTTTTTTATAACACCAACTCTTTATTTTCTTTATTAGTTCAATGGCTTTCTTCCTTTTGGTTATTTTGATTTCTCCTTAAATATTTTAAATTTCTTATATAGTATTTAATTAGGGGGGATATTTTTTCTTTCCATAATTTTTAGCATGGTTGGTTCATTGATTTGCACTTTCTGAAATGTATTCATGTAAGAATTTAAAGATATGATATATCCCCTAATAATTGCCTTGCTTATATCCCATAAGTTTTACTAGGTTTTCTCATTATTGTCATTATATAGGATGAAATCATTAATTCAAAGGATGATTTGTTGTTTGATTCACTCATTCTTTAAAATGAGGTTAAGCAATTTCCAGTTAGTTTCAATTCCATCTCTCCATGTGCCATTATTACATGAAATTTTTTTTGTTGTTTTATGATCTAGGAAGGAAGTATTTACTATTTCTGACTTTTTGTATTTGATTACAATATTTTTATGCCCTATTACAGGGTCGATTTTTGTGAACATGCCATGGAATACAGAAAAAAATATATTTCTATCACCATTTAATTTTCTCCAAATGTCTATCATGTCAAGGTACTAACATTCTATTTACCTCCTTAACTTCCTTCTTCTTTATTTTATAGTTAGATTTATCTAAATCTGAGAGAGGGAGGTTGAGGCCTCCCACCAGTAGAGTTTTGCTTTCTACTTCCTCCTGTAACTCATTCATTTTCTCTTCTAAGAATTTAAATACTATACTACTTGGTGCATGCATATTTAATATTGAAATTGCTTCATTGACTTTGTTATCTTTTGGGAGCATATGGTTTCCTTATCTCTTTGAATGAAATTTGTTTCTGCAACTGCTTTGTCTGAGTTAATGATTTCTAGCCTGACTTTTTCACTTCAGTTGAAGCAAAATATATTCTACTCCAACCTTTAACCTTTACACTAGATAAATATCTCTGCTTCATATGAGTTTCTTGAAAGCAGCAAATTGTAGGATTCTAGTTTTTAATTCACTCACTTATGTTTTATGGGAGAGTTCATCTGATTCACATTCAAAGTTATAATTACTAAGTTTCCATTGCCCTCCATGAGATCTTCCCTCAGTTTCTATTTTCCCTTTTTTGCTCATTATCCATATTCCCCAATATTTTGCTTCAAAATATCATCTCCTTCAGTGTGTTTACTCCCTTATTTCAAACTCCCCTTTATTTCCCCTTTCCATTTGTCCCTTCTTCCTTCCCTTCCTTTTGTTAGTTCTTCTCTCCCCACCCCCTGCCTTTCCCATGTGTTTATGCTAATCCTTCTTTGATCCAATCTGATGAGATTATGATTAAGGCAGTTCTCATCTCCTCCCTTCTTCCCCTCTATTGCAATAGGTCCTTTGTACCTCTTCATATAATGTGCTTTAACCTATTCAGTACCCTCCATCCTTCTGTCTCTGTATTGTCTACACTTTTTAATGAGATATTTTTTTTTAAAAAAATCATTCTATCCAAGTCACAAACAAGTCATGAGTGCCCATTACTTCTGGCTAAGCATATTCTCTCTTATAGAGTTATAATTCTCGAGAGTTATGAGAATCTTTCTCCCAGATGGCTATATAGTCAGTTTTGTCTTACTGGATAGCATTTTTTTCCTTTCCTTTTTTTACCTTTTAATGTATCTCCTAAATCTCCTGCTCAAAGTCCAAATTTTCTACTTAGCTCATGTCTTTTCATCAGAAAAAGAGGAAAGTTTCCTATGTCGGTAAATATCCCTATTTTCCTCTGAAAGATAAAGATCAGTTTTTGCCAAATAGCAAATTATTAGCTGCATTACAAACTCCCTTTCTCTTTGTAATATCATATTTGAGGCCCTTATATCCCTAAATTTTGATGCATCTAGGTCCTCTGTAATAATTACTGTGTCTCCTTGGTATTTAATTTGTTTTCTTCTGACTGTTTACAGGATTTTCTCTTTTATCTGAAAGTTCTGGAATTTGGCCACAAAATTCTTTGGTATTTTCATTTGGGATCCCTTCCTAGAGGGGATAAATGTTTTCTTTGAATAATTATTTTGCCCTCTGGTTCCATGATATCAGGAAAATTTTCCACCACCGAAATATCGAACCACACTTTTTTTAACCTCTGTATTTTCAGGAAGCCCAATGATTATTAAATTGTCTCTTCAGGATATATTCTCAAGGTCAGTGGTTTTGGTAATAAGGTATTTTACATTTTCTTCTATTTTTTCAATTTTTTGATTTTCTTTAATACATTCTTGTTGTCTCATGAAGGCATTAATTTCCTAGATTCCAATCCTTTTTAGAAGAATTTTCTTCATTTAAGTTTTGCAATTTTTCTAATTGGTCAATTTTATTTTTGAATGAGTTTTCCATTTGCCCAATGGTATTTTCCAAGGATTTTTTTCTTGTTGCAGGGTGTTAATTTTCTCTTGTGGTTCTTTTCCCAATTTTCCCAATTGATTTTTGAACTCCTTCCTGATCTTTTTTCTTTTCTTTATATTTTTTTCAAGAAAGATTTAATTTATTTTTAGCTTTACAATTTTCTCACATTCTTGCTTGCCTACCCTTCCCATAGAAGGCATTCTGTTAGAGTTGACATTGAGCACAGTTGAATGTGATGACAGAGAAATATCCTTAAGGAAGAAAAATAAAGTAGGAGACAATAAAAAGTACATAATAAGATAGCAGGTATTTATTTTGTCTAATTTGAAGGTAATAGTCAAAGGTAATAGTTCAAAGTCCAGAATACTTTCTATGGATACAAATGGTATTCTCCATTGCAGATAGCCTGAAATTGTGTTTGATTGTTGCACTGATAGAATGAGCAAGTCCATCACGGTTAATAATCACCCCCATTTTGCTGCTAGGGTGTACAATGTTTTTCTGGTTTTCCTCATTTGCTCAGCCTTAGTTCATGCATATAATTCCAGGCTTCCCTGAATTCCCAACTCTCCTAATTTTTAATAGAACAATAGTGTTCCATGACATACATATACCAAAGTTTATTAAGCCATTCCCCAATTGAAGGACATTCACTTAATTTCCAATTCTCTGCTACCTCAAACAAGGCTGCTACAAATTTTTTGTACAAGTGTTGTTTTTACTCTTTTTCATAATCTCTTCAGGGAATATACCCAGTAGTGGTATTGCTGGATCAAAAGGTATGCACATTTTTGTTGTCCTTTGGACACAATTGCAAATTGCTCTCCAGAAATTTGAATGTGTTCACAGCTCTACCTACAATGTATTAGTGTCCCCGATTTCCCACATACCTTCAAACACTGATCATTGTCCTTTCTGGTCAAAATGGGCAGTCTGAGAGGTGTGAAGTGGAATCTCAGAAATGCTTTAATTTGCATTTATCTAATAAGTAATGATTTCGAGCAATTTTTCATAAGACTGTGGATATTTTTTAATTCCTCAGCTGTAAATTGCCTTTGCATATCCTTTGACCATTTGTCAATTAGGGAATGTTTTGTTTTTTTTTAAATGATTTTATTCAGTTGTCTGTATATTTTAGAAATGAGTCCTTTGTCAGAAATACTAGTTGCAAAAATTGTTTCCCAATTTACTACATTTCTTTTGATGTTGGTTAAAGTGGTTTTGTCTCTGCAAAACTTTTTAAATTTAATGTAATAAAAATTATCTAGTTTGTTTTTAATGATGTTCTCTATCTCTTCCTTGGTCATAAATGGTTTCTCTTTAAATAAATCTGACAGTTAAACTACTCCTCAGTCTTCTGGTTTACTTATAATATTGTTTTTTTTATATCTAAATCCTGTATCCATTTTGATGTTATTTTGGTATAGGCAGTGAGGTGTTGGTCTATTCTAAGTTTATTCCATACTAACTTCCAATTTTCCCAACAGTTTTTATTGAAGAGAGAGTTTTTATCCCAATAGCTGGTCTCTTTGGGTTTATCAAAGAGAAGATCACTATAATCATTTCCTGCTATTGTGCATAGTCTATACCACTGGACCAACCCAACACTCTATTTCTTAGCCAATACAAGACAGTTTGATTACTGATGCTTTATAATATAATTTTAGATCTGGTATGTCTATGCCACCTTCATTTGCACTTTTTTTCATTGAAACCCTGGAAATTCTTGACTTTTTATTTCTCCATATAAATTTTCTTACAACTTTTTCTAACTCATTAAAGTAATTTTTTGGAATGTTGATTGGTAGGGCACTAAACAAGTAGTTTAGTTTTGGTAGAATTGTCATTTTTATTATATTAGCTTGACCTATCCATCAGCAATTGATGTTTGCCCAGGTATTTAATCTGATTTTACTTGTATGAGAAGTGCTTTGTAATTGGTTTCAAAAATTTTTTGAGTCTGCCTTGGAAGGTAGACTCCCAGGTTTTTTATTTTATCTGAGTTTACTTTGAATGGGATTCCTCTTTCTAGGTCTTACTGCTGTATATTGTCAGGAATATATAGAAATGTTGAGGACCTGTGAGGGTTTATTTTATATCCTGCCCCTTTGCAAAAGTTGCTACTTATTTCAGAGTTTTTTTAGATAATTTTTGGGATTCTCTAGGTATACCAACATGTCATCTGCAAAGAGTTAGAGTTTTGTCTCCTCCTTCACTATTGTAATTCCTTCAATTTATTTTTTTTCTCTTATTGCTGAAGCTAATATTTCTAACACAATATTAAATAGTAATGAAAATAATGGGCATTCTTGTTTCACCCCTAATCTTATTAGGAATGTCTCAAGCCTATCCCCATTGCATATAATGCTTGTTGATAGTTTCAGATAGCTACTGCTTATTATTCTAATTAACAAAGCATTTATTCCTACAATCTCTAGTGTTTTTATTAGGAATGTATGCTGTATTTTTTCAAAAGATTTTTCTTGTTGCTACAGCTATAATTTCTAATACTATATTGAACAGTAATGGTGTTAATGGGAATCATCGTTTCACCCCTGATTTTATTGGAAATACTCCAAGTTTATTCCCAATTCATATAATATTTGTATATGATTTTAGATAGATACTATTTGTTATTTTAATGAAAATGTCATTTATTCCTATATTTTCTTGTGCTTTTTTATTATGAATGTATGTTTTATTTTATCAAAGGTTTTTCCAGCATTTATTGAGATAATCATATTATTTCTGTTCATTCTGTTATTGATATGTTTAATAATATTGTTTTTCTAAAATTGAACCCTACCTTCCTACCTGGTATAAATTCTACCTGATCATGGTGTATCATCCCAGAAATAACTTGCTGCAGTCTAATTGCTAAAATTTTATTTAAGATTTTTTCATCAATGTCCACTAGGGAGATAGGTCTATAAATTTCTTTGTCTGTTTTGTTTCTTCCTGGTTTTGGTATCAGCACCATGTTGCTATCCTAAAAGTAGTTTGGCAGAACTCCTACCTCTCCTATTTTTAAAAATAATTTATTTAGAAGAGGACTTAATTGTCATTTATTTCCTTGATTGAATTCACTAGTAAATCCATCTGGAACAGGAGATTTTTTCTTAAGGAGTTCATTGATGGTTTCTTCAATTTATTTCTCTGAAATGGGGTTATTTACTCTCCTGTTAATCTAGGCAGTTTGTATTCTTATGAATGTTCATCCTTTTCACTCAAGTTATCCAATTTATGTTCATAGATCTTAGCAAAGTACCTCCAAGTTATCGTTTTTAATTTCCTCATCATTGGTGGTTTCTTTATTCTTTCCATTTTTGATACAGGATATTTAGTTATCTTTTTTTGCTTTTTTAATCAAACTAAGCAAAGTTTTGTCTGTTTCATTGGCTATTTTATAGAACCAGTCTCAGCTTTATTTATGAAATCAATGGTTTCTTGGTTTCCATTTTATTAATCTCTCTCTTGATTTTCAGAATTTCTAATTTTGTATTTATTTGGGAATCCTTTTCTAACTTTTTTTTAGGTGCACACCCAATTCACTGATCTCTTCCTTCTCTATTTTAGTCATATAATCATTTAGATATATAAAGTTTCCCCTCAAAACTGCCTTTGCAACATCCCACAAATTTTGGTATGATGTCCCATTATCTTGGATATAATTATTGATTATTTCTATTATTTGCTGTTTTGATCCACCCATTATTTAAGATAAAAATATTTAATTTCCAAGTAGTTCTTGGTT